>NC_137954.1:29555539-29881715 GCF_963924665.1 Micromys minutus | reverse complement strand
GGCTGGGGGTCTCTGTATCTGACTCCATCTGCTGCTGGATGAAGCCTCTCAGGAGACAGTTATGTTAGGATCCTGTCTGTAAGCATAAAGAGTATCATTAATAGTGTCAGGTGTTGGCTCTTTCCTGTGGGGTAGGTCTCAAGTTGGGCCAGTCATTCATTGGTTGGCCATTGTCTCAATCTCTGCTCCACATTTATCCCTGTGCATCTTCTAGGCAGGACAAGTTAAAAGATTTTGTGGGTGGGTTGATGTGTCCTCCCTCCTTGGGAAGTCCTATCTGGCTATAGGGGGTGTTAGCCACTTCAGTCTCCATATTCCTAGCTGCTAGGAGTTTCAGTTAGGGTAACCCCCATGGACTCCCAGGATCCTCTCCTATTCCAGGTCTCCAACTAGTCCCAAAGATGCCACCCACCGATTTTTGTTCTCTTCCCAGCCCCGCCCCCTTCTGCTCACCTGATACTCATCCTCGTTTTTTTCCACGTCCTTTCCCACCCAGCTCCTTCCCTCCCTTCACCTCTACTCTCTATTTAACTTTATTTCTCTTCTGAGTGAGATTCAAGCAAGCATCCTCCCTTGGGCCCTCCCTGTTACTTAACTTCTTTGGGTCTGAGGATTATTGCATGGTTATCATATACTTTATGGCTAATATCCACGTATAAATCAGTACATATCATGATTGTCTTTCTTTGTCTGGGTTTCCTCACTCAGTATGATATTTTCTAGTTCTATCCATTTACCTGCAAATTTTATGATGTCCTTGTTTTTCATTTCTGAGTAGAATTTCACTGCATAGATAAATGTACCATTTTTCCTTTATCCATTCTTCAGTTGAGGGACATATCAGTTGTTCCCAGTTTCTGGCTATTACAAATAAAGCTTCTATGAACATAGTTGAGCAAGTGTCCTTGTTGAATGGTGGAGCACCTTTTGAGAATATGCCCAGGAGTAGTATAGCTGGGTCTTGGATTAGAACTGTGACCAATTTACTGAGAAAATGCCGAATTGATTTCCAGAGTGACTTACAAGTTGCACTCCCACCAGCAGTGCAGGAATGTTCCCCTTGCTCTACATCCTCGCCAGCATGTACTGTCACTTGGTATTTTGATCATGCCCATTCAAAGAGGAGTAAGGTGGAATCTCATAGTCAGTTTTTATTTGCTTTTATTTTCCTGATGACTAAGGACTTTGGATATTAAAGTGCTTCTTGGCCATTATAGATTCCTTTGCTGAGAATTCTTTTTAGTTCTGTACCCCATTTTTAAGTTGGGTTATTTGGCTTGTTGCTGTTTAATTTCTTAAGTTCTTTATATATTTTGGATATTAGTCCTTTCAGATGTGGGATTGGTGAAGATCTTTTCCCATTCTGTAGGCTGCCATTTTGTCCTATTGATGGTGTCCTTTGCCTTTCAGAAGCCTTTCCATTTTATGAGGTCCCATTTGCTGATCTTAGTGCCTGACCTATGGGTGTTCTGTCCAGGAAATTATCTCCTATATCAGTGCATTAAAGGCTATTCTCCACTTTTTTTTCCTATTCGGTATACCTGGTTTTATGTTGAGGTCTATGATCTACTTGGACTTGAGTTTTGTGCAGGGTGACCAGTGGAGGCTATTTGGATTCTTCTACATGTAGACATCCAGTTAGACCAGTACCATTTGTCGAAGGTACTTTTTTTCATTGTATGGTTTTAACTTCTTTGTCACTTGTTCATAGGTGTGTGACTTTATTTCTGGGTCTTCTGTTTAATTCCATTGATCAGCCTGTTTTTATGCCAGTACTGTTTTTATTACTATTGCTCTGTAGTATAGTTTGAAGTCAGGGATAGTGATACATCCAGAAGTTCTTTTATTGTACAGGATTATTTTAGCTATCATAGGGTTTGTTTGGTTTTTTTCCCCCATGTGAAGGTTTTTGTTTTCTATGAGAATTGTTCTTTCAAGGTCTTTAAATAATTGTGTTGGAATTTCAATGGGAATTACATTGAATATGTATATAGCTTTTAGTACAATGGCCATTTTTGCTGTGCTAATCCTACCTATCTCCATGAGTATGGGAGATCTTTTCATCATCTGATATCTTCATTCATTTCTTTCCTCAGAGACTTGAAATTCTTGTGATACAGGTCTTTCACTTGCTTGGTTATGGTTACACCAATATATTTTATATTATTTGTGGCTATTGTGTAGGGTATTGTTTCCCTAATTTCTTTCTTGGCTCATTTATCATTTGTATAGAGGGCTACTGATATTTTTTTTAGTTAATTTGTACTCAGCCACTTTGCTGAAAATATTTATTAGTTGTAGAAGTTCTTTGGTTAAATTTTAGGGGTCACTTAAGTATACTATCATGTCATCTGCAGATAGCAGTTCATTGGCTTTTCTTCCTTTCCAATTTGTATTCTGTTGATCTCCTTTAGTTGTCATATTGCTCTAGCTAGAACTTCAAGTATATAGACAGACTGGTTTCTCTGGGACCTCATTTGATTCCCAGCACCCATATGGTGGCTCACAACTGCAGCTTCAGTCCCAGAGCATAAGACTCTGCTCTGGCTTCTGCATTCACTGTGATGCAAAAACATATACAGGCAAAACAACCATGCATACAAAGATTGGAGAATTAAAATGAATGTTTCTTAGGCTGGACAAGAAGGCTTTTCTGGGAAAGGCACTTATGCCAAGCTTCACAACCTGAATTCAGTCCCTGAGATCCACATGGTGAAAGGAGAATTAATTCTGGCAAGTTGTTGTTCTCTGACCTTCCCATGCACACAAAATTTTTTTCTCTCAAAAAGAATACTTATAAAGAAGTGCCAAGTTTACATGTTTTTCTCTTTGCCCTAATGTGTGTATCTTTGTGAAATTATGAAAATATACAACCCAGAAACCTTATGTACTGTTAAATTAAATTAACCCTCGTACTTCTGTTCTATAGAGATTATAAAGTGATTTAATGCATCTTATATCCCATGATCGTGTTATTGTAGCACCTCGCTTTGCCTGATGGAAGCTGTCACACAAGTCTGTCACTGCAAAAAAAGTGTTTTGTATAATATTTTGGACGGCAGCTGTTATCTGATATATATTTCTTTCTTTGTAAGCTTTTAGGCATTTGAAGTGGAATATTTGATTTGAAATTCAGAGTTTGTATGATCTTTGTGAACTCTCAAAGCTATATTATTAACTATATATTGGTAGGATTACTTCTAGAAAAATGGGGTATCAATCAAAAATATCTTCAAGAGAATATAGTAGCTTTTAAAAAAGTTATTAGAATGGTATTTTTAATCCCTACCTTTATTCTTAACAGTTAATGAAAAGTAATTAGAATGATATAGCCAACCTAGCTAATAATTAATGGTTTTTATGACAGACATTTTAAAAACTCATTCATTGATTTTTTTTTTTTTTGAAAGTTGAAAAAGGTACACAACATAAATTTTCTTTTTCTTAGCCTGGATGAATGTTTGGTTTGAGATACAGACATGTAAAGAATGTAAGTGAATAATAACAACAGCAACTCACCAAATTCATGTTAAAGATAGAAGTAACTGGAGTTTTGGTGTTGTGCATTAACTAATGCCACTATTTCTGTTTTAGATGGCGGGATAGAAATAACTGTAGTCTTAAGTGTTGACACTGTTTATATTGTATGAATATGATACATAGTGGTATGTTGCTTAATAACATTCCTTTGAAAAACATGTTAAGTGACAAGGATCCTACCTAACCACATACAATTTAATACAAAAAGTTTATAAGTAGAAACATTTTATTTGTAGGTCATGTAAATGTTAGATGTCATTTATTACACTGGTGTTCTCAAATAAAATGATCAACATGCCTTAAAGTTATTTAGCAGGCATCTAGTGACTATTATTTCAGAATCCTATAAAACTGCTTTAAACACAAAAATAATAAGAAAAATTGTATTTTATTAGTAAGGCACCTCAGGCATGATTGGAAACCACAGGTGTGACTAATCACAGCCATGCTTTAGATAAGAAACAGGCTACAGATGAGACCAAGTAAGTGATCTGGTCAGAGACCCTGCATAGAATTGTCTGAAAATGATGATTTTGGTTATTTTGGTTTCTTAGTGACAATTAAAATCCCACAGATTTCTAGGACAGTATGCTCAGAGTTATGCCTTTATTGTACTTTTTAATGTTCTTAGCATAATTAGCATGTATTCTACATAATTTGAGCTCCATTTTAATTACATGTTTATGTTTTCCAGTGAGTGAAATAGATTTGTCTATTTTTGGACTAAACATTGCCTTGTATTTTGAGTATTAAGTCCTCAATATTTACTTCTACTTTGTTACTAATTATATGGCTTTGTTACAGGTTTGGTAAGCTTTAGGATTATATACTTATCATTTTGTTTTAGGTGATGATTTCTGTTTTATTTAGGCATGTGACTAAAATTGATTCTTTGGGATTTTAACCTTTGGCATTACAATTTAAAAATTGAGAGTTTTATTAATGGTTAAAATTGTGTGTTGGAGAGTAGAATGTTCTGGCAGATTATCTCATTGTGGCCTAACATCAGCCTTCTTGTCCATCTATAGGAAGTCTGTTTGCCAGGAGCTTCATTAACTTAAGAATATGTGTATTGTAGTTTTGATCTTAGCTTGTGGGTGAACAGGTTTTATTACTGAAAAATAAAAGATTTCCTTTTGATTCAATAACTTTAATCTCAGCTAAAGTTGAAGCTTTTAAAAATGTAAGAAAAAGCTATATTCACAGAAATAACCTAGTTTGTTGCAGTATTAGATTAGTAGGTTGAAGTTATTTAATAATTCTAGCATTTTTGACATTTAAGTCAACAGTGCTTATTGAATTGTAATTTATGATGAGGTCCAACTTGAGAATTTTATTGCCAATTTTTAAATGAATATATATAAATTGGCTTTTATTTTCATGCATAGTTCATAGAGTTTTAGCATGTATACAGATTGATGCAACCACCACCTTCAGTGTGTTCCTTTCCCTGAGATTCTTAACACTCCCTTCATAGCTATGCATTTCTTGTCTTCTCATCGCTGGAACTGCTGGTCAGTTCTCTCTATAAGCTTGTATTTTGAAGAATGTTTTGTAACTAGTGTCACAGTTTACTACCTTAAGTGACCAGCTTCTTTGAGGGTAATTATTTTTTCCAATTCAGGTAGTTCCTTTTGTTAATGATCAGCGCACTCTGTTTTCTCAAAGTATTACCATTCGTTCATCCAGTTACCTGTGTTAAATGAAAGTTGATTCTTGTATACAACTTTTTGAGATTGTGAATAATAAAGCCTATAAATATGTGTACAAACTTCGTGTGAATAAATTTTAATTCCGCTAGGATAAATATTTAGAAGTGAGATTGTTGGCATATGATAAGTATGTATGTATACAACTTCATAAAAATGCCTAGCTCCATATATGGCTGCACTATTTTGCTTTCATTTGCTCTGTATCTTTGTCAGCTCTTGATACTGTCAGCTTACTTTAGAGTTCTAGCATGGTTAATATTTTCGAAACATTGCCTTCTACTTTTCTTCCTTTATGAAGTGTCTGTTCAAGAGTGTCTATTTCTAAAATTGAGGTTTTGCCTTCTTTATTTAGCTACATGATTTATTTAGTTAGGTTTTCTTTTTCCTCATAGTTTGTGGCTTTTCTCATTTTAACAGCATCTATAGAACAAAGCTTTTAAGTGTTCTGATGGAGTCCAGTTTGTTTATATGTGTGTGTGTGTGTGTATGTGTGTGTATGTATGTATGTATGTATATAAAATTTAAAGCCATGCTTTACAAATCAGGATGACAGTTAAAATTCTCACGATATATTTTCATTATAATATAACCCTTTCCCATGATGCTTTGCAAGTACAATCAGTATTATCAGGAGCCAGAATTATGTAAATACTGTTACAGCAATATAAGAACAGTGATGCTGAAGTTGTGCAAAAGTTAGCAAAACTGGCCTGCTTCTTTAAGATGGTGGTCTTCTGCACCTGGACCTTATCAGAGTTGCCTAGGTGGCACTTTACTTTTGTGTATTGTCCACCTTTGGATTTAGGATGGCCCTAGAATTTGTTTGAATATCATTTTTTTTCCAGAGAAATTTCAAATTTTTAGCAAAATGAAATGGAAAGTACAACAATTTCTCATGTCCTGGCTCTCACTGGCTCCACCTCAGTCAGCATTCATTACAGAGTGGTACATCTGTTTTGTTAACCAATACTGGTGCCTCCTTGCCACCTAGAGCCAGTAGCCTTAGTCTGAGCTGATTCTGTGGATTTAAAGGTATAAATTTGGGGATGAATGTAACTATTACAGTCTGCTGAATTCTTTGACTACACCCCCCTCCCATCTTTCTGTACTGACAGTCAGTATTTTACTGATTTCTTAGTTGTGTCTTTCCCAGAATATCACAAAATTGTAGTCACAGTATGTAGCCTGCTCACATTGACTGTTTGCTTGACTGCATTTAAGTCTCTTCACATCCTGGTTCCGTAGTGCTTAGTAGTATTTCACTGTTTGCATGTGCCAGTCTGTTGATTTTTTTTATTGAAGAGAACAAGACTTGTGTTTGTTCTCAGTGAAAACTGCTTACTTGCATTCCTGTCAACAGTGAATAAGAGGCTTCCTGTTACATGTATTTGTCATGTTAGGTTTTGACTGTGTTTTACTTTAGCCATCAGATAGGCATGTATGATCACTGCCATATTACCTCTACTGGCATGGTGTTGAATATTTTTTTCATACAGTTATTTGCTGTCAGATTATCTTTAGTTAGGTACCTTTTGTTGCCTATTTTAAAAGTGGGGTTATTTAGTATTTTGTTAAGTTTTAAAAGTTCTTTGAATGCTTTGAATTATAATCTTTTATCAGATAGGTCTTCATAGCCAGTGATGGTCTTCTCATTCTCTTGACTGTAATCTGCTTCTCAAAGGTTTTAAGTGGTTTTAATTTTGTGCAGGCTGATCCGTTGTATTGTGAGACTCTATTCTTTTGTAAGGCCAAGTACCACACACAGCCATTAGTTCTCCACTGCTTGTTTTCCTTCTTATCACAGTTGGTCTCATCTTACTCTTAACTTCTGACGTGGTTACTTCTTCGTATTTCTTCTTGTGTTGCTCTTCAAATGTCAACTCTTCACCTGGATGAATTTAATGTAAGTTTCCTTTCAGTATTTGGTGTATAATAGTCCCTTTAGTTTAGTACTGCCTCTACGGCAGGCTCTTGCCACGTACCTTGCTGGTGGAAAAAAAGTAATGGTGATATTAATAGATTAACAACAATGTTCCTACACAGGTACATGTTGCTTGTTGCTCTGCTTACTAACAAGTCACTTACTAACTTAATGTACATTTTAGTTTCTGTGTCAACTTACCTTCCTTTAAAAAAGTGTTAATTTTTACTAAAGTTGAATTTTACTTTACTTTTAATTGTGCTTGAATAAACATCTTCACTTGTATTACTTAAGGGTAGAAAAATTATATAAGAAATTGCTAAAAGAATTTTCTTATAGTATAATCTGGAATAAGCTCATATCTCAAACCCCAAACAAGCTCACTAGAAACAGCACAGAAACAGCACATGGCTTTTGAATTCTCAAAGTGGGTTCCAGCAACATACTCTCTCTAGCAGGGACACACTTATTAATCTTAAAGCCACCAACAAGTGACTAAGTATTCTAATGTTCAAGAGTTATGGAGAACATTTCAAACTACTACACTGATAAGAATTGTAAACCATTAGGTTACATAAAATATTTGCTGATATATTTTCAAGTATATAATTCAGTACATTTTAGAGAACTTATTTTATAATACTAACTTCTTATTAGATTGGTCAGTTTTTCATTCATTGAACAAATGTGTCAGGTACATTTAAGAATAATTTTCTGATTTGAAATGTATACCCAATCAGGTGGTGGCTTGTGCCTTTAACTCAAGCACTCAGGAGGCAGAAGCAGGTTGGATCTCTGTTTGAGACCAGGCTGGTCTGCAAAGCTAGTTCCAGGAAAGCCATGGCTAGCTATATAGAGAAACGTCTCAAATAAATAAAAAATAAGAGGAAAAAAAAAGAAAAAATGTGTTTCTAATAGAGTTTATATTAAACTCAATTTTGTAATACTTACAAAGGTTCAGTTTTAATAATAATTGGCTAGATGTTTTGGTATTTGGAATACATGGTTGTCATATGTATTGTCTAAAGTTTTTGTTTGGTAGGGGTTTTGCTATGTAATCCAAAGCACTCTTTGGAACTCAGGATTATCTGTCTCCTCCCAGTGCTTGGGTCCTTAGTAGTCCTGTAAAGTGTACGATGCTTGATGAAGACTGCTTCAAGATGCTGCTGTTTTGTGTGGATATGTGTGTGTTCCCTACTTCGCGTCTTACAAGCTCTAGACTTAATACTCCTATAGATTATATATTTACTCATTACTATATAATTTTACAAATTTGTCTCTGTGAAAGTATTTCATTATCATAGCCCTATCAACTAACTTTTTTCCCCCTCTTTTGATAATAGTCAGTACACTCGTGGAACAAATCTAGGGCCCTTACTTTAAAGTTAAGGTGCTCAATCTTAAAGCAAAAACTAAAATATGCCAATTTCTGGGTTGATGATATAGTCTAGTAGTTTTCATACTGTACATTGGTAGGTTATATGAATGATCCCATTATTAAAATCTAATAGCTACCTTTCTTCAGCATATAAGAAAAAAATGGGATAGAACTTCCTGTAAGTCTGGTGTTCTAAGTTCAATCCCCAGGACTTAGTGTGATGGATATAGAGAACCAACTTTTACAGGTTATTTTGTAACCTCTACATGAACAGAGTATCACCCACACTACCATACACACATCTATACATGTGTACACACCCAGTAAATAAATGAATAAATGTTGGACTTTCCTGGTTTTAACTTAGTCTGTTGTATGTTGAGGGCATTCAATGTTTAATCTTTGCTTCTACCCACTTACTAATTGATCTGCTGTGGAAATGCATTTTATTTATATGCACTTACAACTCAGATTTATAGATATGTATATCTGAATTCATTACTTCATGTGTTTCAAAAATGTACTATGGCTTGAGATTCTCCCTAACCTGGCAAGGTTTAACATGTTTGGTGTTACAGATCTGTTTAGGCTAGAGTTAATGAGAGTTTTGTTGATCTTTGGAAGATGCTGGAATTAAAAATTTGTGTAGGTTAGCAGCGTAGTGCTCATTTCGTCCTCTTGGGTTGCTTCCTCATCCCTCATAGCAATCAATAAGTTTCAGTTGGCTCCCTTACTGTGAAATCTCTGTGAACATACCATTCAACATATCATCTTCCTCTCTACTTGAACTCATTTCTAAGTTACATATAGCGAATACAATGCAAATGTTCCAAAAGGCTTTTATGCTGTGTTGTTTGGGGAATGATGACAAGAATGAGAGGTGTGTACATTTTTAATAGAACAGATGTTTCACCCAAATAGTTTTGATAAATTGTTGCTTGAATCTGGATGTAGGACACATAGAGGTCTAACTGTAATTTCAAAGAATTATACAAACTCAGGATACAACTACATTAAGTTATAAGCATACAGGAAGTCTGTTTTCTAGGCAAATGATGTTTTCATTGAGCAGATAGCATAGCAGGAAACTTTAGAGAAGGTGGGTAGCTAGCTTGTAGATTACAAAAGGGAAAAGTGAGTAGTCTTTTATTATTGGGCTAAGAAGACATTTAGATATGAGGGAAGTTCATGAAAATACTAGGTTGTTAAAGTGACTGATAATTTATATGATCTTCTATATATACCAAGCACTGTGTTATTTGTAGAGGAAGAACACTAAAAAAGAGGCCTTCTGCCACCGTGGAGGCATTTAAATTTTAGTGGAAGAAGCAATAAATAAATAGGTAATGTAGACAGCAGTAAGTAATAGGAAGAAAAGTGAAGCAGAGAGTAAAAAAGTAGAGAGATAGAAATAGAGTATATATAGAAAGAGTGTATAGAGAGATAGAAATGGTATCTGTAGAGAGATTATATTGAAATAGCATAGGTAGGAGAGGGAGGGAGGAAGAGGTTGGGCAAAACTTGGTGAAATTTGAGTAGAGGAAAGTGAAGTAAGGCCATGTGATTTGAGTGTGCAAGTCAGTGGCCAAGCATGATTGTCGCTAAAGGTTTACATTTATTGTGCTTGGAGAATTAATTACCTTAATTCCAGTCCTTCAAGAAGATACTATTTTATGTCAAAAAACCAAAGTCTTTAGGTAAAATAACTTTTATGTTAAGCCACTGAGCATTTTGAAATGCCTAGGAGGTTGATTTTGATTCTAGAATTGAGGAGAGAAATTACTAAATGAGCCACTTGGGAGTCTGCTCTGTGTAGGTTATAAATTAAACTTCTGCCTGGCCAATTCTCTGATTTAAAGCTAAGGATTCTACTTAATTATTTTATTGAATATTTGCATGTAATTGTATGAGTATGTATGTGTGTAGATAAACTAATGAACTGTTCTGTTAATAGGTGCGAGAAGATGTACTAAATTCATTGAATAACAACTTTCTTCAAACACTAAATCAAGCTTGGAATGATCATCAAACAGCCATGGTGATGATTAGAGACATACTAATGTATATGGTAAGTAGAGTTTTTCTTGACTTTCTTTTAAATAGTCCAACATTAAAAAACAATGACTTTCTGTCAGTTTTAGTTGGGTGCTGGCTAGATTTTTGTTGATGGTATTTTGTGGTTTTGTTTCTTTCAGTTTTTTTTAAAGGACTGTTTCATATAGGAGTGTTTTGCCTGCATGCTTGTGTGGGTGCCATGTGCTGCAGTGCCCATAGAGGTCAGAGGACATTGGAACTATTCACAGGAACCGGAGTTACTGGTAGTTGTGAGTTACCTTGTGGGCAGTAGGAACTGAAACTCAACTCAGGTCCTCTGCAAGAGCAGCAAGTACTTCTTATCACTGAACCAATCATTTTTGATTTTTAAGTAAAAATACTTACTTTGTCAATGAAGTCCTAATCATGTGCGCTCATTTAACATTAGAATAAGACACTGAAAAGGCACAACTTAGGAAAGTATTTGGTTGGGCTGGAGAGGTGAGACATCTCGGTGGTAAAACACTTGGCAAGCAAGCAAAAGGGCTGCGGTTTGGCCCTAGGACCCATACCAATGCTGAGTGGGTGTGGTGGCTCATCTGTATTTCCAGCTTTGAAAGTGGAGTTAGGGGTCCCCAGAGAAATCTAAGTAGCTACAATATCTGCATTGGCAAATTCTGGATTTGGTTAAAAGACCGTGTCCCCAAAAGAATTCGGAGAAAGAATTGGGCCTCCACAGGTAAAGGTAGTTAAATGACAATATGTATTGAAAGCCAAATCTTTCTAAGTTTATAAAAACCTAACTATAAATATCTTTAATGATAAAAACCCTCATATAAAGAAAGTTTCTCATAGTTCTATTTTTCATGGCTGCTGTCCATCTCTTTTGTAAATACTTGCAGTGTATTACTGCAGTCAGTCTTGTTTAAGTCTTGTGCTTTATTGGTGTTGCTATTTTTTTTTATTGGATAGTTTATGTATTTACATTTCCAATGTTATTCTTTTTTCTAGCTCTCTCCCTCCTGTTTTTCATTTTTTATCAGTTAAAAAAATCTTTAGAAAAATGGCTTGGGTGTTGTATGAAAGGAGAGAAGGTTAGGAAAATGGCTTGGGAAACCTTGGATCTCTGGATCTCCCTCCCTCCCTCCTTCTTTCCCTCCCTTCCAGATTTTCTTTGTAGCCTGGCTGTACTGCTCGGAAGGATGGCTCAAACTCAGAGATCCACCTAACTGTGCCTCCCAAGTGTTCAGCCCTCGCTTGTTTGCTTGTTTGGGGTAACTAATTTAAAAGATTGATCTGCGGCTACCAGTTCCTGCCCATTCTCACTTCCCACGCATGCTGATAAGCAAAGAAACAAAAAACATGGATAACAAGTCATTACATTTGCTAAATTTTTAGTGACACAACTGAAATAGTTTAGATTTATTCTGTAAGTTACAAGTATTATTTTAATTAAGAGTAAAAATCTCAGACTGGGTGCATAGCTTTAACCTGAACCTGTATATCTGCCTTTGCTTTGCCTGCATGCATGTATGTCTGTTCACCCTGTTCATGCAATGCCTATGGGAGCCAGAAAAGAGCATTGAATCTTTTGGAACAGAGGTTACAGTTGTAAACACTGTGCATGGTATGCATTGAACCTAGGTACTCTGAAAAGCAGCCAGTGCTCTTGACCATGGAGTTATCTCTTCAGCCCTCGCTTGTTTGGGGTAACTAATTTAAAAGATTGATCTGCGGCTACCAGTTCCTGCCCATTCTCACTTCCCACGCATCGGTGGGCCACCGAGCTGGAACTTCACACCCAGGCTATTTCTCTACCATGTGATCCTTGAGCCGCCCTCTCTCAACTGGAAACTTTGCTCACATTCCCCACAGCTTGGTAAAATTAAGACTCAGTAGTCAATAATTTATCAATTAGATTTATGTTAAATTCTCAATCCTAAACCCATCCACACAACAAGCTTACAATCAGTTGACAAAGATATAAACCACCCACCTAGATAAGACAAATTGACCCATAGAAATCCTTGAAAATATTTATATCTGCCTATCTGCCAATTAAGACCACCTGTATCTAGATCCTCCTTCTCTGGCTCCATCTTGATTTTCTTCTTCCTAGACTTTTCCCCACCTAATCTTTCTTCTCATCTCATGATAGGCTGGACCCACCTTGTTGCATAATGATATCATTCTACACTTGTTGTCAGTGTGTTTATGTTAGAGAATTGGACATATGATTTTAGCTTAACTCTTTAATTTACTCTTTAGTTTTATTTTCAATTCTTCATGTGCAGTATGACAAGAAAAGCTTGTCCTAGTTTACTTCACTTAATAAAATAAAGCAATTTGAAAAGTATTTATAATGAGAACAGGCAAGTAGAATTTGGTTTTCTTTTTTGGGATTTTTGTTCTGCTGAATGAATTCCAGCAAGCCTTTACTCCTAATTTTATGAGGGCTGTTAGTGGCAAAGAGGGAGAGGCCACCTTATTTTTCAGGGATGAAATAAAAGGTCTACCAAAGTAACCACTTCCTGAGCATTGCATTCTGTCAGGTTATGGGTTCATCGTGTGTCAACAATTTGAGGATAAATGAGCTAGCATGTGAAAACAAATGTCTGACATGCATGTGTGAAGGAAGCTGGCTACCCTTGTCCTCTTTGCAGTTTTAATAGGAGTGGGCCTTTAAATTCAGTACCAGCTGTCTAACACCAAGAATACAACCACCAGGAATTGACATTAGTCATTGTTTCTTAATAAATTTGTAAATTTATGTTTAACCATTTTACAACATCATTTCATTTCTATTTTCAAAAACAATGAAATCTCAAGGCTTGTGTACTGGCTCTAGTTCTTACGTGACTATGTTAGACAGTAAGTTTATGCCACATGTTTCCATTTCTAGAGTGAAAAATTATAATTGGATACTATTGGGTTTAGATAACCATTTATTGTAGAGCATGGCCTTGTAATAAACTCAGTTAAAATGAACTAACAATAATTCTTATCCCTTAATGCTTTTGAAAGCACAGTTCTGGATAAATTTAGTGACTTACCTCCTATCATTTACAATGCTCTGCTAAAGGAAACCTAGATGGGGTAGTGTCAGGCTATGTCCACTGTCACAGACCTTCTGGTAGCCCTCTACCTTGCCTGGCTTTTAGACTCCTTTTCTCTGGTTAGAGTGCTCTCCTGATTATTGCTCATCAGTCTTCAACTCTTGCTTGGGTTCCTTCCTGAGAAAGGTCTTACTATCTCCCTCTCAGAGAAGAAAAAGGATCAGGTAGGACCTGTGTGTATTTCTTCCTTTTTCCTTTTTCTTTTTTTCCACTTGTATTAATGCCAGAAAACACCTTCTGTTATAGTCCAGTTTATAACCTGTGTTAGGGATCATATCCCCTACTAACCTGATCTGTATCCTTAATTGTTTGGGAGTGTTTTTATTGATCCCACAAATGTTAGGCATGTTCAAGCCATGTATGCTTTGGATAGTATTCAGCTAGATTTTTGTGGTGGACCACTATCTTCTAGGGTTGGGGGTTTTTTTGTGATTTTTTTTTCTTTTTTGCTTTTTGAGATAGGATTGTGTGTGTGTGTGTGTGTGTGTGTGTGTGTGTGTGTGTGTGTAACTGCACTGGCTGTCCTAGACTGTACTTTGTAGACTAGGGTGGCCTCACACTTGCAGAGCTCTGCCTGCCTCTGCCTCCCAAGCTCTAGGATTAAAGGTGTGCACTACTGCTGCCCAGCTCTTGCTGGGTTGTTATGTTCCTTTCAGGTAAGTGTGTGATTAGCAAAGGTTGAAACTTGGCTCTGTTTTTATATTCACTCTAAACAAATCCTAGTTAAGCGTCTACCTCAGTTTTTGTTCAGTGTTCTATTTTGTCCTTACTGGGAACACCATAGAGAAGTTACATATCTGGATACAGAGTGCATTGCTAATCCTCCTCCCTTGTTACTTTTCTGCAGCATTTGGCACAGCTGGGTGCATTTCTTTTAATTATCCCTGGTTACTGTGACAAAGCACTGTATACCTCCAACCTTCTGCTTCTTCCTTCTCAGCCACTGTTCCTCTTCCACATCCTCCTTTTCCTCTTCTAAATTAAATCAAAGTATCTTTTAACTTTTTGATTTTTCTTCTACTTACCCTTACAGCTCTTTGTGCTTCTGTACACAATTCTCAATTCTCAAATTGTATATATAACTGTTGTCAGAGATTTGGCTAACACTGTTTAATTGATGGCACCATTTATTGTCTGGAAAGCACTTCAAACTGCATTTCTAAGTGAACTTGTAATTGCTGTTCTTGTTACCTACATCTTTCTGTGCTAGACTCTGATTTCGTATGTTCCTGTTGGCCAAGATCAAACTTCTTCCCCCCTTTTTTTTAAATTAGTAAAACTAGTCTAGAGAGAGTGTGTGTGTGTATGTTAGTCTTAGTCTTAAAGCACCACTAGACATTTCTCTGTTCTGTTTTATATATTTCTCCCAGAGGAATTTTTATTGTTGTTGGGGGGTCTTGTTTGTTTTATGTTTTCTTCCTTATCCCCTGTCCCCCATTATACCACTTAAATTTTCTGGGATTCTCATATCCTTTGTTTTGAAAGGTTTTGAAAACTGTCCTTGTTCTAATTAAAATTTTGAAATTTCTTGTCAAGGCTGGGGTGGAATTAGTGGGACCCATCTATGCTATCTACACTTGGAAGGCAGAGTCAAGATTAGGATTTTAAGGTCACCTCAGTCACAGATGAGTCAGCAGTCTGTCTCAAGGAGTACAAGCAGATCTTATTAGTGTTCGGATAGGTTTTGCCCTGCAAGTTAAGTGTGCTCTTTTTGTACTCAGAACTGTTCATCAGCAACATTCACAGCATCTCATCACTTACTGAAATTTGGAGCTAATAATTAGTATGAAAATTCCTTGAATAAAAGAATTTCAGTCTGACCTTCCTACTGGCCCAACTTCATTGTTCTCTCTCTCTCTGTATCAAGACCTGTCTGTGCTGACCAATTACTCCGGAGTGTGGGTAGTTGTAGACACACCAGGTGCTGGTGCCATTAATGTTGACTAATTCTCCTCTCTTAGCAGTAGTCACATGCCAATAGCTTCTCAGTTAGGATGGTACTTCATTCCTACATCCCCTCCGTCAATCTGGGATTTTATGTGGTTTATCTTATTCGGGTCTTGTGCATACTGTCACATTTGATTTGCATCTTTGTTGTATCTGGAAAACAGTTTCCTTGAAGTGATTCACTACCTCTGGCTCTTAGAGTAGTCCTACCCCACTTTCACATAGATCCTTTAGACTTCTGGGTAGATGTGAGCTATGTATTACCTGTTTGGCTGCTGAAGGCATTAGAGTATGTAACTGCTTTATTTAAATTCACTTTTTCATTTTTTTTGTAATATTTATCCATTTTTGTATTTGAGTTTGCCTGTATGTAAACCTGCTTGCTGCCTTTAGAAGTCAGAAAGGGGTATTAGGTCACCTATAACTGGAATTAACATTTGGTTGTGATCTATCATCATGTGGATTCAATTTCTAGTCTTCTGTCATGAGCAAGTACATATAACTACTGAGCTTTCTCTCTTTCCAGTTAGGTTTGATGTTTCCTTGTACGTAGCTTTTAAGATAGTTTGGGGGAAGTTTCATTTTCAGTTTAGATTATCCAGAAAACTAGTGATTGGGAAAAGATTTTTTTGAAACAGAATCTCATATAGTCCAGGTTGGCCTCAAACTTACTGTGTAATAGAAGATGATGGTGACCCTCCCTGCCTTTACCTCCTGGGTTTTGGAATCTCATGAGTGCCATCACATCTGTGATAGTGATAATGTGTAGTAGGCAGGTACTCTACCAACTAACTGAACTACATTCCTAGCGATATTTGAGTGCTTCATAAAACAATGTTGTATTTAATAGTTTAAGTTATTTCATCTGGTTTATTTTTTCTATATATTAAATTAGTAAATAACAAAGGAAAGTTTTTATAAATGTTCTATAGGCTGCCTTTAGCAACCCGAGTTAACATTAAAGGAATAGAAAGTCATTTCCATCTTGGGGAGGAGAGGTACATACCACCAATAATTGGCCAGAGCATGGGTGTTTTCCCTCTATCCCTATACAGCATGTTTAACATGACTTCTTAAAGGTATATCAGAGCATAGGTGACAAAGAAACAAAACACAAAAGGGATCAGGGAGTAGATAAAGGAATTAATTGGAAGGTTAAAATTACACTAATGTGCTCAGAAACCATGGCCAATAATACCAGCCAGTACATTATGCATTGGTCTTTGAAAACTGGGATCATGGGAAAGTGTTGGTAGAATTTCCCAGATGACTTTGCCTTCCTTATCCCAAGAAACAAAGGGATTTGGCTCATATGGATCACAGTAACCTTCCTTTTTATACTTTGCCTGAACCTCAATAGAGTATTCAGAACTAGCTTTTATATCTTTTAGTTTTCTTAAAATTTTCTATATATTTTGATCATATTCTTTCTTCTACATCCTACCCACCTGACTTCATGTTCTCTTGTTGATCTCGTGCACTCTGTCACTTAAAAATAAAATCAAAACAAATAATCAATAAGACAAAACAAAACATGCACACAAAAAAATCCTGGAGTACATTTCATGTTGGGTATTGAACCTATCCTGGATATACATAGTGACACTCAGTTGGAGAAGACTGATTTTTCTCTTCCCAGCAGGTACCTGTTACAAATAGTTCTGTCTAAGGGTGGAGCTTTCTGTCCACTACCCTTCTCAGTAGTTCAGGGCTGGCATTCTGTCTGGTTTGGACCTGTGTGCAGGACTTGTACTTAGAGGATAACTTTCCTGACATGGAATAAAGCTTGCTTGGAAATGAAGTGCTTGCTACCAGTGTATGTGGGAAGTGAGAAAGTGCTTAATGATGATTAAGACAGTCTTAGCGTTCCTGCTTTGTCTTTATCTCACTTATTTAATGCTCTGAGTGAGCCTGTTTTTCCATATCTATAAAACAGATTTATTGTGTAAGAGCTATGCTGCTTTCTGGGAGTCAGAGAACATCAGTGTATGGTTGGAATTTCTGGAACCTGTCCTAGAAATGGTCATGCTTCTGTTCATATACTTCACAAGGTTTTGCTTTGATTTGTATGGAAGAGAGCTTGAAGCCATCTGTAGAATCTGGTAAGGGTATGTTAGATCATTTAAATTTCTGTGTTCTTTTAGCTATTGAATTATTTTAGTACGGAAAGGCAACAGCAAGATATAATATATGAGGAGTGGTGAGAAGGAAGAAAATGGGGGAAGCGTTGGTGTTGGTATTAAGTGGATCACAGTTTAGGAACTCTTAAAGTAGATTGACAGCAGCCTGGTGTAGATAAGTAATCTATTAATAATAGCTGGCAACGTGCTCATAGGCTATGGGTGGGCCAGGCACTGTCTAAAGCACTTTATCATTTAGTCTTCACAATATAGTCTTATTGTTGTGTTTAAGTAGTTATTGTATTAAAAGTAGTTAAGCAATAAAATAAAATACTTCTTTGAGTATTTGACAGTCAGTATCTTGTATTACATAGCTCTTTTTATCAACTACTTTATAAAACCAGCTCACAAGTTGAATATTAAATTGTCTCCATTTTATGGATAAAGAAATTTAAGGTATAAGAATGAAGAAAGAGGTCAGAGAGATTGATTTAGCAAGATGATTCAGTAGCTATCTAGAGTAGTGAGATGATTCTGTGTCTTCTCATCCCATGCCTGTGCTTTTCACTCCACCTTGGAGCATCAGTCAGTCATGCAAGACAAGCCATCGGTCTAGGAGAGTTAGTGGTGAACCTCGAGTACAACTGACATTCACCTTTGTGCTGTGACAACAGATTCAATACTGAGTAGCTGTTTCCCAGTTCCTTCTCAGTCAGCAATTTTCTAATGTAGAAATCCTTTTAAACAGGTTTCCCATACTAAATCTATGAAAACGGTTTTTGGGTTTTTTTTTGTTTGTTTGTTTTTGTTGTTGTTTTTGCTTGCTTTATATGTTGGAAATAATAGTAAAAGCCTAAACTCTGGAGATGTCCATTTCCAAGACCAGTTACCAGTAGTTCTTAAAACCATCATGGGGCTACTTAGAAGCTCTGAAACCTGGCACCCTTGCAGTTACGCCATCAATTGACAAAGCATAAGCCTTATGCAAATTTAAAATAGCTTTTTGTGGGTTTTTTTGTTTTTAGGCTAGCTTTAATTATCAACTAGACACAACCCAGAACCAACCAGGAAGAGTCTCAGTGAGGGATCTTCGGTCAGCTTGTGAACATGTCCATAAGAAATTGTCTTTCTTAAATTAATTGATAATGGGCAGATCCATCCCAGTGTTTGGGGTACCATTTTTTTCTAACTGTGGGTCTTGAACGAAATTTGTAAGAATGAAAGAATTGCATTCAAGTCAATGAACATAGATGCATTCATCTCTCTCTGTTCTCGATTGTGGATGTTGTAGGACTAGCTTTTTGAAGTTCCTGCCTTGACTTCCTCACAATGAAGCACTGTAACCTGGATTTGCAAGTTTAAATAAATTTTAATAACTTTTCTACCTAAGTTGCTTTTTATAAGAGTATTTTATCACAGCAGCAGAGATAAAATTAGAGCATGTGTGTGACATAAAAGTAAACAAGTGTTTTGGCCCTCTTAATGTGGGTCATGTGTCTCAGAATTTACTTTGAATAAAATTTGTCAAGTTACATGAATTGTAGGTGGAGTATTATATGAATGCTTGTTTGGTCAGGTTTGTTGACCAGATCTCTCATGTCTTTCATATTCTTTCTCCAGTTTTTGACAGTTTTGCCAATTGCTGAGAAATGATCTTTTTCCTTTTAACTTAGTAGTTTTAGGTTTTGTTACAAAGCAAATATAAATTTAAGATAGTTTTGTCTTCTTGAAATATATGCTTGTGATTTCCAGTAAATTTTGCTCTGTGTGTGTTTTTTGACACTGCTTTCTTTTCAACTTTATATTTTAAAGTGTATCCTTGGCATTCTTAAGTTTATGGTTTTTTGGAAGTCACTTTCTGAGTAAGGTATGAGGCATGAAACACTGGCTTTCTGGGTTGTGTCACTGTCTCCCTCCTGGACTTCCACCTCCCCCCGCCGCCACTCTACCCCAGTTACAACGTTCAGACATTTGAGTCTGAGTTACTTGTTTTGTGTTGAGGGAGGACAGTATTAATAGTTGTGAATTGATGGCTGGTATTGTGTGAAAAACTAGAGGCAGTGGATAATACAAAGACAGTTTAATTTTGTTTCAGTTGGTTGACAAATAGGAAAACATGGTCTGGTGGAAACTACTTTAAGACATTATTAGTGCTAACATGTTTTTAGTTTTGTCTCCCCCCTACCCCTCAGGCTACAGCCTTCTACACAGTGGCTGTAGCCCCTTTAAGATCTCAGCTAAAAGCCTCGGTTATTAGCCATGCTCTTTTCCATATTGTCATACTTGACGTTTTGGACTGCAAGTCTGCCAGTTAGTATCTTGGTGCTGCGTTCTCTTATTTTTCTGTTGTATTTTGGATTTTGTTTTATTATATTGTTGTGTTTTCTCCATGGCTTAGTTCTGGAAATCTGACTGGGCTAAGGGGGGATGCAGAAAGGACATAAACCCAGTTGTGCAAAAGGTGAGGTGGGATGGTTCTTATGCTCTAAGGGAGACCCACCAGCAACAGCCATCCAGAAACTTGGCACTTAACATTTTCTCTAAGTGGAGAAGGCAGGTTTATAGTATTGAGCTGAAGGAGAAGGCAGGTAGGTGGTTTAACTAATCTCATCTTGGTAGGAGGTTCTTATATGGGAGTAGTCTCACACTGCAGTCATCCTAAAGCAGAAAGCTGTGGTTGATAGCTTTAATATTCACACTTGAACCAGAGGAGGGCTTTGCCAACAATTCCCATGGATCTGAAATATTGGGGGTACTTGGTATGTCTAGGCTCATGTCAGCAGTTTACTCAAGAAACCATCTCATGATTGACAGTTTGGCTGTTTTACTTTCCTCTTCAGAATCTTTGCCTGTTGGATAGCCAGCCCCCACTAATCAGTGACTTTGTGCCTGACTACTAGGGGATACTAAGTTACAGCAATATATAGTGCTATTTTAACTGTACTTTTCTTTCTGAGCCACAATAAGTCTGTGTGTATCTGGTCGTGTAGATTTTTAAGATGATGGTAAACAACACCCTGTAGAATTGTTAGAAAACAAAACTGGAACTCTTTTTTTCCAACACCTTCCCCAGTCCCAATTCTGCTCTTTGCATCTACGGTTTTTACTGCTGTGGGTATGTAAGTGGAGTAATATGGAATTTGTTCTTTTTCACTTAGCACAGTGTTTCCATGTTGTGAAATATCCCTACCTAGTTCTGTGAAAGGAAAGGCATGAGGTTATCTCCATTTTTGATTCCTCCTTTTGTGCCATGGACTGCCTCCCAAGCTTAGAAAGATCTGTTTATTCTATTTGCTTGGACAAGAAATAACTACTAAGAGAGAACTACAAATATATTTAAAATGTGGTTTATCTCGATGTTGATGAAATGCACTCACTCCTCTATTGAACTTTAAGATATTTTCAGTATATATTTAAAATGCCTGGATTTGGGGTTTTAAAGTACAAGTCAAGAGCAGGCTCTTTTATTTTCATTCTTTGCAGTACATCGTTACTAGTGTTGGACTTTAAACATAACTACATTTTGGTTTAATCCTGAGACTACAACATGTAAAATGAGTTCTTAATGTATTTATTATATCATTGGAGGTGATTTTTTTTTTTTTAATCAAGCCCTTTGGGGTTTTTTGTTTTGTTTTTTGTTTGGTTTTTTGTTTTCGGAGAATAGTAAAGGGTCTTTTTAAACTAACGAACATTTGCAATTTAAGTGATTATAGCTACATTAGTACTGTATAACATAAAATGTAGTTAACAACGGGGTATTCCCACTGCAGTAAGTTGTAGAAGTGTTTTTGTCTACCTCCTTTTCTTTGCTGATAAACAGTAAACAAAACGCTTGGCATTGCCACTCAGCAAATATTTCAGTGTATCATCTTACTGTCTACTAATTTGCTTGAAGATTTTAAGACATGGCTTTCATACATGCAGCCTTTGTCTTACTTGATAATTAGCCATACATGTCAAGCATTTGCTATAAAAGATTATTACTGATTTTACATAGCTATATTTAAGTTTCTTGGGCGTTCTTTATATTATCATTGGCTCTTTGCTATATTTCCTTATAATATTTGTTTAATGTTCCATAGGCTTGTCATGTAGCTGACACAAAAGAATTTGCAGTTACCAGCACTTTCCATCTTAGCCCTGGAGTGAACAAAAGTTCTTTTAAATTTGTTTTAGTATCCATGGTAAATTATAAAGATTTAACTTTATGTAACTTGAGTGATACTAAATTTCCAAAATGTTTAAAACAATTTTTATTGTAGGTTGTGAAGATTATTTTATATATGCAATAATTTTGCTTAACATTTTGTTTTAACTGTAGGACCGTGTATATGTACAACAAAATAATGTAGAAAATGTCTACAATTTGGGATTGATAATTTTTCGAGATCAAGTTGTACGGTATGGGTGTATTAGGGATCATCTTCGGCAAACTTTATTGGATATGATTGCCAGAGAACGGAAAGGAGAAGTTGTAGACAGGTACATCATTTATCTTTACGTTTGGTTTTGAATTTCATGTTTATATTATGAGAATTGGTTGATGTCATAATTTTATTAAAATGATAAAAGCATGAATGTTCAGTACTTACTGAAATCTTCAAAGGCTTTCACTTTTTTTGGTTACTTGGAATTTAAGGGCAGCATCTTAAGCTTGCTTACTTATTTATTTTAATAAATTTAGTCTTTCATTTTGATTTTTTTCTACTTATATTCGATTTTGCTATGCCAGTTAAGTTTTTCTTTAAGAGCTCTTTTTAAATTATTTTGCCCCTTTATTTTTTATATTTGCTTGTCTTAGCACACTGAGGACTGATCCTAGAATTTTGTTCATGTTAGGCAAGTGTGCTGCTGATAGAAATGCAGTCTGCCTCATTGTGCACACATAGAAGCATGGTCTCAGTATGTTATGCAGACCAGTGCTGAACTTTTGAATGCCAAGTGTTTCCTCTCCTCAGTCTCCCAGCTAACCTAAACTAGGCATGTGCTATTGCATCCTGGTAGGCTTTTGTCTAAATTTGATGGGTCCCTCCCAGCCCCCCCCCCCCCCCTTTTGGTAGAAAAAAAATACTGAATGTGGCCTAAAATACCCAGAACTACTTCTAAGTCCTACTTTATCACTTTTCTTGACACAACAGTACCCCTTTTTATGATGTTGCTGCTATAGTGACTTGAAACACGAGGATTCTTTTCTGTTTGGTTTCAGAGGAACTAGTCAAGTTCTTACTGATTGAAATTAGTGCTTAAACCATTCTTTGAAAAATCTTGTATTGCCTTGGTATTAGGTGTAGGGTCTCATTCTGACTTACTAAATTACTTTTCTACCTTTTCCCTTCCAGTCACACCCCTTTACTACTGTATTTTTAAGGAAAATATAAACTTTACTTACGTTAAGCATACTTTATTTGAAATTTTTTATGACAAAGTACAAAGGATAACTTGATAAGTAGCTGTATAGTCAAGACAGAATTTTTTTTATTAAAGTTATTCCATTTCCATATTTTATAAATAAATTTCTTATGGAAGATTGGTCACTTTGATAAAAGCTAAATGTTACAAAGATGTTTCAACTTCTACATATTTTACATGTTTTTAATATATTTGATTATCAAGTAATTAAACTTCTTTTGACAGAGGGGCAATAAGAAATGCTTGCCAGATGTTAATGATTTTAGGTCTTGAAGGAAGATCAGTCTATGAAGAAGATTTTGAGGCTCCATTTTTGGAAATGTCTGCAGAATTTTTTCAGGTAATCTGTGACTGTAAAGGTAAATGATATTTTATAATGATCATAACATTATTCAATGTAGTTACTCAATCTGAGCATTTGACCTGTTTTGACTAGAACTCATTAGAGAGGGGATACTACAAAAAGATACTCTTCAGAACCCCTACTTCATGTTCTGACACACCAGTGAGGTGTTTATTAATAATAATTGAAAATTTTCCACTTTAAAATTATGTTAAAAAAACATCAGCTTAGAAGTATCTTAAGACTTTATTGTATTTATCTAATTACTGTAAATTTTACATATCACCAATAAAATCTCTCTGCAGGCTTTTTAGCTATCAGTTAACTAATACAGTAAGTATTAGCAATATGTGATTCCACATACGTAACTTAAAGGTTAATAATTAGAAAATTAAAAGCTAATTTAAGCAAGTAAAATTGCTTTAAAAATTCATGAAATGTCTTTAGCTGATAAAAACATTTAACATTGGTATGATTCATTGTAAATGCTATAGAAATCCTTTTAGGATAAACACATTTTTATTGCGTTTTTTTTAAAAAATTCTTAATTGCAGATGGAAAGCCAGAAATTTTTAGCAGAAAACAGTGCTTCAGTATATATAAAGAAAGTAGAAGCCAGGATTAATGAGGAAATAGAGCGGGTGATGCACTGCCTTGACAAATCCACAGAAGAGCCTATTGTGAAGGTGGTGGAGAGGGAACTCATTTCCAAGCACATGAAAACAATTGTAGAAATGGAAAATTCTGGGCTAGTACATATGCTGAAAAATGGAAAGACAGAAGGTAAGTGTTACCAATTAAAAATAATTCTAACTTATGAATGTCAGTGTTCAAAAAAACTATGATTTATTACTATAAATACTATATAGCTTATCTTAGTTAGAACTGGGGTGGGTTAAAGCTTTTCATTGTATTTTTCATGAAAATGTTACATATTTAGTGTATTCAGTTACATTTTACCCTTGCTTTTTACATTTTTTTCCTGTTTCATGCTTGCAGAAGATTAAGTTCAATATTTAAATGTAGGCCAGTGGATTCCTCATGCACTCTTGTACTTTTTAAATACAAATGAGTTTGAGTGCTCTCTAGTCTCACGTATTTTCTCACAAGGTTGGAGCATTCGTGTGTGCTCTTGCCTACCCTTGCGTTCCATGAAGAGTATTCAGAAAACTAGTACACAGTAGTTTAAAAAAAGTTAGTTATTTGAGATAATAATCATAGTAATCATTGTTTAATTTACTGTACTTATGTTTAGAGGTTATGAAATGATTGGGTGTTCTGTAAGAAATTCTTCCTTTCTGGTGTTTTTACATGACAGTGATGGTATTCTTTTTAATAGCCATGATTTTTCCCCACTGCTTCCTTGATGAAATTTTAGCAGTATTCTAGCTGTTTACTATTAGTAAAAGGAAACATGCTATCTATTTGTATGAGCTAGATAAGGAATGAAAAAGAGTTTTGTTGTTGTTATGACAAAAATATCAAGAGACAAGACTCAGAAGGGCAGGTATTAGAGAAATATTGGCAGGAAAGAATTAACCTCTTAGTCTCTAATGGAATCCATGACTTGTGTTTTTTAGTTAAGAGTTTTAAATATGTGACAAGTTTCTTAAAAACTATATCTAAATTTATTGTTTCTATTTTGAGAAAACAAAAAGTCTCCTAATTTATGTCTTCTAAAATATAGTATTTTTGGATATTTGTATTAAATAAAATATTTTATAATATATAAATATTGTTAATTAATATTAGTAATATATTATTAATATGATACATAAATATAATAATAAGCTAGATGTTAACTTTCAAAGTTAGTTTTCCTGCATTTATTTATTGTATGTTTACATATAAACACACAAACACATACGCTTGGAAGTCAAGAGAACAACCTATGGAAGTCAGTTCTCCTGCCATCATGCCATTATCTGAGTTCTGGGAATTGAACTCAGGTCATCAGGCTTGGCAGCAGGTGCTTTTACCCCTGAACCATCTCACAGGCTCCTAGCAAGCAAGCATTTTATAAGGGATAGATGACAGATTTTAGGTTAATGTGCTGCTGCAGTGAAAAAGTAACCACTGACAATGATACCAAAGCTTGATTGACACATAAGCTACATTGTTGACGTGGAACTTAGGAGCTGGGAAATGTTTGAAATTGCTCCGCATGTTTGTAGGACAGAATTTTGGTAAGCTGTGTGGAGATGTGTGTTAGAAATAAATATGGTTAGCATGCCTATTTTGGCAAGCATTCTAAATAGCAGAACAGCTACTCACCATGCATGATTTTGCTCTATTCAGTTCTTAATGTTCTTGGCAGGTAGCTGTCTACCTATGATTCTAAATAAGAATTTTAAGTTGCTTTTATTTAACAAAGATAAATGTACAGATTTTTAAGCATTTTTGCATAAAAGTATACAAACACATTTTTATAAGGTGGTAATTAAGTATTTGTGAGTACCTATACATACACATATGTATATATGTAACCATAATATAGGAAAAGAGGTTATTAATTTGAGGAGATAGGAGAGAAACTGGGAGGGGCTTTAGGAAAGAAGGGGGATGTGTTACAGTTCTATTTTAATTAAAATATATTCTTTTTTTTTCTTTTTTTCTTGATCTTCACACAGTCTGTGGGTTGTTTCTGGGGTGTTCAGGGATTTCTGGGGTTAGTATCCCATTATCAATGACTGCATGTTATGTCTGTTCTTTTGTGACTGGGTTATCCAGAAGCTTAAATGGAGAATATGTTAATTGTGGGGGGGGCTTGCTCATGAGCAGTTGTTGTCAGACAATTTGATCATCATTCCTATAAATCAGAAAGTGAAAGATATGAAGTGAAGATATATGTACATTGATCATTAAATACATATAACAGTATGAGTTAGTAAGTTTAAATGGTATCTTATATTAATGGCTTACATTTTAATTAAATATAGAAGAATAATACATAATTTTTCAATGCCGTATATTTTCAATTGCTTGCTCACATTTTTTTACTATCCCATGTATTTAACATGTGACTCACAATTCAGTGAGATTATATCAACTAATAAATAGCTTGAATGTACAAATAAGTAAAACTTAAATCATAAGAACAATGTAAAAATTAGAAACTGTTATAAAATACTTAAGGTATTTGGCAAATAAAATGTACTCTAGTTTATAAATTATTATTGTACATTGTAATGACTAATATGGAAAGTTGTGATTATGATGTATTAAACATATAATGTTATAGATTCCTCTGACATGCATTATAAGAACTTATATTGATGTAATTTGTGATTGATTAATTTACTAAAACAAGTATTAGTGACCTCTTGTGTAAGTTTTGTTCATTATTTTTAGAATACACCAATGTTAAACTCAGGTAATGTCCAAAATAGACAATGGTTTGTCTGTCACATCTGACCTATCAGCACTTAAAAAAGAATGAAAATAATAAGCTTTCTCTTTGAATGCTTGCTTACTTACTGTGATGACAAAGCAGATTTTATGTCAGTGTTCATAGTGACCCTAAAACATTTATTGTCTGATACTGAATAGAAAACTGCTAGCTAACTTTGACCCAGAAACTGCTGTTTTAATGCCATTTTCAAAAGTGAATGACAGTACAGATTTTTCCTATCATAAAATTCTGACATTATAGCATACCAGTAAGCAGTTTTGTAGAGAAACACTGGGCATATAGAAGAAAATTACTTAAGCTTCACATTGTGGTGGAAATGGGATGAAAAAAATGGGTAAAGACCAGAGTCTAAATTGAAACAAAGATACAGATTTCACTGGGAAATGCTAGTAGGTACCCAGAATTGCTCTGGGCATGGGGGGGGGGGCTATTTAGATTGTAAATGTATTTAAAATTGCCATGGGATACAGTGAAGTAGTAGTAGTAATAAATTTGTTTTAATATGCTCCATTTATTGTCATGGTTGACAGTTCAGATACTAACTGGTTTTAAATTTCTTACTTTAGCAAGCATTTATATTATCTGTACTTTCTACGTTAGAGTAACAGGATAAATTATGTACAAGTTCAAATATTTGTCACTTAAGAGGAATTGGTTAGTTTGCTATTTGATAAGTTAAAATATGCTAACACTTAATTAGTGCTTTCAACACATCTAGCCAAACACTGTAGCTCATAAATTGATGTAACTTTCAACTAATGCCTGTTTTTTATAGTTTTTTATAGTGGACAGCAAATGATGATAATTGATAATCTTCCTTAAACATATTGGAACTTTGACCTTAATCTTTTATGTAACCAGTCTCTTTATTTTCTGATTCTAGACCTTGCTTGCATGTACAAATTATTTAGTCGTGTGCCAAATGGTTTGAAGACAATGTGTGAATGTATGAGTTCTTATTTGAGGGAACAAGGAAAAGCCCTTGTTTCTGAGGAAGGAGAAGGGAAGAATCCTGTTGACTACATCCAGGTAGATTAGAGTTTTACATCTATGATAAGCATTTTACAAATATTTGACAGATCATTTTTACTAAGTTAGGTGTTGTATACCTACGCTAACTATTTTAGAATAGTTCAGAATGTCTGGATATGTATCAGGAAGCTAAAACTCAGCCTCTGTTGGTTTTTGGTAATTTATTCAAGATTTGTTTAATCTGAATAATAAAAATGAGCTGTATTTTGTGGTTTGTTAGTAGTTAAATACAGGAAAAGCCAGGTTATATTTTAATTGTTTAAATGTCAAAATGTTTTGTTTTAAGCGGGACCTTGACTAAACTGTATTCCAACTTGATGTTTTAATATAAATAGTCTTTCGTGATTTTTTTTAACTTTATTTTTTATTTTTTGGCTGCCTTATTTGGTCCAGACAAGGGTTAGGAGAAGTGGGAGCAGGGATTTTGTTTGTTTCATTCTAAAATGTTTGCATTTCATTTTTTTTTTATTATGGTACTGGAGTAGGAATGTGTATGTGCACACACATGTGCTTTGTAGAACTCAGGACAAAGTCATTTCTTTCCTCCTTTGATGTGGGTCCCAGTGATCCAGCAAGTACATTTACCTGCTGAGCCATTTCTTGGACCCTGTTGTATTTTTGAGATATTATACATGTGAAAGATAAGAGTCCTTACATTCTATTACTAACATCTGATCATATGTACAAACTGGAAAATAATAGTCTGTAAAACTAACTCCGGACACATAATTAATTACCAACAATGTTAAGGTAAGGCTAGATCTTAAGTATCTTGCTTACATGAACATTTTTATAATGTTTCCCAATTTTTTTTATTTGGAAGGGCTTATTGGATCTGAAGAGTAGGTTTGATCGCTTCCTCCAAGAATCCTTCAATAATGACAGACTCTTTAAACAGACTATTGCTGGAGACTTCGAGTATTTTTTAAACCTCAACTCCAGGTCTCCTGAATACCTCTCATTATTTATTGATGATAAGCTGAAAAAGGGAGTCAAAGGGGTAAGTAGTAATGCTTCTAAAGTGCATTAGACTTTCCTCAGTGATTTAAAGTTTGGAAATGAATTTTAAGATATTTTACAGATAAAGATGTAAAAAAGCCAAAAAAAAAAAAGGCAGGGCTTTTTACTGCACTTAAGTGCAGGTTTGAGACAGTTCTTTTGAAAGTCTTAGACATGCTTAAAGGTTGTGTGACATTTCACATATACATCCTTATGTAGTTATCATTTTAAAAAATACCCCAAAAACAAAAAGTACAAACATCACAGCTATAGATTTTAAAATGATTGCCTTTTCTAAAATCACAAGCATATTAAGCCTACTGCGCTATTTTCTTTTTTCTTTTTTCTTCTTTTTTTTTTTTTTAATGTAAAAGATGAGGTAAAGACTTTTTGTCCTTTGGATTTAAAAACCCATTTTACTCTATCCCTTGTCAATAAATTTATCTGTTCTTGGTTATCCCTTACTTAGCTCAGTCCTGTAATAATAAATGTCCCATATGAGTGGTAGCACCCCACTCTTTAAATGTAGAGGACAGGAGTGTGTGAAATAGGGCACAGTCCCAGATTACATTCATTCCCTTAACCAATTATTGTGGTTTTAAAATGAAGCTGTCTTTTGATTAATTTTTCAGCTAACAGAACAAGAAGTAGAAACGATATTGGATAAGGCAATGGTCCTTTTTAGGTTTATGCAAGAAAAAGATGTATTTGAACGTTATTATAAACAACACCTGGCGAGAAGACTACTCACAAATAAAAGTGTTTCTGATGATTCTGAAAAAAACATGATTTCTAAATTAAAGGTAAGCATTACTTAAAATGATTTTCGTTGACTCATGGTGCTGGTGTTTACCCACATAATTATTGTGGTAGTCATTTTGATCAGGGGCACAGGCTTTGCTTCCATATGTTAAAGGTGCAGAACATCAAAGTTGTCTAGCACAGTCACAAAACTAGTTTCTAATCTAATCTGTGCCGTAGTCACCTGACATGTCTGTATGACATTTCAGTATACTCTACTTTTCCTGGAGTAAATTGGAATTTGGAAGAGCCTAGAAATTATGTTTTAAACTAAAATTCTTAAGTTATTCTTAAACACTCTAAAGTTTAGTAGTCCACACACTTAGAGCAGCCACTAGAGAGACTTTCAGAGGAATAATTAGAGATGGCAATAACATGAAAGCTTTGTTTCTAAACTTTGTCATGGGAAAGTTCACTATTTGTACATATTTATTATCTTATTCCATAGACTGAGTGTGGATGTCAATTCACATCGAAACTGGAAGGAATGTTTAGGGATATGAGCATCTCAAACACAACTATGGATGAGTTCAGGCAACATCTACAGGCAACAGGGGTAAGAGTCTGCATTACTTTATGTTTTATTAATTTATTTATTTACTTTATGATCTCCCTCTCATCCCATTCCTCTCTCATCCACTTGTCTTCCCTTTCTCTTCAGAAAAGGGGAGCCCTCTCATGCATTTCAGCCAGCCTTGGCTTATTAAGTTGTAATAAGTCTAGGTTCATCGGGGCTGGAGATGGCTTAGGGATTAAGAGTACACACTGGTCTTCCAGAGGTCATGAGTTCAATTCCCAGCAACCACATTGTGGCTCACAAACATCTGTAATTGGATCTGATGTCCTCTTATGGTGTGTCAGCAACAGCTTGTTCCTATACATTAAATAAGTAAATAAATCTTTAATAGGCTAGATGAGGCGGCCCAATGGGGGAAAGGGCCCCAAAAGACTGGCAGCAGAATCATGGACAGGCTCTGCTCCCGTTGTTAGGAGACCCACAAGATTAAGGAAGCTATACAACTGTAACATTTGCGGGGGTCCTAGGTCAGTCAGTCCCATGTAGGCTCCCTCTGCGATTTAGTCTCTCTTAAGCCTCTGTGGGCCCAGGTTAGTTGTGCTGTAGGTTTTCTTGTGTCCTTAAACCCAAGCTCCACTTAATGTTTGGCACTAGGTCCCTTCATCAGTTTATGTCAGTTGCTGGGTGAAACCTCTCTGACAATTTTGCTAGGCTCCTGTCTGCAAGTAGAGCAGAATATTGTTAATACTTTCAGTGATGAGATTCTTCTCATGGCTTGGGTCTCAGATGTTGGACTAGTCATTGGTTGGCCACTCCCTCAAGTTCTGCTCCATCTTCACCTCAGAACACAAATTGTAGGCCAAAAGTTTTTGTGTTTGGATTTTTGCCACTGAAGATGGCTAGTTCAGGCTCCATATCCCCAATTGCTAGGAGTCTCAGCTAGGATCACCCTCATAGATTCCTAGGAGTTTCCATTGACCTGTTTCTAGTTTGTCCCAGAATGTGACCCCTATTCGAGGTGTCTCTTCCAGTATTCCTCTGTCTTCCTCCCCACCTAATCCCCATCCATGTCTACTCCCCTCCCTCTGTCCACCCATGATACTGATTTTACTAGTGAGGTTCACAAGTCCCTCTGCTTATTACTTATCTTCTTTTGGTCTGTGGATTGTAACAGTTGTCCTTTACCTTATGACAAATATCTACTTATAAATGAGTACAAGTGAGTGAGTATAAGTGAGTACTTATGTGTCTCTCTTGGTCTAAGTTACCTCACTCAAGATGGTCTTCTCTAGTTCCATCCATTTGCCTGTAATTTTCATGATGTCTTTGTTTTTAACAGCTGAGTAGTATTCCATTTATATTGTATAAATGTACCACATTTTCTTTATCCATTCTTCAGTTGAGGGACATCTAGGTTATTTCTACTTTCTGGCTATTATGAATAAAGCTGCACTGAATATAGTTGAGCAAGTGTCCCTGTGGTATAGTACAGGTGTGTGGCATCTTTTGTGAGTATACTCAGGAGTGTTGTGTACCTTAAGCTGGGTCTTGGTGTAGAACTACGCCCAGTTTTCTGAGAAACTGCCCAATTGATTTCCAGAGTTTGTAATCTGAATAGCAGTAGAGAAGTGTTCCCACTACACATGAGCTGTCACTTGAGATTTTGATCATAGCCATTCTGACAGGTATAAGATGAATTCTCAGAGTTGTTTTGATTTGCATTTTTCTGGTGGCTAGGGGTGGAGAACATTTTCTTAAGTGCTTCTTGTCCATTAGAGAATCCTCTGTCAAAAATTCTCTTTATATTTGTACCCCATTTTTAAATAAGGGTATTGGTTTGTTGATGTCTAGTTTTTTTAGTTTTTCATATTTTGTGTACAACCCTCTGTTGGATGTGGGATTGGTGAAGATATTCCTATTCTATAGGATGTTGTTTTGTCCTTTTGGCAGGATCTGCATTAATTTATCTCAAATGTTGGATCTTTGCTTTTATATTTTGGAAGTCTGTTCCTTCCGTTTTATTAGTATCTTAGGCAATTCCATATACTTTAAGGGCACTCTTTACATGCAGTTAGAGTAGTTGGAGCTAGACAAGTAGCTCGGTGGTTAAGAGCTTTTTCGGTACCCAGTCCATGTTAGGCAGTTCAGAACTGCCTGAAACTCTACCTCCAAGGTCTCTGACACCTTCTCTGTATCAAGAGGGCAACTGTGCTAAAGCACACAAAGTCATATAAAAAATATCTTGAAAAGTAACTATTTATGATACAGAATTTAAACTTTAACTCTACTAAGCTTTTTCCTGTGTTGGAAACAGTTGTTTTATAGCAGCTGTGTCAGCCAAACAAATGGAGCTCCCTGAATTTGAATTTTGTTAAAATGTTGCAGACCTTCAAGCTGAACATAACTCTTAAGGGAATTTAGCCAGCATAGTGGTTCTTTAATTTCCTTTTTGGAGTCATGCAATAGATATCTTAGGTTTTTTTTTTTTTTTTTAATCTATTAATACCTGTGATTATTTATAGAATTATGTGAATTTATAAATATTTTTTTTTCTTTTTAACAAGGGCAGAAAGCCTAATGGTGAGAGTGATGTTAGTATGTATTTTTATTGAAGTTGACATCTATCATACAGATAGATGTTTATTGAAAAATACATAACACTGTACCTACAGCTAATGTTATGCTGGGTCTTGGTGTAGAACTACGCCCAGTTTTCTGAGAAACTGCCTAATTGATTTCCAAAGTGTCTAATGTGGTAGAAATGTTAAATGCAGAGGTGAAAGATACAATTTTGTCTAAATTGCCATGTATTCATTTCAAATAATTGTAGTTATTTGGAATATATTTAAACAGATCCAATATCATTAAGAAAATCATTTTCTTTATAAGATTCTAGTCATGGAGACTTGTATGTGTAGGTAATGAATCTAGTTCATCTCTTTCTATTTGTATAGGTATCTTTAGGTGGTGTTGATCTCACAGTCCGGGTTCTCACAACAGGATATTGGCCTACTCAGTCAGCCACACCAAAGTGCAACATCCCACCAGCACCAAGACATGCTTTTGAGATATTTAGAAGGTAACACCTAAATAAGACTCTTTTTCTGACTATTGGTAACTAAATTTGAATTCTTATATTCCTAATTGATTTTATGTGTCTACATACACACACGTGCCACTTTAAACCTCATCTTTCGAAGAATTTATATTAGTAACTTTTAGCATGTAAGAACAGATTGCATAAAACTTGAAGAAGAGTTTCAATGTCCTTTCTTCAGCATTGGTGCATGTTAGTATCAATCATGGCCTTAGGATAGGCTGTGAAGAAAATCTTAAGAGTTGGCTTGGTCAAAGTATACAGGAGAAGTTATTTACTCTGTTGGTGTCTAGTTAGGTTGCTTTGGGCTTATACCAACACCCCATATCCTACCTCATTTATCTTTCTCTTATGTAAAAAGCATGAACAGAACTTAATTCCTAAGGGCTTCCTTCATCTTTTAATATCTCTTATCTATGTGTTTGCTAAGGGTTATTTTAAAATGTATTTCAGATGAGTAAATTGTATGATTTTCTAAAACTTGGCTTGCTTTGCTCCAGGTTCTATTTAGCCAAACACAGTGGTCGACAGCTCACACTCCAGCATCACATGGGTTCTGCAGATCTCAATGCCACCTTTTATGGTCCAGTTAAAAAGGTAATTATTGACACTTTTCAATACGCAGGGCAACTTAAAATTCATGTACAGAAGTGCTGTCACTCCCTGTCTCATGTATTGGACATCTTCATTTTTTTGTTTTTTGGGTTTTTTTTTTTTTTTTTTTTTTTTTTGCCAACTGCATTTGAAAATGCCAAGAGAATGTCTTCTTTAAAAATAAAATATTAAAGAGATTATGTATTGTATTTTTAAGAGTAAGTTTGGGATCCTATTGCTGAAAATAGTATAATGTGAATTATTTTAAAGGTATACAAAGCAAAGCCATGTACCCCTTTTTAAAATCCTGTTTGTCTTATTTCTGGTAAATAAAAACTAGGAGATTGGCACTTGATACTTTATTCATAGAATTTTTTTTTGTTAATATAACAGTAATTTGTTTCCTTTTAGTATTTTTTTAGGGTTTTGAGGTGTAGACTAGTAATTTATTCTTATTACTTGATTTAAATCAAGATGAGGCCATTTGCCTTAAAATTGAAAAATCAATCAAGACTTAGCAAAAATTTTTAATCTAGATTATAACCTAGACTTGTTATTTATGAATCACATTTTAGTATTGATAACTAAGTATATAACATGATTTTATATGCAGCTAACATAGATGAGGAACTTTATAATTTATTTAGTTGAAAAATATTTGACACTGTTATCGATTAAGTATATAATCACTTTTGGCTACATTTACATATTCACTGTGTAGGGGATAATTACTTAGTAAGTAGGTATGTGCATGTGTGCATGCTTGTGTGTGTTTTAAGCATGTTTATATTGGAATGGGTTATAATTTTATTGGAGCAGAGGAGGTTATAGGATTTATTTCTGAAAATATGGCTAAGGTTGGTAGGAGATAATGTCTTGGCTTTTTGTTTTTTTGTTTTTGTTTTTAAATTTAACAGGAGGATGGATCTGAGGTTGGTGTTGGCGGTGCACAAGTAACTGGTTCTAATACACGGAAGCACATACTGCAAGTCTCCACTTTCCAGATGACCATATTAATGCTTTTTAATAATAGAGAGAAGTACACATTCGAGGTATGGATTATAGCAGTAATACGTTTGACTGGTGCTATTGTTTTCGCTTACTTGTTACTTGAGTCTTGCTTTAGTTTAAGAGATAGCTTTGAATACCAGTCGGGAAAACTTGGTAAATTGTAGCCATTGAACTTTTTGTGCTTCATCCATTACTGGGTCATGTTTTGTTCTGTTGTTCTTCATTGACGTTATTGAGGTACAGCTTTCATATTTTATAGGTGGAGAGCTTGCTAAGCTTTAAAAGTGGGGTGCCAGTGTGTCATGAATGCTACCTCTTTTTTTAATTCTATAGTCAGTTCCCTCTAATTTTGTTGCAAGTTAGCTAATGATTAATGTTTTATTTCTATGGGTTGTTTTGCCTTTTAAAGAATGTTATATAAATGTAATACAATTATGTCTGTTTTTTGTGTTAAGATTTCACAGTTAAGTGGTTTTTGCTTTGTTTTGGTTTTTTTTTTTTTTTTGTTTTTGTTTTTGTTTTTTCCTTCAGATTCATCCCTAATGTATAGTCCCAGTAGCTGGTTCTTAACTGCTGAATAATGTTTTACTATGATTTGCTACATTTTCTCCATTATTTCACTTGCTGATATAAGTTTTTGGGTTGGTACCAGATTGTTCTGTTAAGAATAGAAACATAGAACTGGAAAGATAACTCAGTCAGCAAAGTCACTACATTACCTGGGTTTGATCACCTTAACCATCATTTTAAAAGCCAGGTATTATGGCGTGCACACATTATCCAAGCACCAGGGAGATGAACCATGGGCCTGTGAGAGAATTTTACTGTTGTAACAAAACACCATGACCAAGGCAACTTGTAAAAGAAAGCATTTAATTGGACTTACAGTTTCAAGTGATTAGAGCATATGATGGCAGAGAAAAGGTATGGTGACAGGAACAGCTGAGAGCACTAGTCTCTTGAAAACACAAAGCCCACCACTAGTGAAACCTCTCCTCCAACAACAGTTTTTAAAATTACATTTTTACTTATTTTCTATGCACTTGGATGCTTGCATGTATGTGCACACATGCTAGGACATGTGTGTGAAAAAGAATAACTTGCAAGATTCTTTTCTCCCTTACCATGCAGGCCCTGAGGAGCAAGGGTGGAATTTGGTGGCAAGCACCTTTACTGCCCAGTCATCTCTAAGCCTGGTTACATAAAATTTAATGAGTCTTTTCCTATATGGGTAAATGTCACTTGTTGTTGAAATGAGTATTATCTTAATTTTTGAAGTAAGGTCATTTGGGGGGGGGGGCTTTAAAATTGGGTTGGAGAGATGGCTCCGTGGTTAAGAGCACTGACTGCTCTTCCAGAGGTCTTGAGTTCAATTCCCACCAACTACATGGTAGCTTACAACTATCTGTAATGGGATCTGATGCTTGTGTCTGGTGTGTCTGAAGACAGTGACAGTGTACTTACATACATAAAATATGACAATTTTTTAGCCATCACTTACAGGAAGAAAAGATGAGTTTGAAATTAATAGCAAGAAGATAAAACTTAATCTATTTTGGTGCTTGCCATCTTATTTTCTGTTTTCTGGCAAACATATTAAGAAAACGTCATTTTTATATGATATGTTAAAGCCTATAATTTGAGATATTTTAGTTCAGTGGCCAAGTCAAGACAAATTATATGGAATTGCATGGAGTCCTAATTGTTGATGAAGCAAACATGGAGTATATCTTAGCCAAACAATATACATAAACTTTTCTAAAGAGATGGAATTCAGTTATACATTTTAGAAATAGTTTTTGGTTATAGGCATCAGTCAGTGCATCAAGTTTTCTGTGGTGATGAGGATCAAACCTAGGTCATTCAGCAAGTAAGTTTTCTGCAAACTGAATATATATCCTAGATTCAGTAGGGTTCAGTTTGGTTTTTGCTTGCTTGTTTTGAAGAGCATAGTTGAGACAAGATGGTTATTCTAGAATCCCCAGTAGATATTTTTTGAGGCTTTTTTGTGAACATTTTATGAAGAGTGTCTCATATCTGATAAATAGCTAATTTGATTTTTGAGAGCTCTGTGTATAAAGAACTAGTAAAAAGTATGATGGGAAAATACAAATTCATTTTCCAAATCTACTATAGAATAGATGTATTAACTTCAGTGGTTGAAGGCATTTTCTCTTTTTCAACCAACTTGGGATATATTGATATTAATGGTCAAATTATAGGTGGAAGTTAATTAGATTATTGTTCTAACATTGCCAATTTTAGCTATGTCATATACCAAGAGTTTTCTGTATAGAAATCCATGCAATGTAATGGACCTCAAAATTTTGAGTTCCCCATACCTAGAATCTAATTAAGGCAATGTAAGAATATGCATGACACTTAACTTGGTTTTACACTTTATGTTAAATCTGTTGCTTAAGTTTCATTAGCCAGCTCTTTTACAGAGATTAGAAGCATTATAGTACTTGATAAGGAAGCTGACCTTATAAAAGTCTTGTAATTCAGTAAAGTGGGTGTATCAGCCACATACCAAATCCCAAAATGATGTGATTTAAAACATCCACTAACAGTCTGTTATCACTTGGTTTCTGAGTTAAGTGCTTAGCAGGACCTCACTTGGATAGTTATGGCACAAGATCCTTTTGACTTAAGACTCTTGACAGGTTGTATTTAAATGTCAGGTTGAGCTTAGAAAATCTACTGTTTTGATTGGGCTTGAGGGATATGCTTACAAAGTGTTTTGCATGATGGGCAGATTGGTTGTTGCTATTGGTAAATGTCTGTAGTTCGTAGTTTCTTTCCATATAGGCCTTTTCACTTGACCTTTTGGTCATCTTCACATCGTAGTGCCTCATTTTTTCCTAGAGTAAGCACTCCTAGAGCTCTGAGAAGAAACTATGCTATCTTTGTGATCTTGGGACTCACATTATTGTCCCCCCCTTACTTGTTGGTCTCCCAGTTGGTTTGTGAGATAGCAGAGTGCACAATTCCTTTTTTTTTGGTAATTTTAAGGTAAATATGCTTGCCACCAAGCCTGTTGCCCTGAGGTTGATTCTGGGACCCACATGGTAGAAGTTGAGAACTAACTTCTGCAAGTGAAATGGGACAAATACATGCACACACAGAGACCCAGTAAATAAATAACTGTAATAAAAGTGTTTAAAAACATTACCAAGATTGTTATGAGCTATGTTGAAATCTGACAGGGAAGATTTTGTAGTGTCATATTTAATTCATAGTAATAAAGTTGTTCAGAGTTTTTGTTTTGGGGGTCGCTTTGTTTTGTTTGAGGTGATGTTTTTTAATAAAGTTCACTGTAATCTACAGTAGTTACAAGGATCATAGAATGTAGTAGCTTACATCTTGGTTTCAGTAACTAACATCTGGTTTGCAAACCAGCATGACTGTATCAATGCTCTATAGTATGCTTTTTAAAGGCTTTTATGAGTCCCAAGTGTAAGCTAATTTAGACTTTGATACCAGGTATACTTGAAGTGGAAAACCTTTAAGTATTTCATCCAATTCAGGGTGTGGTGATGCATGTGTCTTTATCCCAGCATGAGAGGCAGAGGCAGGCAGATGTCTGAGTTCAAGGATAGCCAGGGTTATGCAGAGAAACCTTCCTTGTCTAGAAAGAAAAACTATTTTTCATTTGAAATTTATGACAGTCATACACCACATAGTATGTGTAATACGTAATAGAGGAAAATATTTAAGCATATTCATAGAAATCTTTGTGGTTTGCTACATATTTATTGACTAATAAAAGGGTTGTAGATGATTACATGATAGTTTAAAATACAATTGAATCAGACTCAGCGAAATAGACAGAATTCTTGAAATAAATCTGTACCTAACACAGCTGTGTTACTAGTTCTGTGTTCAGTTCTTCGAATATAATTAAAATAGGTTATAGCTAACTACCTATAGTCTAAAATAAGACCCATTTAGCTTCCTATTAATTGTAATGTCTACAGCAGTAGTAAGCATGTAATTATTTGAAACAAATGTGTAAAATAGCACTTCACAGAATTAATTACTTTAAATCATATTTCCATAGAGCATGTGTGAAGTAAGGCATGTGGTGATCCTGTTGACAGAACAGCAAATTAAAAATTAAAAGCCTTTCTCCAGGTGTTGTTTTTCCTGTATAGCATTGTATCATAACATACACAAAAGTTATCAATTAGAACTGAGAATAGATGTCTTAGATTTTTGTGTTTAATGTTACTTTCCAGTAGTCAAATTTTATTTTTATCCCAGAGGCAGTAAGTATAGTTGATCAAAGTTCTAATGTTTGTTTTCAATGAAAGCTTGAACAAAGTGTGCTGTAAGTAAACTTAGAATATAGTAAATATTCCTGAGCCTATTGTAGCAGTTTATTCTATCTGATGCTGTCAGGTTCCTGGTGGTGCCTCCAAATGGCATTTTTAGAGCCTATTGTTTAGTTTTTTGAAACAGAAATGCCCTTGCCTTTTAACAATTTATAATTTGTTCAAATAATAAGATTTTAGTAGCAAGTAATAATATTCAGGAGATTCTTTATAGTAAATGAATTCCTCAATAGAATTAACCTTTCTCTAGCTACTGCTTGATTGACTTATTTGCTGATTAAATGATGTACTTTTAATCTTTGTGGGAAAAATCTAATTATATTAAATCTAATGAAATTTTCAGGAAATTCAACAAGAGACAGATATCCCTGAAAGAGAACTTGTTAGAGCCCTCCAGTCCCTTGCCTGTGGTAAGCCAACACAGCGGGTCCTCACAAAAGAACCCAAATCCAAGGAAATAGAAAGTGGCCACATATTTACAGTTAATGATCAATTCACATCCAAACTACACAGAGTCAAGATTCAAACAGGTATCTGGAATTAAGATTTCCTCTTTAAAATTATGTATATTTTACATAGAAAAGTTTTACATCTGCTGGATTTTTCCCTCTTAAAAAGTAGTAGTTTTGTTGTTAATAAAAGTATGCTTGGTCCTAAGATGAGAAACAGGGTAAGTTTTGGAATTGTAAAGCCAATATTACCTTGAATTTAAAAGCTAAGTCAACACTGTTGTGAACAGTTTTTAGTAAAGTCTGTTATGTTGATAGTAATAACACTATTCAGTATGCATAATCAGTTTAAGGTTTTTACTTTCTGTTTGTAAGTGGCAAAAAGCCTTCTCATTTTCTTCATTGTTTAAATTTAAAGCATTCTTGCTACCTGGTTTCAAGGTTAATGTTAGAACAGACAAACACCTCAGAACACACATCTTGAAGTAAGATGTTTTTCTTCATTCAAATACGGTATTACACTCAAGAAAAATAATTTCATAAAATGTATATACCATCTGTATTTCTATATGCTCAACTGTCTTGGTGCTTTCTTTTGCATGTTAGCTTTCAGGACTGTGATTCTTTCAGTGTTTTCATGTTACCACTTATTTTATTTTTTTAAATCTAAACCCATAACGTACTTCCTCTTATTTTTTTTCGTTGAACATGGGTGGAAAATAATTCTTTATGTAGATTAATTTTATTGGCTTTTACTCTTTTTCTTATATAATACCGAATATAGTTTTATCTTATGCATGTGTCTCTGTGTGTCTGAGTAAGAAAGACTTAAGGATGGATGGGTAGACAGCCATAAGATACCTGGGCTGTAATCTAGGGCCTTACACATGCTGGACCAAGTGCTTCTAACACTAAGCCATATACCCAGCAGAAAGCCGTATTTTTAGTTAACAGTGCTTGCTTTTTTTTTTTTTTTTTAAAAAGATTTATTATTTTATGTATGTGAGTACACTATAGCGGTCTTCAGACAGATCAGAAGAAGGAAGGCATTGGATCCCATTACAAATGGTTGTGAGCCACCATGGGGTTATGATTACTAGGAATTGGACTTGGCGCCTCTGGAAGAGGAGTCAGTGCTCTTAACCACTGAGCTGTTTTCCCCAGCCTGAAAGCAGTATTCTTAACCAAGAAACTTTACCTACAAGTAGCTAAATAGTTATGCATACCAGAAGTGTTTTTGTTGAAATAAAACTTGAAAGCCATGATGGAAAAGTAGGAGTTGAGGACTGAAAGTCCCAGTCAGTTTTTAAATTGTGTAGTACTAATGTTACCACTGAAGATATCCACTACCTTGTTCTTCTATGATAGACATTATTCTAGTCTGCCAGGCATGTATCTAGTACAATTTTAATCCCAGAATTCAGGAGGCCAAAGCAGGTGAAACTCTGTGAGTTTGGGGACATACTGGTCTAAATAGTTGGTTCTAAGCCAGTCAGGGACACATGATGAAACTCTTTTAATAAAAGACAAGACTTTATTTTCCTCCTCTAAAGCTAACTTCTAAGTTTGCAAAAGAATAATTCTTGAGGCAAGTGTGAATGTTTGCTTATTGTGTTTACTTGTGTGCATACTCCGAGATGAATTTAATACTAAATTATTTTACATCTTATTATTAGCCAACTCTGATAAATAGTTTTATTTCTATTTTAGTTGCAGCCAAACAAGGTGAATCAGACCCAGAAAGGAAAGAAACGAGACAGAAAGTAGATGATGACAGAAAACATGAGATAGAAGCTGCCATAGTGCGAATCATGAAGTCTCGGAAGAAGATGCAGCACAATGTCTTAGTAGCAGAGGTAAGGACACTTCAGGGCCAGCGTCATCGTCACAGCACTGCTCACCAAGAACAAGACGCTGTGCATGAACACTGTCAGTACGCCTTTATAAATAAGTCACCTGCGTTTCTGAACATTAGTACCACTTACCATTTTTTGGAGAGGGTCTTTTTATAAGTTAGGAAATAAATACCCATGGCGGGCCATTAACATAGTTGAGACTTGAGAAGTAGAGCTGGCAGTTGGTTCATTAGCCAGTGATGGCAAGAGAGAAGGGTGAGTGAGCCTGATGAGCTTCTGGCTTGAGTGAGCAGACAGAAGCTGGGCCCTTAACTACAGAGTGGTCCAACTCTTAATTAATAATGGTTTGTACAGTTGACTTTATTGTATGCTTACATATATTCACAGGGAGGAGGTGACTGTGGCATTGAAAGTCTTTTAAGTGAGAAGGCCAGACCTTAAATTAGGAACTCACATTGTATGGAAATATAGTCAGAACTGAATCCATACTAAATTTTTCAGGAAATAACAAAAGAAAAAAACTGGGAGAAAGAGCCCTACAGTTCCATATTCAGGAGCAATGAGAATGCTTAATGAATGACACTGAAAAGAAGCCCTTGTACACTGGCTTTAAAGGGGCTCTTTCTGAACCAATGGCGCTAATGCCATGAGTCTTAGAAATAGAGATTCTTGGTCTACCCAAACTTAGTGAATCAGAAATTCTAGTGTCCACAATCTGGCCTTTAACAGGCTCTGCATAGGTGATTATGAAATGTGTTCAAATCCAGAGTTGAAGACCACCAGTTCGAGAGTTGATTACAATTTAGACCCTATAAGGAAGGAGAATAAATGTAGTCACTAAATTTTTTAACTTTAAAGAAGTATGTCAGCTCTAGTAAAATGTAGGGATTTTTTGTTTATGTGGAACTGTTTTAGATAAAATGAGACTTTACCTTTTCTTTTTAGGTAACTCAGCAATTGAAGGCTCGATTCTTACCAAGTCCAGTTGTTATTAAGAAACGTATTGAAGGACTTATTGAGAGAGAATATTTGGCACGAACACCTGAGGATCGCAAAGTATACACATACGTAGCATAAAATGCATTCAGAAATTTGATTTATTCTTGGACTGTACTCTTCGCATGGACTGGGAAGTTCTTTTAAATCATACTATTAAGACGACCATCTCTTCTGTTAAATTGCAGTACATGTTTTAGACCACTCAGATCAAGCCTCTACTCCCTCTGAGAGTTTTCAACATCAGTTGATTGAGCTTCAGGCTTTCCAACGTTATCCCTGTAGAGATCATCTTTACAGTTCCTCGGGAAAATGTGAATGTGCCGCGTTTTGTTTTCAATATTGTATGAAAACAGGAAAAAAAATAAAACAAATTTAGAAAACACAGCTCATTAAAATAAAATTGTTGGATTTCATTTCCCCAGATCTTCAGTGTTGATGTAAATGTGTCTGTAGTGTTGCTTATTAGCACTTTGCACATTGTGTAAGTCGGGTAGCAAGAATGGCAAGAGATGCAACGTTCCCAGTCACCTTGCTCTGCTTGTGACACTTCCTTAGCCGGTATTGTTTAAAGGTTTGGTAAATATACAAAGACCCAGGCATACAATTGGTGCATGCTTTATCCTACCACTTGCACTTACTAGTCTCACAGCCTTATGACCAAGGACCTGTGTTTGGACATCAACACATACCTGAGTTGTTTTTCTCTATTGTAATCTGAGGTTTCCCAAATTAAGTTCTAAGATGATTAGGTTTTGCTCTGAGTTATTTCTAGAGAAAGAAAATATTTTAGTATGTATAAATTGTACAATAATTTTTTTGCTGTTGTACTTACTGCTAATAGTGGATTGTATAGGGTGGTGTTTTTATTTCATTTATTGTAGACAAAATAAATGAATTTAGTATTTACATCCACACTAACTGAAGTATGTCAGCACAAAGGTGGCAGCTGGTTATATTTAATTCAGTTCCTTTGAAAAGCACATCCATTCTACCATTTGTTTATAAATATATCCGCCAAACACCATACACAGTTTAAATATATATTTTGGTGAAGCTGTGGTACACCATTGTCTGTTTCAAAATGCAATCTAAAGATGCAATAAATAGATTACCTTGATAGTTTGAGGGAAATCGTCAGTTCTAACAGCTGTGTTTTGCAAAGTGATTAAGCAATATTTTTTCAAATGTGGATATTTACCTATCCATTGTCCTCTGAATAGTTGTTTTCATGTTTTCAAAGATGTGTTTCGTGCTGAAGAGTTGTGTCCATTACTCTGTGCTTCCAACTATCACTGACGTTTTCTACCTGATTGATCTGCCAAGGATTATAGTTTGCTTTAACTTCAGAGTATTTTTATCTTCCATTTTATTTAATTTTGTTCTTTATTTTTTCCTTACAAGATAATGTTTTAGATATGTAATTGGGGAAAACCACTAGATTTCTGTCAGAAAAAATGAAATGTTACTGAGTTCAAGTAACCAACTCTCCATTGAATATCAATACTGTTGATAAACTTACTAGAATGTATGTCTCAGAGGATGGTTTCTGTTAAATTTATGAAGTTACAATAACTGAATTCTAATACGGATTAAAAGCTCCACATAAATATTTTCCCCATGCGTCTTGAATTATAATTTTCCTTTTAGACTTGCTTTTATTGCATTTAAATTTGCTTTTATATGCACTGTAAGATCTTAAGTCTTACAATCTTAGTCTCTATGTTTTCCACCTTTACATGCGACAGTGAAGGTGTGGCCAACATGGACAGGTTTTCGGAGCGCCTTGCTGTACTTCACAGGGACAGTGGAACACTGAAGAATTGCTTTCCGGTGTCATTGGAGTTTTTACTAAGGAAGCTGCTTTTAACAATTTGGAAGTAAGGACAGCTCAGCTGTATGGATCAGGCCCAGTGTATATATAGGGACAGGTTTGCTACTTGTTCTGGCAGATGCTTGCTTTTGGATTAAGGTAGTTTTATTTGTTGAACAATGCTGGCTCTGCTACCTTACAGAATTTGTGTGATGCATTTGGTATTTCTCAGTAACTGGTCGTTGGTATTTTTATCCTTTTAAATGTTTTAAAAGAAGGATGTGATGAGATTTGTGTGTGTGTGTGTGTGTGTGTGTGTGACTTGAATTTTAGGAAAGATGGATATTTTTCCAGCTATAAAAAATTATGTCATTAATTGTTAAGTTATTCTTTGCTGTCATTCTTTGTGGACAGTATTTTTTTAATTGTCACTTAAATATTGAAAATGTATTACAATTAGAAAACAGCCTCACAATAAAAAAAATGATTGGAATTGCAAGGATTCTTTATGTCAGTGAACTGCAGATCAAGTTAAGGGATGCATGTATTGGGGCATTGTTGAGTACAGGGCAGGAAGGCATTGTTTCAGGATGTGGAAAATACTAACACACCCTTGAGGTGAGTCTCTTGAGAAGAGTGAAGCATTGTTGACTTTTGTTTCCTCAGTATGCAGGACAAAGGCTTAGGTAAGAACCAATGCTCTACAGATAATGTGCCCTCACTGACACCTCAGGTTTTTGAATAGTTACTTTCTCTATTTGGGTCTAAATTTTACTATATAAAATTTGGGCTTAATTTTGAATATCCACTTTGAACAAATAATACAATATCTTACCCATGTCTGTCTACTGTCCTTTGAGAGTAGCCTACTTTTTCTTGTTACATGTTTTACACGACATAAGGTTCTCTTGGTCTTAGAAGCAAAGTCTTTGTGTGTAAGTTTTACACTATATGGTACTTCTTAATGCAGTAAATTGTGTGTGTGAGTGTGTGTGTGTGTGTTCTATTGATTAGGATGGAAAATCTAAGTGAAACTAAATTATTTCTAGTCCTAAGAGCAGAAACAGTCAAGTCACACAAGTGTTTACTGTGAGCAGTCACTTGTAAGCTTTGTTTATTTAGTTGTGTTCTCTGCCTTAACCATTATACCAATTGTTGTGCAAGGTAACTGCTGAAAAATGGCCAAGCCAAGATTTGAACCTTGGCTTGATTCTAAGCTAGTACTCTATAGAGTTGTCTGTGTCTTATGTTGCAAATGGATATGGTTTTCCATTGAAATCTGTTACTGTGTGCTTCATTTGCATGAAGTAGTGGATGAAATGTGAAATGTATCTCAGTATGGAATTCTGCATGTTTTTGTTGGCCCATATTTGCTGATAGCAATAATAGGCAAGAAGCAAGGATGATGATGGCTACTATTTTGAAACATGTGTATTTAAAGGAACATATACTCTAAAATTCTTAGTGTGAGGATCAGAAGGTAAGTGGTTAAGATCTATACTTAATTTTTTTCCTTATTGCATGGTTTTCCATCCCAAGTCAATTTTCCATAAGGCTTATACCAAAGCCTTTCTGTATAAGGTATAAGGACACAAAATGACAGTGAATTTAATGATTGGTCATAAAGTTAGCTCTTAGAAGAACTTGAACTTTATGTAATGTTCTTAGAAATGGCACATTTGTAAACATGACTTAAGTAATTTTATCCTTAATATTTGGGTCTAACTTTATCCTGAGTGGGCCTCAGAGAAATGCCTTCCAGTATACGAGAAGCTCCAAGTAGTGTGTGCTGTGTTTCTAGTTAATGAAGTTTAAGCATTCTAATAAAGTACAGCTCATGGAGCATAAAGCTTTAATGTGCACAGTTCTTGCAGTGTGAAAAATTCTGAGTCTCCAGATTATTTGTCTGTTGTGATTGCTGAGTGACTGCCTTAGCAGGATCTGGTGTGGATGAGACACTAAGTTTCAGGTGTGCTTTACCTTTAGCAGGTAGCTACAAGTCTTAGAAGCCTTCAGCTTCCTAAGCTAACATCTGTACTAAAACTCAGACATCGTGAAACAGAAAACATGTACAAGACAGTTCACCCTCAAAAACTTTGGGTGGCATTGTATAGTACTAATTCAGGAGCTTTATGTGGTGCATTTAACACAACTGATAACTACAAAATCGACTTTGCCTGTGTGAGTTAACAACACAGACACCTTATTGGCTCCTTGAGTCTTCATTCTATTTGGACTATAGGAAGGTAAAATATATTACCTTTTAAAAATTACAAACATATAGCAAATGGTTTTAAGTTGATGGGCAAATGTTATTATAGTTTCCTTTGATGTATAATCTCACAATAAAGCTTAGTTCGATTTGAGTAAAAATAATCTTCTAAAGTAATCTTCCCTACCCCATCTTCCTTGGATAGGAGTGTAAGTAATTATACTATTAATATGTGAGGTGTAGAGTTTCACACAAATGAAGTGTGGTAGCAGCATTATAATCTAAATGCATTAAATCAAAGGATAAATGCAGAAGCTTGCTGTTGGCTTAGATTTTTGGAGGTTCTAGAACTCTTCCTGGTTTAAAAAGCAAAAAACAGCTTGAAAAAAGAAAAGTGCAAAATCTCACTAGTAGGACAGTGCTGGAATTTGGACACAAGTCTCAATTATAAAGCCTGTGTTTTTAGTGACTATTATGTATCATTCTCCAGGAGCCAGTGGTTTATCCAGAGTGGATAGTGCAAATTGAATTTGGATCATATAGATTTTTCTTGGCATATAGTTTGGTGGTTTTCTGATACTGAAACAGCAAGGACAAAAATATTGGTATATATAATTTGTGCTTTTGTTTGCAAAAAGAATGCTGTCAGGTATCAACACTTGTGGAGTTAATATTTTCTGTGTATTAGCTTACACCTACTAGCTTGATGTTTTAAAGGTAGAATTATAGATGAGACAAGATTGAGAAATGTAACTAAAGATATGTAGAGTAATACAAAACAAGTCACTGTTCCAGTGCAGCTCTTGTAAGAGACACAGCATGTGTATCAACAAAACAGGAAGACATCGTGACTGTGATGTCTAAATGAAGGGATTGGGGGAGAGACTGGGGAAGATCATGATCAAGTTTCAGAAAGTCCCCTCAAGAAGTTGTCCACAAATACTTCTTGAAACATTCCTAAGAAAAGCATTTCTTAAGCAAAATTTTATATTTTTACTTGTTAGAAGCATCTACATTCATCTAACTTGAGCCATTAAAGGAACAGTCTGTTTTCACAGCAGTAAAGGTTCTTGCCGAGCTTAGAGAAGAGTGCTCAAGAATAAAAGGCAGTTCAAGAAGTAGCCAGGCCTTTGTTGGTGTTTATTCTAAGTCCACAACAGAGCCTAGGGAATCATGGGGGGTGGGGGTGTCCCTTGTGAAGATTATGGCTTTATAAGTCAAGATGAGCTTTGGGACAACTATGGTAGCCATTGTTTAATGGTTGTGTTACACTAACTCAGTTTCATTAGTTAGCTAAGGTTATTCTTAATAAGCAAGTTATAAGGTACTTTAGTATCTTGTATTTATTAAACTTGAGCTGGCTTAAACTGTTTCTCAAGGCAAAGTGTGTTTGTAAGAAAATGGGCTCATGGTCACAGGACATATTCATCACAGCCAAGCTATTATTAGTCCTCATTGGGAGGGTAGTGTCAGTCAATGCCTCCACAGAAAAATAGCAACCTGCGGCCTTGTCACTAAGAGAAAATGAACTTTAGAAACCCAGTATTCGAAGTTCAGTCACTTTTCTCCTACAAGTCCAACTTTAGGCAGCAGTGTTAGATGCGTAAGAAGCAAGTACCTATTGATTGAGCTTGGAATTGTCCCACTAGAACACGTTATGACACGACTTAGTCTGGGTAGCAAAAATTGGGATTTGTATAGCCAACTTCACAAATTATGCCCATAAATATAAGCCATCTTCTTGGCAGTTTTCAATCCAAATGGCTTAAAGAGATTTTTCTTTTAGCCTTTGGTTTGAAGACTGTCTATATAATCTTAAACATTAAGATAACTTCCTGAAGAACTAGGGATTCTTGATTCCCTAATTCGGTGTAAGTTTTGGGTAATTTTTTTTATAATTGACTTGTAGAATTATCCAGTAAAAAGTTAAAATGTGTTTGCTCCCTCATCAAATTGGCACAAACGTTGCATAATCTAAGTATATAAAACCTACAGGCTCTTACAACCCAATTTCAGGTTTCAAAGTTAATGAATCAGACTTCCCCCTAGCTCTAATACAATCTAATATCAACAGTTGCCCTGCCAGTCAGACTTCTCATTAGTGAGTCCTGTTGTCAGTGTACACGAAACCCATTGAGGATAGTAGCCATCATTTATGAAGTACTAAATGGGCTGGGTGCCCTCATTTGCATAAAGTTAATCTGAGCATAAGTGGCCCATTAGTCATGCCATGCTCTGATCAACTGACCTAGTCACCTAGAGATTATAAAGATAGATTCAAGTACCCTTTTAAGCTAGTGTGACTAAAATACACCTTAAGTCCCTTTTTTTTCTGCTTTTTATTGTCATGATCAAAATATGAGGAGTTAAAATACTTAGAAAACAATTATACTGAGTTCAGTTTTGCTTCGGTGCTTTTGTACGCATATTTTGTGTTTGGGCACATTAGTCTGGGTGTGCTTGCTTGTATGTGCATGATTAGAGACTAGATTTTCAAGGTTGCTAGATAACCAACCAATGGGGAAGGGGATTTTTCTATGCTTTGTTACTTGTACAGTTCATTATCAGACAATGATAAAGTGATATTTTAAGCCCTAGGTTTTTGTAAAGGTGGTTAAGAAACCATTATGAAATACCAACACATTTCACTAAGGCAAAAAATGTCCACAAACCTATAAACCCACATACCTAGAACATAACAGTAAATTTGTTGATTACAAAAAATGTGTAAATTAATCATTGTTAATTGAGTCATCAAAATTTATTATGTGGATACTTGTGCTTAAAAATGTACTACAAATGCATGAATATAAACGTCTGTATCTGTACAAAAACATGTTCTATCAATTGCCACCAAAGATTGATATGATTTATAATTCTGTCATTTCTGATACCAGTTTTAGGTAACTATTTGACTAATTTATATAGTTTCTAATTTATGCAGTTTCTCTGGATTGGATTCTAATTCCTTGATATAAAGTTCAACCCAGATTTATAAGGGACTCTGAAGGAGGGAAGTCAAGAAGAGTGCAGGTAATTCTCACCAATTCTAGTTCGTTATGTGTTTAAACACAGTGCATACAAATAGCTATATTTTTGGAAGTTACCTCTGCTGGTGGTGTGCGGACTTCCAGACATGAAACAAACATCCCCAGTCTGTTATTTATGTGTTATATATAGCCTAATCTTAAAGGATATGAATGTAATGAAATAAATTTAAGTTACACAGACATTCGGGTTTTCCATAACATTTTACCCTATCAAATGTTTCCTTTCTTAGATAGGATTCTAGGTACTGGAGATTCAACAGGGAGCAAAATAGACAAAAGACCTAAAACAAGAAGAGCATCCAGAATTTTGTGGACATGCAGTGATAGCAAACAGCTTAAGGGATGAGGACTAGCAGGGTGGAAAGGGTAAGTTGTCACTTTAGATGACAGGAGTGGGTTATAATGAAAAGGTGATGCTTTGAGATAGGCCTTGAGAAACTCATGTCAGCATGAGAAAAGTTCTGATGAGAGAAAGAAGATAGGCCAACACTTTGGAGAGGACAAGGAGAGGGCATCCCCAGTGCAAAATACAAGACTTGGGTGGGATGGGACAGATAGGGTGGAAGCAGGACTCCACAAAGTACAGGAGTGTAAAGCCCACAGGGAGGGCCACAGCCTTCACTCCATTGCAAGGGTTATGAGTGAGTGCTATAGACCGATGTGTTTGCTGGGGCGTGGCTATGTCCTCAGTCTGCTGAGGCTAAGGACTTCTGGGGCCATGATGAGAATGTGGGCTCTGTACTAACTACCCTTGCCTATACCTTAACATTGTTCTACCTTCTAGAACCTCAACAATTTTCTCTTGAAGTTTTGCAGGTTTTGGCATCTTGTCATAGTAATTGGAACAAACACAAACTAAAATGTCCTCTCATCATAGAGAAAAGATCTTGGAAGTCTAATGGGTACTACTTCCAAATACAGCCTCCTGGCTCCTGTGAGAAATCTGATTCCTTAGTCACTTTAGTTCATCTACTGCTTAGTGTTTCCTGCTGAAAACTCTGACGTGTAAGTATTCACAAACGTTTGTATTTCTTGACTTTAGCAGAAGTCTTCATGATATACCAGTTATAAAAAATATGTGTATATATGATTTTATAATTAATGTATTCAATTGATTTATTTATCCTATAGTATGTGTTGTGTCCTATGGTCTCTTAGGTAGTCTCCTGAGTTGCTGGGTGGACTAACCCCTCACAGACACTTTTGTTACTGTTTTTTCCTAATTTTAGAATGTCACACAGTGAAAATTACTACCCCATGGGTTGTCTTTGCCTTGTACATGTGGAGGATGAGAGGAGAATTCATGCTTTTTCCTTCACTGGCTTTTCTAGTCTCCAACCTCCATTACCTCAGACTCTTCCTCTCCTTCTACTCCACCTTTCTGTCTGACCCTGACCCTTCCTGTGTACTCTTTGGAGAGCCCTAAGATGATATGTCAGCCCCAACTAGGTAAACCAGGATAATCTTCCTACTCAAGATTGAGTAAATCACACCTGCTGTTCTGGAGATTAGCATGTAAGCATTGTGAGAAAGTCATGTAGTGTATCACACCAAGCCAACTAGTTATTTTACTTTTTGTGAGAACTAAACATTAAAATTAGGTCAAGCTTTTTTTTTTTTTTTTTTTTCAAATGGGAACCTGGGGGATTTAACAGCTTCTGTTTTAATAATGTGTTATGTATTAATTAGCATCACATCAAGAGAGATGTAGATGTCCTTCACATTGATTAGCTCCTTTGTTCCAGTTGTTTTACAACATAGAACATTATTTATGACTTGTTAAAAGACAGGTCTCTGCTCAGTGGCAGAGTGCTTGCCACTGTGTATCATGACCTGAGTTGCATGTCCAGGACCTGTACAGTCAAAGGAGAGAACCAGTTTCCATGAGTCCTCTGACCTCTACATATGCACCATGGCCTATATTCACAGGCCCACATAGATACACACACACACACACACACACACACACACACACACACACACACTTAGAACTAAGACTTTGCTTTTTGTTGAGTTTTAAGATTTCTTCATGTACTTTAGATAATCCATCATCAGATGTATATGTGGTTTATCATTGATTCTTTTAGTGTTGTGTGAGTTTTAGATGTCAACAAGTTCCAACCTTCATTTCCTTAATAGGGCATGTTTTTGTTTTTTGATTTTGTTATTTGGTTTTTTTTTTTTTTTTTTTTTTTGATTGAAAAGCTCATCATCAAGCCCAAAGTCAGAGGGGTTTCCTTCTAAGTGATTTTTTAAACACTATAGGTTTGCAATGTAAATCTAGGCATGTAAGCCATTTGAACTTATTTTTGAGAAAGATGCAAGATTCTTTTTATCTCTTCTCTTCTGCCTGCCTGTTTTCTTGCTTTACATGTAGATGTTTCTGCTAAAGTTCCAGTTGTTGGAACGAAAGTTGCCTTTGTTCCTTCAGTTGAGTAAATGTGACTGAGTATATTCCTTGGCTTTTTATTCTGCTCTGTTGATTTGTTGGCTGATGTCTGTCATCTTCACTGTTAGAAGTTTATAACAAGTTTTGAAGGCAGGGGGCATAGGGCTGTACCTTAACCAAGTTTTCAACAAGTAACTTATTTAGATGAAGTTCCCTCCTGAAGCTATTTTTTCCCTACATGGTGAATATCATGTTACTCCATTTCATGATAAGGTAGGGAGCCTAGAGGACCTCTTTTTCTCTAACCTGTACTTCTTTGCATGAAATTGTTTACTATGTCTAGTGTATCAAACCTAAGTCCATCCCACTCTTGTTAATTGTCAAGTGTCAGTGAGGACTAAAAATATGGAAGTGGGGTGGGGTGGGAAAGATCTGGGGGGAATTAAGGAGGGTAAACAGTGATCAGAATATATTATGCAAACATTTTAAATTAATATATATGTATATATAATTACTTATCAAAATGCAGCTTAAGAAACTGCTCTGTGGACTCCCTCTCCCACCCGGAGCTTTGGCCATGTATATCCGCAAATGTGGAAAGAAAGCGTCTCAGTCCTGAAAAATAGGTTCCAGTTCCAACCAGTGGTCACAAATATCTACTCAAATGATACAAATGGGGCTGACGTATTTCCCATCAATCATTTTGTAGAGGACAGATCCCTTACTGGGTGACTTCCCTCCAGCTATCATAATGTATAGCCTACCACAGACCATTGCCAGCTTAGAAGTAGGAAAACACATTTCCTTGCCTAACATAAAATGTAATCTGGAGCTGCTGCAGTCTGAGTACCAGGGACACTACAAAGCCTGCGCCTGTGTCTCCTACAATACAATTATGTTTTACCATCCTAAGAGGGGGTGGGGACAGAGAAGGCTCCCCTGAGCAGGATCAGCCACATGAAAACAATGGCAAACTGAATAGTCAGCAAATGGCCCCAGCAAAGAACTAACACAGAAAGCAGAGAACAATGCAACAGTATTTAAAGCTGCTCTTCAGACTCACTGATTCAGGGATATGGGGGCAATAAACCAATTTTGTTAGGGAAGAAGCTCTGACTGCAAAAATACAGACTTCGAAAAAAATTTTAATGCCAAAATATTCTCAGTTTAATGGAGACACTAAGTGGAAATAATGGTTTGAAGAGTGAAGGAAGGACTCCACGAGTTCAAACCGGGGGGGGGGGGGGGGGGTGGCGAGATGGAGACCTAGAGAGGAGAAAGAACGTAGAAGAGACTCCGTGTTCCTGAAGTAGTATCAAGAAACAAGCAGTAGACGTGGAAAGAATTCCACCTCACCCCAAACCCCCATCACCAGCCCTCCACCCCCCTACACCACCCGACTTAAAAAAGCACCTCCCAGATGCTCAGGAGGACTGTTTAAATTGTTGAAACAAATTAGAAACCACTCACTCGGACGTCTCGCAACAAAGTACAGGTTCTGCAAGCTAAGCAACGCAACAGTAAAGCAGGAAAGAGACCGTTGCGATCCCAATTCAGAGTGCAGTGGGGTGCAGCCCTGAGGAATCTCAGACATCTCAGAATTTCATACCATAGAAATCTAAAGGTCCTCAGTGGGGACCTTTAGTTCTCATACAATGCTCTGAAATGAATTCCTCTGAAGTCTTGCAGCCTAAAGTCAATGCGAATCTGAATTTCATTTGGAAAAACTTGAGCATGAGCTCTCTGACGACGAAGAACAGAGAACGCCGTATACCACCCAGAAGGACGAACTCACAGTGTGGCTGGCATTTTACAGACTCAGGAGAGAAGCTCCCTCCTAAGTAAGCCTTGAAGCTCTTGTTTTACTCCACCTGATTTTATGCCAATTTGGTTTGAAAGTATCATTTATGCAATATCTGGGCCTAATTTGGTGCCAGGGGCTTGAGTTGGACAGCTGTGGATTAATGCTATTGGAACAGGGCCTTTGGATGGAATGAGATCCACAGACACTCATTTGGGTCTAAAAGTGCTTTGGCCTCAAGTTGGACCTTGGGCGTCACTGACTAGAAACTGGCAAACTGCGACGGCCCTGTGTTTCTCCCGACATGCTGCAGTGAGCTGCTTCTGGGTTCTCGAAGAGAGAAAGCCAGAGTTTGTTTTTCTAGACTCCGTCTGCTCCTCAGTTTTTACTGAAGCTGATTGGAGGTTACGGTCCCCGTGCTACATCCTTGATGTTACCTGCTCCTAGCCAGGCCAGCGCATCTTCCTCACTGTCTTCTCTGGTTTGTACAGGTTTCGACCAACCACAACTCTTACCTTGGCACCAACAGGGCTTTGTTAAGTCAGGGCTGTCTAAAATGAAGCTCCTTCCATACCCATGTGGGAAGAGAGTCCTCAACATTTCATCAAAGAATTTCCTCACTGGGGCAAGGCTCCAAGAGGAGGACATGAAAGGCCTGAGTTTCTCCTCCTAAGTCTCATGTCCCACTCACTCCCTTGTCTTGGTCTTCACCGGACCTGAAAGGGCAGGCAGGCAGGCTTTTTAAGTCCTACTTCTGATTAATCCTCTCTACCCCTCTAGAGTCAAGACTTCCTGGCTAATCTCTCTTTGCAGGCAGGATAGTGTGTGTGTGTGTGTGTGTGTGTGTGTTCTAGAAGAAGCCCTGTAACCTTCTGGGCCAGGCCTAGTATTTGATGTATTGAACAGAAGCAAAAGAATTTGGACATTTGTCTCAACTAGCTTTCACACGTATTTGTCTATTGTCTTACTGCAAAATCCCATTTAAATGTCAGAAGCCAAAAGACTCTCTGTTCATTGTTACACTGTGTTTCTACAAAGGAATCCTAATAATTCCCATTGCCTGACTTCTGGGTGGCAGATGAACACTTTGGACTCATGAAGGAAGGCAGAAGAGAAAGTGCACAGATTTTTTTTTTAAATATTGTTTTATGCCACTTAAGATTTGCAGTGGATTAAAAATAATTTTTCTAAGGTAGTTAGGTGGACAGAAAACAAACTATTTTAACATAAGATTTATATAATACAAAAGTAAACATTTTAACGGGTCTACGAGGGGCAGTGAGCAAGGGTATATTTTGCATAGAGGGATGTCATTGCTCTTCTAAAAACACAGAACAGTCAGAAAATAGAGCTGCAGATACATGCTCTTTAGAATTCTATAGCAATAATTTTATTAGTTAATAGTAAATGGAATTGGCCACAGTCATCCAGTGAAGGAATTTAGGAATTTAATGCTTTTATTTTGTAAGTAAGAAACAGATTAAACTCTCAATTTAAGCCTTAATAACCACAAAATGAACCAAAAGAAAGGAAAATGATATAACAAATATAAAATAAAAATTAACAGATAAAGAAATTATGGACCGAGCAAAGGTAAAATCTATGAGAGATGTTATTTCAGCAAAGACTTCAAGCTTATCTAAGAACTCTGTTTATACTTAGCTGAGCAGGCAGGTGACCACAGGCAGGTCAAGGCACCTTTTGTTATGCTTACAGTAGAGGAAACCAGGTAACAACTAGATTTGCTCTATAGGGCCTTCCGATCTCTCCAGTGTTAGAAACACCAAGAATCTATGAATATGGAAGAAAAAGCCATGAGCCAAAGTTCATGATCCAGGGATGAACCAATATTCACTTCGGAAAGCATCCCAGGACATTCTCCCTTACCTGCAGTGGCCCCAGGATTACTTTCAATCCTGGAATGAAAATAACAGTCCAGAACAAGTTGAAAACAAACCATTTTGTTGGGAGTAGATAGGGTGTAAATAGGAGTTGGCACTCAATAAAGCTTGCAACATGTTCTCCCTCCCAGAATCCAGGCAGCTAGTGGGCACACTCCAGGAGTACCCCAAAGCCATGGCCTGACCAGAATGTCTCAAAACAAAGGTCTTGATCACAGTTACATTCAGAGCTTCTGATCTTCTGTTTGGGTCTTTAAATTTACAGGTAGATAGGAATATCAAATAATGTACAGAAAAGAATTTTTGAAAATATCACCTGGTTGTCCACTAATTACACCTGGAAACAACTAAAACCTAAGTGGCTGGGCACACCTGTGAGAGATTTTCCTAACCTGATCATTTGAAGCAGGAAGTCCCACCCTAATTTGGGGCTGCAGCTTCTTATGGCAGTCAAGATAAAAGGTCGTGAAGGAAGGGAACTGCTTTTTGCCTGCTTGCCCTCCCTCTTCCTGGCAGATGCATCTACTTTGTTGCTAAAGCATCCCTTCACCTGTGCTAGAGCTAACTTCTTTGGGATCCCAACAAAGACTAAAGACCAGCAACTCTCCAGAAATACTCTGGGCCTTCAGCTGAGCATAGGGACTGCTGAGATTCCTGGGTTCATTGAACGACTATTGAATTCTCAGACGTTCCATAATGAAACTAACACAGTTGAACAGAAAGAAAATATGGCCTGGGAACAGTATACACTGCAACTGTAACACATACACTGCAACTGTAACGCGTGTGTCACAGAACTATGCTCATCTTCAGGGAGACTGAAACAAGAGCAACTTTGTAAGGTTAAAGTGAAGATTACATAAGCTACTTTGCACACAGTACTCTCTGGTGGGAAGGATGGATTACCAGGGTCAGATGTGTCCACTTTTAAACAGGAGATGTTGGGGAAATATCCTTTCAGAGTTCCTTGGTTGTTGTTTTATTGTTTGAAGTGCTGGGGATCAAACACAAAGCCTTGACCTTGCTAGCCAAGTGCTCTCTGATGGAGCTCCACCCCTAACCCTTTTTAGGCAGGTTCTTACTGGCCTGCCCATTTTGGCTTCAAACTCCCAGTTCTTCTGCCTCAGCCTCCCAAGGAGCTGACATCACACGCATGTGCCACCAAACAGCCAGAAATATTTTTATGTAAGGTTGTGGTGGCTTCTGTGCCACGTTATGGTTCTAGCAAAGTCTTTTGTGGTAGATAACTGTCCTTAGGCCACCATGTGCAGCATCTTCCTTTATAGCCTTCTGGAATTGGAATTGTTATTTCTTTTAGTTAGAGTTGACATAAATAACTCCATTTTGATCCTGACAACATTTATATGAGAAATCAAGACATAGAACAGTTGATTGCTCTAATTTAAACATTTGACTACCTGCTATAAATAAATAAATAAATACTTAACTCATAATCTGTCCTCTGATCTCACCATGCATGTCATAGTACACATACATGTAAATAGATGTAGTAAAAATAATTTTTAAAGAAAAATATAGTGCAAATGAAGCAACAAAAAAAAAAAAAAACATACTAAAAATAAAACAAAACAGAGCACAATAGTCCCTTCCCCAAAGCACACTTTTGGAATTAAAATACCATCATAGAAATGAGAGACTCCACAAAAAAAAAAAAAAAAATTGCAGGATAAAGTTGAGAAAGTGAACTAGAAAGCAAAAAAAGAACAACAAAACATGGAGGACTGCAGTTAAGATACTGGATGCCCACATTAATTCCAGAGACAACAGGGAAGGAGAAATATGACAAGAGGAAGCTAACATCAAGGAAATGATACTACTTCCTCCTCTTCCTCTTCTTCCTCCTCCTCTTCCTCTTCTTTCTCCTTCTCCTCTTCTTCAGGTTACTCGAGAATGATGTGGACTTTCAGATAGAACAGACCTACTTAGTGTTCAGAACAGGTTCACAGTGTAGGCTGGAAATATCATACTTAGTGTGCAGAGGATAGAGTGAAAATTCTGAGACTTAACAACATGGACCATGGGAGTCATAAGCCAGATTCTTTTATTTGTCTTCACTAAGCCAGTTAAACAATAGCAAAAAGCAGAAAAAGTTTTACTCAGTGTGGCCACATTGGGAAAAGGAATAAAGAGATCCAATGATACCACCCCCCCACCCCCCGCTGAAATCATCTTCAGGACCCTGGAATGAGGTTTTTGTTTAAGCAGAGGGCTAGAGATGTGCATAGCTAACATGTGGTCTCTTGATGTTCATGGCCTATCATTGTCTGGAGTCCATAGCTTCTACAAGATGATCTGACAAGTTGTACATCTTTCTCGAGGTGACAAATTCCACTTCAGACTGACCCAATCTTTATAGCCCTTTCTTTTCCCAGCATTAAAGTCTTAGAGAATTCCAATTTCTTGGGGGTGTATTGTTTTAATAGTCTGGTAGCTAAATGGAGAGGCAACATGTCTCTGGAATATTCTCATTCTTTCCAGGCATGCTGTCACAAAGAGTCACATTACTAAACAGCAGCTAGGCACCATATGGGTGCTAGAGAAAGAACTGGACACCTAAGTGTAAATCAGCAGTGCTGGAGGGAGACTAAGTAAATGTTCTTAGACAATTGCAGCTCATTTAAAAGATAACTTGGATTTCTTAAAACCTCATTAAAATATAGGTTTTTTCCTCCATAATACCTCTGCTGTTGCTGTTTTTTATGTGGCCTACTCTAATTTTATTATCTAGATTAAAATACCATATCAGGGGAGGGTTTTGATGTTATTCATACACATACATATCACATATATATATATCACACATATATAAAACACAGTATATATATATAGATAGATGTTAGAGAATATGATATGTAAAAATAGGAAAAATGCATAAGAGAAAAGCTTGGTTATGATGGCTCACACATCAAGTCCTAGCACTTGGGAGACCAAGACTGAAGGACTTCCTGGAGTCTGAGGCTGGCCTACGCTTCATAATATTAGGTTATCAGGGCTGCATAGGAATAGTCTGTCTCAAAAGAACAACAAAAAGTGGAAACTATTATTGACACACATTTAACTTTTATAGAAGGAAATTGTGCTGTACATCAGCCCAAATAATAAAGAAAACAAAGACATTTTTGCTTAAAACACAGAAATAATGGACTATTTCACTTGAATATTTTCCCCACTAGGATTCGTCAGTACATACCAAACCTTACTTGAATAAAATACCACTCCAATGTATTGGTGAGTTTTTGGATACTTTTTGCAAAGACAGGAAACATCCTTGAAAGAACAGAGATCATTAACTCACAGCCCAGATCTGGGTGTGACCTTGTCACAGCATAACTTTCCTGTGGCAACTGAAGTGTGGGATTTGGACCAACATGATTGGCCTAATTAAGCACTCACTCTGGGGTGCTGGAGAGATGGCTCATTGGTTAAGAGCACTGACTGCTCTTTCAGAGGTCCTGAGTTCAGTTCCCAGCATCTACATGGTGGCTCACAACCATCTGTAATGGGATCTGATGCCCTCTTCTGGTGTGTCTGAAGACAGCTACAGTGTATCATAAAAAAAGCACTCACTCTGGTCTTTACCCGTGTATGCTTTGCCATTTTAAAAACACGGCTGTCTATGCTGTTGGCAAAGACATCTCTCTCCAGTTTTGCTGGATGACACCACAGTCTGCTGTCATATTCAGGGTTGTCTGTATATTAACATTCTGGAGGCCTTGAAGCTGACTCCAGAAATTGCCATAAATAAGCACATGAAGAATCCACCAGGGGTCAGCATACCAACTGTGATCACCCCAGTGCTCCTGTGAATTGAGCCAGGGGGAGGGTATCCAAATACATTTAAAAATTGTAATATAGCTAATATATATATATATATATATATATATATATATATATATATATATATATATATATATATCTCCCCCTTTCAAGTAAGCTTACTTGGCACTAGTTTGGTCCTTCCTCCAAGGACTAGAAGCTCAACAGTCACTAACTGATTTTAATACTGAGTGAATCTATCAGCTCTCAATTCTATTATGAAAGCCCAGTAAAGAGAAGTGTGAAGAGACAATCTCTCTAATACAAAATAAATGGCTTTGTGGGCCAGAAGGTACTGTTAATGCAGTGTCCAAAAAGGACCTATCCAGAAGTAATGAAAGAATATTCCTGGGCTGGAGAGACGGCTCCGTGGTTAAGAGCACTGGCTGCTCTTCCACAGGTCCTGAGTTCAATCCCCAGCAACCACATGGTGGCTCACAACCATCTGTAATGGGATCTGATGTCCTCTTCTGGTGTGTCTGAAGATGGCTACAGTGTACTCATATAAAGTTTTTTTAATTAAAAAAATAAGATTCCTCACTAATAAGAGAAGAGAGCCAGAACACAAATAATCAGCAGAAGCCAGAAACTGATGGGAATGTAAGCTAACATTTATAAACTGCTGGTTTCAAACTGCAGGGGAAAAAAACCACCTTTAAGTTTTGTTCTGCTTCAGCAAGTTCAAAACTACCCTAAAGACGTGCAAACTGAATGGGCCATGGATGGTGTTTAAGGTGTGCTAAGGGTTCTTTTGCTATTGTTCAAGACAAAGGTATTAGACATTTCAGATTCGTTGGGATGTGTGGTCTAATATGTTCATTACATTAAAAATAAGCATGCCAAAAATGAAAGCATCGTCTGTACAGTCAGTAACAGAAAGAGCAAACAACGTTTTCCAGTTTGGTGGACTCTAAGAGGGGGAAGAGAAGAATCAAGAGAAAAGAAAAGACAGTCACCAGAAGATCAAAACAAGGGAGAGAGTCATGGCAAATTAACCAGTCACCCATGAGCTGAGGCTGTAACTAGTTTGCAATAAAGGAAGAAGTAAGAGACTATAGGATGAAGAAATTGTTTTAAAGCTTGGCAGGGTGATTTAGCACATTCAGCCCAGAATGGAGAACGGACAAATGACAGCATTGTGCAGGGTTCTGGAGGCCGGAAGTCTATAGGTCAGAGCACCATCAGAGTTGTTTCCGATGGGGTTCTCTTTCTGGCTCACAGACGGACTCTCCTGGCTGTGCCTAAAGCAAAGATTTATGGTCTCGGTAAAGATAGGAATTGTACCTTCAGGAGCCCGTCACCTCCAAAGGGTCCCACTACCTACAACTGTTACAGCAGTATTGGAGACAACGTGTAAAGGAGATATGACCTTCAGACAGCAGCAAGTAGTTTTCTCTCTTTTTATTTTTTTGAAGCTTTGTTTGTTCGTTTATTATGAATATGAGTGCTCTAGCACTATCTCCATCTTCTGTACACTCGTGTGCCAGAAGAGGGCATCAGATTTCATTATAAGAGGTGGTGAGCCACCTTGTGGTTACTGGGGATTGAAGGAAAGACCTCTGGAAAAACAGTCAATCCTCTTAACTTCTGAGACATCTCTCCAGCCCAGCAACTAGTTTTCTCATGCAGGATATGTGTAACGTTAAGTCACCAAGATAAATTAAAACAGAGGGCTATAAAACTTGTACCTTGAAAACAACTAAATAACAATCCTAAAATGATAGACTAGGAATATCAAGTTCAGATATACTGTAACTTATGGAAAAACATGCATTTAAAAAGATAAATAAAAGGAACATGTAGTGCTTGTGAATACATATTCATCTAAAAATTATCTTTGGGCTGGCTCTTGTAAAGGACCCACTCAGTTGTTCACACCTGTGGAATTCCAGTTCCGGGGGATCTGTTCCCCTCCTCTGGAACCAGGCATGGTACCCAGACATGCATGCAGACAAAACACCTGTATATAAAATATAAGATCTTTAACAAAAGAAGAAACAGAAAGGAATGCAGTGTGTGTGTGTGTGTGTGTGTGTGTGTGTGTGTGTGTGTGTGTGTACACAACCACCATGACCAACAGAGTGCCATAACAGGAAGGAAATCCAGTTCAACACAACCAAGTAGCCAGTGTTGGCTCAAACTTTTAAAGCACTTTATTTTAGGCAGATTTGAGCACAGAAAACTTAGAGAAAAGTTCCCTGATGATAATAAAATCAGTTCTATGTGCACAGGAAAGCTTAGGGTATGACTACATTGAAACTGTTTGCAAAGTACAGGTGACATCTTCCATACATATGGGTTTCACAGAGCGACTACACGTGGCCTCTGAAAAGTCTGGGGATAGATCTGGTCTGTCTCTGTCATACAGACAGCATGAACATGACTGTCACCAGATTATTAGCCATATCCACCCCACCCTTCAGAGGAAAGCAGGTTACACTTCTCCTCCTGTGAAGAGATGGTTTCCCTAGTGCTTACCTGTGAGCACAGGACCTTTATGTCCCTTACATAGTATGAAAGAAAGGAACTTAGAATTAAACTAAGAGGATGGCTTTTTTTTTTTTTTTTTTTTTTTGTACAAAAATTAGAAAAATTGACAGAATGAAACAAACAAATAACATTCGTAATAAAAGAGGGTATCTCTATATACTTAAGGGAACTTGAATGTGTATGTTTTTGTGGTTTGAAATATAGCTTCACTCTGAAGCCCAGGCTGGCCTCAAATATGCAGAAACTGTCCTGCCTCAACATACTGAGTGCTGGGGTTATAGATGTGAGTCCTTACACTTAGCTTTGTGGAGATCTATACAAGCACAGAGGAACACCTAAAACTTTGCCGAAATAATTATTTTCCTAAAAAATATATAAAAATTACGAACCTTCAAATTATCAAAAAGACAAAGACTCTCATAAAAATGACAGTCACGATAGAAATAACATCAGGACTTCAAGAGTCCCGTTAGCCTCTCATCCCTTAAAGGATACCACGTGAAATCATTGTGCTTGCAAAGATTATGTTTCTATTTCACACCACTTCTCAGAGAACATGGGGGAATTTGCCAGTGAATTCTCTAAGGCTAACAGAACCTTGGTGCAGGTGTGAGATGGTAGAAGAGAGACTCTTAGGCGAATTCCACAGACAATTTAGACGCAAACATCCTAACTAAAATACCCGCAAACAGAACTCAGGAGAGTGTCTCTTTAGTAGGCCACATGAAGATTTTAATGCCTTTTTGGACCCGCTTCAAAGTCGCACATGGCTATTTTTTCTTGTTCACACACACTAGCCCTGATTCAGCATTTACTTACCTGTGGCTGTAAAATTGAGGATCACCATTTAGAAATTAAAGGCCCACATATTTTATTAGCTTTTCTAAAAATTACTACTACAATGTATGTGTATGTGTGTGAGTGTGCATGTGTGTATTTTGAGACAGTTCTCTTGTAGCCCAGGATAGCCTGGGCTAAGTAGTCAAGCTTCCTTTATCCTCTCCTGAGGGCTGGTATCAGGAATATACCACTACGCTTACTTTCTCCAGGGCTTCCTGTAAGCTAGGCAAGCCCTCTACCGATTGAGTTATACCCTAGCCTCTAAATTCTTAACATGTTTAAGTCAACTATTTTATTTTGAGATAACTATAGAGTCACAAAAGATGTGTGTGTGTGTGTGTGTGTGTGTGTGTGTGTGTGTGTGTGTGTATGAGATAATCACAGGTAGGTACACTTACACAGTTTCCTCCTTTGGTAGCCCATTGTTAACTGATACAGCACAGCATTATAACCAGACGTCCACACTGCCTCTGCTACAGAGCTCTAACACTATAGGGGGCCCTGCGGTTCATTTTTAAAAGCCCAGTTCCGTTTGTTTGTTTCTTTTTGTTTTTTAAATACTGTTTTACCTAGGAATCTTTGACGTGAATAACACTATTGATTCCCTGGGCTTAGTCTTCAGTTTAAGGGAGGATGGGAGGGCTAAAAAAAAAAAAAAAAAAAACCTGTTCACAGCACCATACGCTGGGCCCGCCTTTGTAAAGCCATGTTCACCTGGAACTCCGAAGGCATTAGGTTGGTAACCCGATCTATGATTGGCTTCTGGAGGCCTTATAAGCGTCCTATCACGAGTGGTTTGGCTGCCCTTTCTGGGCAAAGGGTTTCTATTTTCGGAAGGCAGTTCATCCAGGGTTACAAAGAGCTTCCCAGACAGGGCTAGGAGGAGCCTTCTGTTGGTTTCTGATCTGTGTGGGAGGGTAAATCTCTTTCCATTTCAAAATGCCACAATTCCTAATTCTTTTCATACCTTTGGGTTCTGAGACCGACCGCCCCCTCCCCAGCACAGCACAGCAGACACTCACAACCCTCTTCCCTTGCACGTTCCAATTGTATGGGCTCCTGAGAGACCAAGCTGGGTGGTCCTCTACATGATACCAGTTTAAGAAAAGTAATCTCCCCAGCCAAGTCCGGCTGGGACTTTTATACTCGGAAGCTTATCCTCATGAAACAAATAACTAATTAAGACAGTTGTCTTCAGTTCCGCACAGTTGACGGGAGATCCTCTCACACCTCAGCCCTTCCAGAGATGACCTTGGAAATGAGAAAGATAGTGCTCCTTGAGTCAGATCCATAAGAGAGACAGAAAGGACTGAAGCCTCTAAGAACACACACACACACACACATATAGAGTCAGCATCCATCATTCCAATCACAGCTGTCCCTTGTCCTGGTGAGGTGCGAACTGCTGGCCAGACTCCCTAGGGAAGGGCGGTAAAGAGAGAATGAGGTTCTGTCTAACCCAATGGGACTGAACGCTAGGGCAGTCCGCCCAGCTGCGAGACTGCAGTGTGAGTTCCAGCGTGCGAGCAGCAATGACCTTGAGGATTATTGGTGCTGAAGAGGAAGGAAAAGAGTTGGGGGAAGAAAGAGCAATGAGAAGGGAGTTCTAAAGGGTTTCTTTCTGATTTTCTTTTGTAGAGACGACCCGAGCTGCAGTCAACTGGGGGGAATTCACAGCTAGAAGGACAGCAGAAAACCAGATCTCGTGTCTTTTTGGATGCTTCTTAGGCTACTTCCGGGTTGCGGTGAAAGCAGAGGGACCCGTATGCACACAGTTCTCTGCACAGGGAATGTGTAACAGACAGGGCAGGGCACCCAGGCCCTCTGGACCATTTGTTGTTTGTTGTAAGTCGCAGGCTGTCCTAGAGCAGGAAGGTCTTTAATGAGAAGGCAGAGACTGAACTTCATGCTGTCAGCAAAATTGTGAAAGCCCAGCAGGGCAGCAAATGTTCTTAATCCTAGTACTCAAGAGGTGGAAGAAAATTAACTGGAAAAAGAAAAGTGAGAGAAAGAAAAGAAAAGAAAAGAAAAAAGGAAGCTAAGTTTTAGTACCTAACATGGTCTAGGTTCAATTCTAATCATATTTAAACAAACAAAAATAAAAAATAAGCAGACAAACAAGCCCGGTATTTACTAAGTATGGTTGTAATTCAGTAATAGAACAATGGATTAAGGGAAATGAATGAGACTGGACACTTCTGTGGACTCAGAGGACCCTTTCCAGGATGTCGTGACATTCTCAAGGACATTGTCCTCCAGTTGCAAAAGTGCTATAGAGTGTGTGTGTGTGTGTGTGTGTGTGTGTGTGTGTGTGTGTGCCTATGTTTTCTGTCTCTGGAATCCTTAGGTAGTGGACAGAAATGAAGAAGAATTAAACAGGACGTTAATATTGCTCTCATCCAGTTCTCAGGGACCACAGGGTGGGATTTACATGACAAAGGGTGAATTTACATTATAAAAGTCTTTTAGACACTTTGTAACTAAATCCTCTTAGGCAAAGGCCTGCAAAGAATTGCCTGCACTCATAAAATGCCATTTATAATGTCTAGTTCTACAGGGGACAGAGAGAACATCCTTATCATAGGTGATGGACACACTTGGGGTTCAAAGGACTTGGGAGTGGGAGTGTACATGAGCCGTAGGGCTGCAAGGACAGAGCCTTGCTTGGTCCAGGAGGGTGGAGAGTAAGGCACATGGTCACCAGTGCAGCGACCTCTGTAGCTAGATGGCCTGCCTACTGATGGTGTTGGGAGCAGAAGACCCCAATCATCCATTCACCCAAAGATGCTGGCCCACTTAGTTATGCCAAGGAGGTCAGATGGGAAAGGATTTGGCTGCTTCACAGGAGCCTGAGATGGGAGGAACAATGACAAGCTTTCTATGGCTGCTCAGGAATTTCCAGTGTGGGAAGTGAGGGGGGCAGTGGCTCTGCTCTAAGTTACTTGGTAATGTGCAGATCAGTGGCTTCCAGTTTACAGAATGGCTCCTCTGGAAAGCTGACCTCTAACTGAAGCTCTCATGATATGAAACAGTGTTTTCTTGGGCCGTTGGACATATAAACTCCATCTAACAGTGCCTGTGGGATATAGATAACTTCAATACAATGTATCAGAGTAAACTGCTACTGTGGGAACATGTGGGCATATTAAAACCTTATCAGGAAAACTAGCTCCAGACTTTATCTAACTGGGGAAAGGATGCCACACCCTCCCCTGGACACCCTGAACCTAACCACTGTGAAGGTAACAGTTCCCATCAATCTGGTCACTCACAGTATGAGTCAAGATACAGACAGGCAGAGAGCTCCCCAGTCCCCATAACGTCCTCCAGCTTGTCTCAGTCCCCAGTCGTGACAGGACCTACTTGAAACACATCCATATGCTGTTAGTTCATCTGGAGTTGCTGTCCACTCATTTATCTGTCTAGATCTCATCTGGACCTACACCTCCTTGGTCTCCAGGAACCTACACTTGATTCTTCGACTCTAATTAATCCTAAACTTGATTAAACTCTGACCCTGGATGTGGTTGTAGCAGTGCCTCCTGCAGACTTCCAGCAGGGTTCATTATCTGACCCCAGCAGGACCCATTAACATTCCTAAAACCTTCAGCTTCTGCCTGTCAATTAGACCTTTTTGAAACTCTTTTACTCTACTGTGGTTCCATTTAGCTGTTGAAGTTAAATTAGCAGTCACCATTGGAATAAAAGAACTTGGGTTTTCCTTTACCGGCTTGCAAGGGAAAGCAGGACTATTTTTTAAGTTGCTTCCAATGAAATTAAGGCGGCTTGTGAATTCATTGTTATTTGATATATTCTGACAATGGAAAGACACAAAACTGCCTTCCATGTTTCTCACACAGTATGTCCATGTCAACTCCATTTTGAGTGCTAATGGTAGGACGAATAAATGTATATCTTGTTTGTTAAGCAACCTCTATCTGCCCAGCACAAACCATAATGAAACGACTGATAAATGGCTTATTTGTGCGTATAAAATATTACCATCTGTCTCAGTTAGGACTTCATTGCTGTGAAGAGACACCACAACGAAAGCAGCTCTTATAAAGGAAAACATTTAAATGGGGCTGACTTACAGAGTCAGAGACTCAGTCCTTTATCATTGTGGCAGGAAGCATGGCAGCATCCAGGCAGCCATGGGACAGGAGAAGAAGCTGAGAGTTCTACATCCTGATCCTAAGGCATCAGGAAGGGACTGTGTGCCACACTGGGTCTAGACTGAGCCTAAGAAACCTCAAAGCCTGCTTCCACAGAGACACACCCACTCCAACAAAGCCATACCTCCTAGTAGTGCCACTCTCTGTGGGCCAAGCATTCAAACACATGAGCTTATGGGGGTCATACCTATTCAAACCACCACATCATCTATGAACACATGGATAGATCAGACCCATGTCATAAAAACAGGCCCGTGAACTTATGAAACATACCAGAACAACTGTTACTGGAAGCTTACTCGTCAGCTTCCTAGTCTTTGCAATCTCCATCAAATGTCCTCAGACAAGACACAGAGTAGGTACAGTGTAGAAAACTGATGGTTTATTTTAGAGTACAGTGGAGAACATTCAAGGTTGGTGAATGCACAAGAGTAGCTAAAGAGTTCATGGCAGAGGGAAACATTGCAATAGCCAGAGAGTCTTGTGTTAACCTCCATATGAGAAGGCAGTTTCACGAGTCATGTTTAAAGTCCACTTCACCAATCAGTCCATTTGGACTTACTCTTAAAGGAGAGGACAACAGTATGTCTTTGGGGGGACAATACTTCTTTGTTCTTTACCAGAAAACCCGTAGCTATAGAGTAGCCTTGTAAGCTTTGGGAAAGTTTAGAATGGCATGTCTTTACTAGGGCCAGTGATGAGATCTATCTTGACAAACAACTAAAGTCCTGCAGTTTCAGGTGCTAATTTTACAAGATCCAGTGAAGAAAGGTCTAACCTCAATAACATTCAAACCTCCTAATAACTGACTAGCTACTTCACAACTAATACTCAAAAGCCAAAACCCTAAAACATTTAAAGGATGGCTCTTAGTTACTTTTCTATTGTTGTGAAGGGATATGGATATCATGCCCCAGGAAACTTACAGGAAAAATAATTTATTAGGGGCTCAAGGTTCCAGAAGAGGACTCCATGATTATCATAGTAGTGATCCAGGTAGTAAGCTCTCACAGTGGCTGAGAGGTTACATCTTGAAACAACAACCACAGAGACAGAGAGAGAGAGAGAAAGAGAGAGAGAGAGAGAGAGAGAGACAGAGACAGAGACAGAGAGAGAGAGAGAGAAGAAGAAGAAGAAGGAGGAGGAGGAGGAGGAGGAGGAGGAGGAGGAGGAGGAGGAAGAAGAGGAGGAGAGCTAACTGGAAATAACATGGGCTTTTGAAACCTTAAAATCCACCCCCAGTGACATACCTCCTTCAAAAAGGCCACACCCCCATAATCCTTCCCAGTTTCACTGACAGGGGACTAAGCATTCAAATATATGGGCCTGTAGGGGATGTTCTCATCAAATCACCACAGGTATTAAACAGATATGGCTTCTTAAAGCTGAAATGAGATAAAGAAGGGTTTGAGGTATCAATAGGTGTTGACTTATAGGTCTCAGGATGGTCAAGGAAACCCAGAGAGACTAAGTAAAATTGCTACATGACAATCTAAGGGTTGGCTGATTGCAAACAAGAAAAAACAAAATTAAAACAGCATGTAAGTACCCAAAGACCAAAGACCACTATAAAGATTTAATAGGTATAGCTCACTTCCACCATGAAAATCTGAAAATATGTAGCTTGAAGTACACTTATGAAATATTCCTAATAATCTTAGTAAGTTCAAAGTACCCTGTTTAGAGCTCATAGTACATGTCTGAACCCACTAAGAACCTCCCTTGAGTTGATATTGTGCATTGAACCCATGTTATACTTGTGTATAGTACAGGGTCTATGTACTGCTGCAATGCGCAGAGCTCCTGAAGCTCCAGGGCCCTGTCTTGAACTCCTACTTAACCCTCATGGATATCATAGTGTACCCACATAGAGCTCAGAATGTCATGGCCACAGCTTATGGTTCCCTGTGTATACATTTTTGATCTCTGTGTTGAGATTATAGAACATTATATAATAATTCATAATTCCCTTTGTATATCTCTAAGTGGCTCACAGTGCTCACAATCAGAGGACATAATGATGTTTCATAATGTCCTATATAGAGCCCAAGTGCCCTGCTCAGAGCCCACAGTGCCTGAGTCAGAGCTCAGTGGGCCATGTATAGAGTTCACAGTTCATGGAAGAACTCATATATGCAGTAGTATATGGTCATGATGCGGCAGGATAACCACAGAATTCCCAGTCTCCTCTTTACATCTCACAGAGCAATTCTAACAACAGCTCACAGTGGCCTCAGAGGTCACATACTGCATTTCTATTCATCTCATAGTACCTTTATAGAGGTCATAAAGCCATTTATGGAGCTCATAATGCCGTGTATATTAGCTTCAGTGACCTGTTTAGAGCTTGTATTGCTTTACTTATAGCTCACAATACACTGTATAGACTTCATAATGCTCTTTATGGAGATCTACTCAGGAGTATCCCTTATTAGAGAACACCGCAGTACAAATTTATTGAGCTCACAATGTCTTGTATACTGCCCATGCTGCATATCACATAGCAATCATAGTTCCCATTATGCATTCATCATTTTTCTCTGTGTGTGTCATGTGCCATGTATAGCAGTGTGATGCCCTACACACAACTCCTAACACATACTGTATAAGCCATTTCTGCTGTACACAGTTCATTTTGACCACAGAGGCTATAGTTTTCTGCATATGTGCTGTGTTAGACTGTATTAGGCTCACATAACCCTGCATAGATCTTATAGAACATCTATATATTGAAAGCATACTTGTCTAGAAGAGATAATTCCATTCTGTATCTAATACTTGCCCATTTGTAGATGATGGTGCATCAGAATCAGAGCTATAATTCCCTATATGAAAATTGTGGTACCATCAGTTTATCTCATATTATGCTTTTGTTTGGGTGTGTCTCAGGCTTTTATTGCTATGAAGAGATATCATGACCAAGGCAAGTTTTTTTTCTTACAACTTTATTTAAAAAAACAGAGATACATGTACAAATTTTTAAAAGCATTTTGGCATAAAACTATATTTTTGTCAGTACTTGATTTTTTAAAAAGGTTTGATAGTGTGCATTGAAATCTTACTAGTTAAAATAAGCATAAAGTACATGCAAAACAAAACGTAACATGGAAATAGTCACAGTTTTCTTGGTGTGTATATATTAAACATAATGATCTTTAAATGCCAAAAATTGCCACAAGGGTATCTTCTTAGCTCTTGAGTTAATAATGATTTAAGGTCTAGGTGTACCTCACTCTGAGAGGGTGCTATACACTTTTTTTTCTAAGAAGGATTGAGGCTTTCACTTTTTGGCCTTTCCTTTTTTTTTTTTTTTTTTTTTTTTTTGAGCTTCATATGGTCTGTGAGTTGTTTCTTGGGTATTCAGAGCTTTCTGGGCCTGGTATCTAATTATCAGTGACTGCATATTATGTTTGTTCTTTTGTGACTGTGTTATCTCACTCAGGATAATATTTTCTAAACACTTTCATTTTTCTAGGAATTTCATAAAGTCATTGTTTCTAATAGCTGAGTAGTATTCCATTCTGTAAATATACCACAATTTCTGTATCCATTCATCTACTGAAGGACATCTGGGTTCTTTCCAGCTTCTGGCTATTATAAATAAGGCTCCTATGAACATGGTGGAGCATGTGTCCTTATTGTATGTTGGAGCATCTTTGGGGTATATGCCCAGAAGTAGAATAACTGGATCTTCAGATAGTACTATGTCCAAATTTCTGAGGAACCTTCAGACTGATTTCAAGAGTGGTTGTACCAGCTTACAACCCCAACAGTGGAGGAGTGTTCCTCTTCCTCCACATCCTCGCCAGCATCTGCTGTCATCTGAGTTTTTGATCTTAGCCATTCTGACTGGTGTGAGATAGAATCTCAGGGTTGTTTTGATTTGCATTTCCCTGATGACTAGGGATGTCGAGCATTTCTCAAGGAAACTCTTATAAAGGAAAATATTTCATTGGGGCTGGCTAATAGTTTCAGAGGTTAGCCTAATATCTTCATGGTGGAAATTATGACAGTGTCCGGGTAAACATGGTGCTGGAGGGGGAGCTGATAGTTCTACATCTTGATCCTCAGACAGCAGGAGACTGTGTACTACACTAGTGTAGCTTGAACATACATGACATCAAAGCCTGACCTCACAGTGACACACTTCCTCCAACAAGGCCACATCTACTCCAACCAGGCCACACTTCCTAATAGTGCCACTCCCTATGGGCCAAGCAGTCAAATGCATGAGTCTATCGGGGCCATACCTATTCAAACCACCACAGGGTGCATCATGGTCTATGCAATGCATGTATCTTTTGCATTTGTATACAACTCATGATACAAATTATAGCTGTCACCCTAAAGATGTCATCAAATTAGAAATAGATGACAGGCCTGGTAGCTTAGAAGTATACCCAGAATAAGTTATTGGAGTATTGCATGCATTTATAACCACTATGAGTTCCTACAATCCCCGGATTCAGTCTCAGCTCACACTGTAGATGTGTAGATGTCGTGGTTCCCGGTACAGAAACCATATTGCAAGGCATAAACATCATAACCCCTGGTAGCATTCCACAATGCCCTGTAAATAGTACGCAGCTACTGAGTGGAGCCCCTAAGGCTCTTCTTGGTCGAACTCTCAGTACACATGTGCAGAAAAGGAAGTGTAAAAAATATCCTAACCCTTAATGAATTTGTAGATCCAGAAGCCCCTCTCTTGTCTCAGTTGCTCACAGATCCTGTCTGCTATGCTTTCCACTTCCTGCACAAACTCCTCTTACTCTCGTTACCACACAGCTGCTTGCAGACTGTTGCGGCCAGGGTTGTCTATTCACTGAGTTCTAACCTGGAAACTATTACTATCCTTTCTCTAACATTTCCCCTTTCCCCTTTCTATCCCCTACACTAGCTAGAATCCCAGACCTGATGTATTAGGGATCCTTACTCTCTGAAGACCCTTTCTTGCTTCTGGAGGCAGTCTGCAGATTTCCTTTTGGAGGCCTTTTTGACTGTAACTCAAAGTCTGCCTTCTCCTAGCCACCGAGATCTTTAGCTTTCCTGCTGTGTTGTTTTTACTCTCAAGCTCTAATAAAAATGTCCCTGAGTTTTTCTTTTAAGTCCATCTTTACATTCTGGTATCTACGAGACCAGGAGCCTATAAAAGGAACCCTTTATTGTCTGGTGTACTCCTTCCTGGAAACTCTCATGGGCGTACCGCAAAATAGTGTTTTACCAAATTCCCCAGCATTCTGTGGCTTAGTGAGGTCAACACACGGGAAATGCAAGACAAGGATCTTTTATTAAAAGGTATTAGGGAAGTTAGTGACTCAGCAACACTAACCTATCCCATGACAGACTCTCAGATGGTATACAAAGCCGGCATCTTTTCTCTTCCCTTGAGCTGAGGTGTCTGGTTCTGCTCCCATCCCTGGAACTGAATTCTCCATTGCTGCTCCACTTCCCTGAATTCTCTCCTTCCTCAGTCTGGGGTTGTCACTGAAGTCAGCTGTCACTCTGAGTCCCATTTACACATCTCTAGAAAGACTGCCCCCATCTGGTGTAACACTTGAACTGACCAAGCTGGGCTTGGAGGTGAAGTTCAGAGGTTGCTTGGTTAGAGATAAACTCAAGGCCCCGAGTTTATCCCGAGGACCACAACACAAATGACAACAAAACAACTGGCTTGGGAAGGCAACAGTTACAACAGTAACCTCTCTGCAGAGGTCCATTGCACAGTACAGCAGGCACAGTCACAATGCTACACAAGACAACAACAACACCCCAAAGCCCTTTTGTTTATTTATTTTCCCCCAAAAAAATAGTACTTTTGGGAATTTTACATCATGTATCCTAATCATTCTTAGTCCTCCCATGTCTTTCTTGTCTGATGACTTCCCCCAGAAGAAAAAGAAGGAGGAGGAGGAGGAAGAGGAGGAGGAGGAGGAGGAGGAGGAGGAGGAGGAGGAGGAGGAGGAGAAGAAGAAGAAGAAGAAGAAGAAGAAGAAGAAGAAGAAGAAGAAGAAGAAGAAGAAGAAGAAGAAGAAGAAGAAGAAGAAGGAATAAAAGGAGAAGAAAGAGGAGAAGGAAGAGAAAGAAGAGGGGTCTCCAATTTGGGTGGTCCATACACTCACTGGAGCATGTCAAACTCTTATTGTTCAGCCCATTAAAGAAAACCCCCACCAGAAGCCATCAATTTGGAGAGCTACATACCAGCATCCTTATTACATTAAACAAAATGTAACCAGCTTTATTAAAGATACTTAGCATAAACAATCATGGTATTTCAGACAGGACATGAGCAGACAACCAACGATATACAAGAAATTGCAAGTTCCCTTCTTGTGTAGACTACCAAAATCAGAAAGCCACTATAGTCACCTCCCCCAGATGCTTTAAACAGGGGGAAGTAGCTTAGAGTGAGGGTTTACATTTCACATTAAGGATGTAGTTTAACAACTTTTCACAAGCCAACCGTGGCTTTCAGGAAGTATACGTGGCAGAATTACCAATCTGAAGATCCTTAATCTTTTATAAGGGGGACCATTGCTCTTCTGAGAACACTTGATGAAGTCACTGGAAAGTCCACATTGCTCAATAGACTAGAAAACCAATTTTGGGGTCAGGTTTCAACAGGTCTCTGGTTCTAAGGGAATAAAGTCTATGTTGATGGTACAAGGGAAGAGGTTATAAAAATGAATTTAGAGTTTTCCTGAACCACAAGGTATTTTGTGCCTCAGTGGCCACATATGCAAGATCAGGAGCCTTTCAAAATTATCCAGGATAGAGGTTTTCTGTCCTCAGTCTAGCTTGGGTGATATTTTGTTAGTGACACATGATCCTTTCCTCCCTCCCCAACACTGAAGTGTTCTGTGTGTTAACAATATAGTATTTTAAAAAGTAAAACAAACTTCTGCGTTTTTATAAAACTTGATAAAAAAAATAGTATTTCAAACTGTACAGTCACCAGAAGTACACAGTTATCAAAAATGCCCACACGTCACTTGGCATCTCCAGAACCTTCTTCAGCTTTCTGTGCCTGGTCTGTTTTGGCATCTCCTCCATTTTCTGCAGGATTATTCCGCATCCTTACCAGCATCGGCTTTCCCCTTCTTTCTCTTGGATACCTTTTTTCCTTCTTTGCTGGGGCCTTTTTTAGGCTTGAGCTCTGGCTTTGGAGGAGCAGGTTTAGCAGACATCCTTGCAGACCTCTGTGGCTCATTCTTCACTTTGGCTTTGTCTCCTTTAGCATCCCCTTCAGCCTTTCTTTTGTTCAGACAGGGAGGCAGGATTGCTGGGGAAAAGACCTTTTTGACCTGGGAAGAAATAACTTATGGAGACCAACGTGTTCTTACAACATGGTCACAGCTGCCTGGGAATACTTAATTTTCTCTTTCCCATAGCTCAAGAGTGAGCTTTATCACACAAGGATACCAACTCCTGCCTCCTTCAAAGGCCCACGCTATCTGTACCCGGAGAATGGTATCATTGGGGCACAAGGTTGGGCTTCCTTTTGTGTTGGGGAAAGGGGAAAAGGGAATAACGATTGCTCTGGCTCTGTGCAAGGACAGTCTATTGCAGGGTTTGACTCGCAGAGGGGGAAGGGGCGGGTTTCCTGCGTTTCTTTAGCTGTGTGTGTCAGGACTGCTCCCAGACATCAAACATGGCTGCAGGCAGCCGCATTGACCATAAATGTCTCATGGCCTTCAGTGGTTAGACAGGCCACTGATATCCACATGGCCTCCAGCAGCAGCCCAGAGCAAGGACATCTACACAGCCTTGGACTTCAACACAGCCTGGGGCAAGGGACCACAGATATCAACAGGGCCTCCGAGGGCAGCACAGACTGGATTATAGAGGTTTTTAGGAGGAGGTACGAGCCAGAAAAGGAACCTTTCTTCATCTTGGACAGACTGGTTTGCTCAGAACTAGGGTGATCATAAGCCAGTACAGACAGCATGTTTGGGGGCTGAGTCAGCACTGACAATCACCCTGTCGGTTTTACTCAAGACAACATGCCCCTGGTCCACTGCGGATTTCTCTCACATCTGTCACTGCCATAGAATGTCTAGTTCTGTTTCTCTCTGTTCCTCTGTCCTTCCCACCACTCGATCTCATACTCATTCATGCAAGGTTTCTGGTTTCTGAAGCATCGTAAACCCTGGACAATTGCCGAGACTCCTCTCAGATGTCCTGCTGTTGCCTACAGTCAGGGTGATGTTGTGGCTAGGAAGGGCATCTGGAGGCAGGTTCTGTGTGAGCTCCTGGCTGCTGCAAAACCCTCATCGCTCACTGTTTAACTCCCCTAGGGTCTTCTGGGCCTGCCTTTTGTGCCTGTAGCCTGTGGGCACTGCTCTCCATTTCCCAGAAGGGCAAACATGCAGCACTGGCTGCATCCAAAGCAACTCCATCCCAGCCAGCAGGCCAATGGCAAGCTCTATTTAGAAATAACCTGGTTTTGTTGCTCATCTCCCAGTCATCCATGCTGACAGCCCCATGGCTCATAAAGTGATGACCTTCATGTTTATCCTAACCTTCTTTACTTGTGGATGGTGACTGTTTTCTCAGGGGAAACAAACGTGGACATCCCTTAAAGTGGAGATCTGGGAGGGAGGGTTCGTGATGCTCTTGCAGACGATGTACTTGTGAGAGAGCACATTTATGTGACTTTGCCTGGTGTGAAGTAGCTCTGTCCTGGGGTGATGGAGAAGTGAGCTTCCTCAGTGCTGTGATAGGATGCCTCACAGAAACAGACTTATGGTCTGTCCATAAGAGCAGCAAGGCCATAGTGGCAGGAACAGCTCTGTCTTTGGAAGCAGGAGAGAAGAGAGGAGAGAGGAGAGGGAGAGGTGGCTTGTTCACATGGCAGCAGACAAGAGGCAGCTCAAGTCACAACCAGGAAGTATATGGCATCCCAAGGCCTCTCTGACCTGCCAGGCCCTACAATGTAAACTCTCCACAGCTTTTAAAGTAACGCAACTAGTTGGGAACTGAGTATTGGGCTGGAGAGATGGCTCAGTGGTGCAGAGCACCCACTGCTCTTCCAGAGGTCCTGGTGGCTCACAACCGTCTGTAATGGGATTCAGTGCCCTCTTCTGGTGTGTCCGAAGACAGCTACAGTGTACTCAGGAAGTAAATAAGTCTTTAAAAGAAAAAAAAAAGATACTGAGTCTGCCTGGGCATGATGGTACACTCGCTATAATCGCAGCTCTTGGAAGGTAGAGGCAGAGAGCTCATGAGTTTAAGGCCAACCTTTGCCAACTAGCAGGTTCAGTGCCATCCTAGGCTACATGAGGCTCTATCTCTCTCTCTCTCTCACACACACACACACACACACACACACACACACACACACACATTAAAGAAAGACATAATCCTGTTGAGGTTTGGTCTTTTACTGTCTATTCTAATGCTAAGTGACGGGTGGGGAGCAAGTCCTGGAGTCAGCACTTAGCCCCTCTCACCCTGCCCTCAAGCTAATTCTGATTGGTGAATAAACAATTCTGCCAATAGCTGGGCAGAAGAAACATGGGTGGAGTTAAGGTTTTTTCTGGCTTTGGAGGGGAGGAAGGTGCAGGCAAGGAGAAAGGAGAGCCATCATGGGTTAAGGGTCAAAAGAGAATGGCCCTGAGGGCTGCCCAACTGGACCAGAGTAAATAGTAATAACTCCGAGTTATCTATAGTTAAGTCGATTCTAAGAGCTCGGAGAGTAGGCAGCTGCCTAGCTCTCACGATGTGTAAGGTTTATTAAGAATATAAAGGCTGTGAAGGTGTCTTTCATCTGGGAACTCAATGCCCAAAGACGGGGTAGAAGCCCCCAGCCAGAATTCTACGTAGTTTCTACAACATAATTCTGTGGAAGGTGTTTCAGATTCCAATCACGACAGCTAGTTACAGGTCAGAGAAAAATCGCACAAAGATGGAACAACCTCACACAAAATAGGAACGCTCACGGCTCCAAATGACTCAGTTCCGTTCCTCTGCTTCCCTGAGTATGTTTCTTGCTCAGAGTTATATTTATTTTCTGCCTGGATTTATTTGATGAACTAGCCATGTTTTATGGAGTCCTTCCTCATTTTTGTAGACAAGACTATATATTGAGAAATTCTCTAAAAAGCTAGCTGGCTTCACCAGAATGCACAGCAGTGTTTGCTCCAGAGTCTTGAATTCTTCTGGTAAAGTAAATGTTTAGCATCAAGCATTTTCAATCTTGTTAGGCATAGCATACAAAGTGCCTTAATTTAATTTCTGCCTGTGCAACGACAGTATAGAAGATATTTGAGGTTTAGTTTACAGACAACTGTCCATCCATTCTGCGTTAGCATTATGTCAAAATCCAAGGCAGCTGTGGTTGAGTCAAGCAGCTTAGCTCAATATGGAGTCTGGAAAGATGTTGTCAGGTAGTTTTAGAACGTCTTTCCTTTTTCTGATAAAACTGATGTCAAATCGATTTTCAAAGAATAAAATTACAATTCTTTTAGTGAGAGGACGGGAAAGTATCTTGCTGTTAATCTTCCAGAGAGTTTAGTGTCATGTGGCTTTCTGAATGCAAACAAGTGATTACTGAGGGTTGGGTCTAGGTTAGCTGGCTTCCCTGTATTTCCTAAGAGGAAGGCCCTGGACAATGGGGTCACGAACTGCCACTTCCCTATGATTCTAAGTAGGTGGATCCACACACATGCTTTTCTGAGCTTCCATTCCAGTTAAGCAGACTGTCTCTCATGCACTCCCCAACCAGGCTTTCAAAAGGCTTGCAAAAAGAAGGTCCACATACTTAATTATAAAAGCAGTTCTAGGGTTGGGTGATGTTTGCATTTGGTGGGATAAGTTTAACTCTGAAGAAAATGATTCGTAATTTTTATTTAAAAGAATAAGATAAATATTTGCACGAATTTCATAGTCAAGTATGAGATACAGAAGAAATACAAGACACGCATGTCTGTATTTCTTGTAGCTGGGTGGACTGTGCCTACTAATGTTCTGTACTTACTTGAGTTCAGACTCCTCTTGCAGCTAATAAAGGAACAGCATGTAGTACAGTAAGTGCTAGAGAATTCACAGCTGCCTCAGGTTTCCCCTGTGTGCCTCTCACACTCTTTATTTATTTACCCATGTTCCAAGCTTAGAATGTTCCAGGTGTTAGAGAGCCTCAGAAAACAAAAGGCACAGACCCATGGCCCTTCCCCCTCTAGAGGCAGGTATCTTGGGATAGTGGTAGCATGCAGGGATGTGAGTGTGGTCACAGTGAGATCTGTAAACATCCTGGAAGGAGTTCTGGAGGAAGGAACACTTTACACTTTCTGAGAAAGAATGGAGCTCCTCAGGCACAAAAAGGAGGTGTGGGTGTGGGTGGAGGGGTCATAGGGTATGGAAAAGGGGGTCCAGTGAAAGCTGCAAACAGATGTGTGAAGGTGGAGGCTAGCTCTTTCCCTAACCTGCGTGGAAGTCAGCTATAAACTTTGTCAGGTGTGTGTGTGACAAGGCCGTGGGTGGAGGGTGTAAGCATCTGTAGCTCATATGGTGATGACCAAGGTAGGTAGGGAAGAGGCAGAGGAGACCTGGAGTAAAGTCACAGAGCTAGATTAGGTATCAGGTGGGCAAAGGCTGGGCAGTTGTGTGCACAGGAGGCAAGCTCGTATGTTTGGGGTGCTTCCAGTCCCTCGTCTCACCACAGCCACAGGAACATGACCCGTCCTATAACACTGTGGGGTATTTCAGCGGTTTAATGGTACGTGAGAAGCATTCACTACACTGTTTGGCCCATCATAAAAAGAGCCTTGTTACTAGAAACCAGCTACATAAACAAATGTGAACTCCGAGGGTGTGTTCTTGTGGGCGGTAGAGAACGTTTTAGGGGACAGGCCAGTGCAAATGCTATTGGAGATCACCAGATGAGGAGCCAGACTTGTTCTTACTGGATGACCACCAGCACGCCCTTTCAAGTCCTTTATAGATCCCAGAGGACATGAGGCACCTGTATTAGTTGTTTGTGTCCTTGCTGCGACAGAAGCAACCTAAGACGGGAAGAGTCGACTTTGGCTCACGGGTTGGAAGCAGGAGCATCAGGCAGCTGCCTATATTTACCCACAACCAGGAACCCCAGAGGGACGAATACTGGCATTCAGCTTTATTTCTCTATTTAATCCAACCCAGGACCCCCGGCCCCTGGAGTGATGACAGCTAAATTTACGGTACAACTTCTCAATTCAATTAACGTAGATGATCTCTTACAGATGTCAGGGGGCTTATTGCCATGGCGATTCTAAAGCCCATCAAGTTGAAAAGTCAATATTAATTATCACAGGATCCTAGCCTTATTGTCCATAGAGGAGGCCTTGTTTCAAATGTAGCCACCCTGGGCACAGGGGTGGGTGAACGTTGTAGATGAGGAGACACAGTTTTCAGCACCCATCAAACGGGGTTGAGTGCTGGGCCTTACCAAACGTGGTAGATGCTAAGTCCAGTCCCTAACCTCATCATCGCATAGGGTTCTTTTCTGACTCGGATTTCATTGGCTTCTTGTAATACCTCTTGGTTCTTTTCTGTGCACCTCATTAGGGCAGGTCCTAATTGTTTTCCAGGACAATCTCAAGCTTGAATGGCTCCTGCTGTATTCCGGAGCAGCTCTGGTATCCACTTCACTGCAGTCTGAGGCAGGTCTGAGTCTGAGGCAGGCCCTTGCTGGGCCCCTCCTAAGAAGTGTGCAGTGAAGGTGGGAGATGGGCCGCAGGGGACTTGCCTTACTAATGATCTAGAAGCATCCAAACCCAAAGACAGCGCTACCCTACACCTCCTGCATATTTTGTCTTCCTCATTTTTTAGGAGAAGTTTTAGAATTTAGGCTCTGATTTCTGTGGGAAAGAAAAACAGAGGTAAGTTGATATTTTCCCACCTGCAAGAAGACAAGATCTTTGAATAGGTACCTGTACTGCAGCTGGTCCCATGGTGCCTCAGGAACCAGGGGCACAATTGAAAGAGATGACAGGCCAAAAAATATATTTTATCCCCCCACCTCTGTATTTCTAAGGCAGAGTCTTATGTAGCTAGCCCAGACTGACCGAGAACTCACTATGTAGCCAAGGCTGGCCTTGAACTCCTGATGCTCTTGTTTCAGCCCCTCAGTGCTGGGATAATAGGCATGTGTTCCCATACTTAGCTTACATGTTGCTGGAGACTGAACCCAACCCAGGGTTTTATGTACTCCAACTGAGCCATGTCTCCAGCCACAACTCATCTGTCTGTGTCTTAATTATTTAATTTAAAATTTCGGTTAGCTGAACACAGGGAAGAGTCAGTCATGGACCTGATTATGATGAAATATAGCAGATTACCAATAGGCAAACAGTATGTATTGTGTGTGGGGTGTGTGATTGCAGCATGTGTGTATGGTGTGTATATATAGTATAAAGATGTTCTGTGTATGCATGTTATATGAATCTATGGTGTTTGCGGTTTGGGTGTTCAGTGTGTGGGTGAGGTATCTGAGTATATAGTGTGTGACTGTATATAGAATGTGGTATGTTTGGTGTGAATGTGTGCTCTGTAAATGTGTGTGTGTGTGATTAATGTGAAGTATGCTTGTAGTATTATATATTATGTGTCTGTGTTGTATTTGATATGAGTATGCATGTATACGTGCTATGTATATGTTTAATGTATATAGAATGAGGATGTGGGATATATGTGCTGTGTGATTGTGTGTGGTATGTGTATTTGGTGTAAGTATATGTATGTGTTGTATTATGGTATGCATGTTCAGTGTGAATGTATTGTGTAGTATGTATATTCTGTATGCATATGTGTGGTGATATGCTATGTGCATGAATGTATGTTTTTGTATGGTACAGATGTTTGGTGTGAGTGTGTGTGATGTGAGTGTGTGTGTGTGTGACATGTACTTATGTGAGTGTCTGTGTGTGTATAATGAGTATAGTATGTATTACATTTTGCTGATGATTGAACCCAATCCAGGGTTTTATGTTCTCCACCTGAGCCATGTCTCTAGCCATGATTCATCTATGTCTTGAATATTTAATTAAAATTTTCAGTTGGCTGAATACAGGAAAGAATCAGCTGTGTATGTGGTATATGTGTTTAGTGTGAACGGTATGTGTGTGTGTGTGGTACGTACATGTTGTGTGCATGTGTATCCAGCCTGCAGTGTATGTTTGGTAAGAGTGTGTGTGTGTGCAATATGTACATGCCTTGTGCATGTGTGTGTCATGTGTGTATGTGAATATGTGTTTATACAGACAGGAATGCAGCCCAGGCAGCCCTGTGTGTCCTCATGGGTTAGATGTTTCTTCTCAGTTCTGAGAGCCTCTGTGTCTGATGAGGAGTCCTGGGATCTCCAGCATGAGGCCCAGCATAGCATGCCTGTCTTTAAAGCAGTTGCCCCAGGGCTCCAACAGCTCACATGTCTGTAAGGCGCTGTCAGGCATGGCTTCCAGGGCATGCTTGGGCCTTCACTAATAACCAGGCAGGTGGACTGCCATTTCTAAAAACATTCCCTCTTTCCTAAGCATGTTTCCTGCTACAGTGACTAGACTATTTGTAGGAATTCTTTCTGAGTGTCTCTGTAAATACAAAGCTAATGAGAATGACATGAAGCAAGCCCTTTCACTGAGAATGTGGTGCCAATGGGGGCATGATCCCCCAAGACCAGAAAAACAACTCCATCGGTGACACATAGGCCTCCCTCCTCCACACTAACTGTCACCAGCTATCCCACACTGGAAACTGTCATGAGAGCAACTGGGTTAATGGGAGAAGGTCCCCAGACTTACCTCCTGGCTCCCATCTTGACAGGTTGCCATGACAATCTTGCAGTGTGAGGGCTTTTGGTTCACAAAGAATTGAAAACAAGCCTCATGAACCAACTCTGTCTTTACCTCCTAAGTGCCAAGTGCCAACTGTCACAGCTATGCCTCAGGTGGACACAAGGAGGTCGTGTCAGTCCCACAGGAGGGAGGGAGTGCTGGTGTTCTGAGTAACTGCAGGAAGCCTGGGCAGAACCTTTTGCAAATATGTCTCTGCTGAAGGGGTGTGGCTCAGCTCTCACTAGGCAAGCACTCAGGAAACATTCATTGAATCCATTGATACAGTCAAGTACAAACCAAGTCTAACCATCCTCCATCTTCCAGCTCACCTGGGGCAAAACCCAAAAGTAGCTTGATGGGGGAGGGGTAACAAAGACTTTTCTGAGCATTTCCTAAGTACTTAATGCATTTTCTAATTTATTAGGAGAGCTTGCCTCTGATTTTATTTTCCATTTCTTGACCCACCGTGTTCAATTCATTCCAGACCCACAAACCCTCAAATAGTCAAATGAATGGCTGTTTGAGACTTTCATACGTGTGGTATATATGTGTGCACCATGCACGTGTGTATGTATGATGTAGGTATGAAATCTAAAGAGCAACCTTGTGTGTCATTACTCAGGGACTGTCTACCTTTTCATAAAATTTAGAGACAGGGTCTCTCACTGACCTGGAACTGGCCAAGTAAGCTCAGCTGTTTGTGCAGGGAACCCTGGAGATTCACTCATATCCACCTTCCTGGCATTATGAATCTGAGAATGGGCCTCTGTGCCCAGCTTCCCCCCACCCACCCCCACATAGGTGCTAGTGCCTGAACCTAGGACTTTCACAAGGCAAGTACTGTATTGACTGGACCATCTTTGGAGCCATTGTACTATACAATTAAATGTTTATCAAGTTAGTAATCTCTTTGCCTGTATTTGCCTCCGTGTGTGTGTGTGTGTGTGTGTGTGTATGTGTTATATGTCAGGTGTCTTTACTGTTTTCTTCTTTGTTAATGTTAGGTGTCTTTAGTGTTCTTTTGTTTTGAGACAGGGTCTCTCACTGACCCTGCATATACTGGCTGGCCTGTGAGCTGCAAGGATGCTCCTGTCTCCATCTTCCCAGTGCTGGGATTACAAACATTTGCTACCACACGTGGCTTTTTTTTTTTTTTTAATGTAGGTGCTGGTGGGATCTGAACTTAGGTCATCAGGCTAGTGCAGCCAGCCAGCCAGCACTTTACAGAGAGACCATCACCTCTGCCACTCCTAGTTACTTTACAAAGATCCTAGGACATATCTGTGAAAGATTCCACTTCTTTTCACAACTCTACCTGGAACTAGACTGGTCCAAGTGAATGGACACGAGAAACCAGAGGGGTGACACTGGCCTTTCTCTGTGGCCAGTGAACAGACAGAGGGTGATAGATATGTCATTTAACCCACTATTTATCCTGTAATACCACAGATATAATGATATTTCTCCTTTACTACTGACTGTATCTAAAAAGAAAGGATATCATTCCTGCTTAATTCTAACACCATTATTATCTTAACAAAATGAATAGTAAAGACTTGGACGTCTTTAATACTAATTTTTCCTTCAAATTGTTCCATTGTCCTAAATGCCATGTGTTGTTGGCCTGTTTGAGCCAGGAGCCAGTCATGCCCTGCACTGAGTCGTTCTGTCTCCGTCTTTTCTCATCTAGAAGAGTTTGCGCCTCCTGCCTCCACGGCCTTGCGTTGATGAAGTGCTTCAGCTGGTTGTCCTATAACACTTGACCTTGTTTTATTATATACTCACTGAAAATGCAGTAAACATGGATGTAAGACTTTTGTCATCTCAATAAAATTTTACATCCTTATGAGCTTTACCAAAAAAACCCCGTGAGTTGACTTTTTGAAGTGATACATCTCCTATCCGTTTTTTTTTTTCCTTTTAAAGATTTATTTATTTATTTTATGCATGTGAGTACACTGTCCCTGTCTTCAGACACACCAGCAGAGGGCATCGTATTCTATTACAGATGGTTGTGAGCCATCATGTGGTTCCTGGGAACTGAACTCAGGACAGTCAATGCTCTTAACCGCTGAGCCATCTCTCCAGCACCTCCTATCAGATTTTGACTGTGTTTCTTATAAGTGACTATGCTGAGTGGAAAGATGTTTGTGAGATTTCCTTTCCATTTGCTTATATCTGATTCTTTATCTATTCTTTCTTCATAGAAATGAAACTTACAGAAGGCTGTTTGTACAAGTATTCTCTCTATTAACCCAAATTCCTCTAGGGCATTTGCTTCTGATGTTATAGATGAAGGTCTTTATACACATGGGAAGAAAACTACTATCAAACCTTGAATTTGTCATGAACTCTTGAGAAAATGCCCCCCCACTAGTCAACTGGCTAGGTGTTGTTTCTATGAACCCCCATGTAACTGTATCCAGTTCCCATTGACCCCAGGTCACCCACCTACCTTCTTAGCTTTGTGTTTTTGACTCAGAGTCAGGTCCCATGCAGTTAATGAGTTCGGTCACATGTCATAGTGACAACCTGTGTCTCTTCCTCCTCCCCGCCCCCTATCGCCAAGCACTTCCAACAGGCTCTTACCAAGCTGTGTCCTGGGAGCCTCTGGATTGGAGAGGGAGCCATGGATAAAAAGGCTTCTGTTCTTAGCCATCAAGCATCACTTTGCTGAGCAGGTTATTTCAAGTCTGGGTTTATATGCTTCAGGTTTCCCACATGTAGAAACGACTCACATTCCTATGTAAGATCTAAATACATCAATTTCTGTTAAAGGAAGATGTGTGCTGGTACAAGGTTGTTTAGTTCTGATTTTGTAAAAACATGTAAAGCAAGTAGGTATGGTAGTATTGAAAGAAATTAGAAATTCAACCCAGGCCCTCTGCATTAAGAAAGAGAAATGCAGGCAGTTATCTCAGCTCTCAGGCTGGAGGACCAGGAAATTAAGGTCATCTTTAGCTACGTAGCAAGTTATAGGCTAGCCTGGGCTATGTGTGTGAAGAAAACCAACCAACCAATGAATAAATAAAAGAACTAGACGGTTTAGCCTGGACCCAGAGCCAGGACAGCGATACAGGAGAAAGCTGTATGGCAGCCCATTTGGGATCAAGGAAGCAACTCGATCTTGTATGTAACGTGGCAGAGATCACAAGTCGGGTTCTTTTATATCACTATCTTCCCAGTGTTCCAGCTCAACTTTTAAACGTGTCTATTCAAGGAATATTATTATTGTTTATATCTACACTGGCTCACTTGTGAGCCATCTTCTTTTTTTTTTTTTTTCTGATGTGTGATCCTACAGAATTAAACTGATAGATTTTGGAAGCTTTTGATATTGATGCCTATTTAAAGACTCAGCTTCAACTCGTGTCTTACAGAAGTTCACTTACGAAACTCAGTAGAGCAAGATTCCGGCTTGTGCAGCTTTGAAATGGAGTGGTGTGAGTGGGTAAGGTTCTTTCCCCTTTCTTCTATTTTTGCTGTGTGGTTGGCACAGCCCTGGGCTTTTGAAGCAGCTGGGATATAAATATAAAATAGGGACGAGGCCCATTAGTGGAGAACAGCTGCCTAAGCACTGGAAGGCTCTGGGCTCTGCAGGGCCAACCAACTAGCCCAGGCATGCTGGTTTCGGTCTGATTGACTCTGGCTTTCTGCTGAGCAGGCTTTAATGATTTAAAGGCTGGTAGAGCAAGCCAGGTCTCCTGTCAGGCTCCTATCCATCTCTCTTTGTAACCTGCACAGGAGCTAGAGCCAGCGTTTATGTTGGAATCTTTGGCAGCATTTGAAGTGTGGCATTATACTATCTGCCTATTTCTAGACTATTTTTAAAGGTGTATGTTATATGCTGATAAATGTATAACTTTTTTTATTCATAGTTCAAAGTTAGTAATTGTCATCCTAACCAATATAGATGTGTTGGTTTGTGAAGTCGAACCATTACATTAAAAAGACAGCTGCCTAAAAGCAATAACTCTCTAGCATTTACAATTCCTTAGGTAAATTCTGGAGGGACGTTTGGTTGGTGTGGTTTTTTTTTGTTGTTGTTTTTTTTTGTTTTTTTGTTTTTTAGTTTTTTTGAAGGGAGAGGAATTGCTTTCTTACAATATATTTCTTATGACAGAAGGCTTTTTTGGGTGATAGTTTACTTTTAACTCAAACTTGACAAATACAATGAAAACAAATCAAGAGAATTAGAACTCATCTGTATCAATTAACAGCTTGTTCATTTACATTCAGCTGATTGCACGGTGTGACACACACTTAGGATGTGCTTACTTAACACTGTGCTAATGGCCATTTATGGTCGCGATCTTGCTCCTCCTCCCAGAAATGCTGAACAGTTTTTTTTTTTTTTTTTCATTTCCATGAACCCCCAATCTTTTATTGCAGAAATATCTATGTATTTCCATAACATTGCTGAACATTTCTGTAACATTATTTTGGTGTTTTTTTTTTTTAATACGTAGGTACCATATGACTAAAATCTCAGTGTTTCCATTGCCCTGCCCCAAGCCCCAAGTCTGTTCCTCCGGTTTCTCTTTTGTAAAGTGGGGATAATGAGAACAGCTACATCTAAAGGATCGTACGAGGATTGGTTAATGTGAGTCGGAGTTTAAAGCAGTTCTTATCTTCTGGCTAGTAATTGTCTAGATTTGCTGGAGCGTTTTGAGTCATGTAATTTTCCCAGAGGCTTATTCGCCCAAAGCCTTCCCATCACAACCCAGTCAAGTGTGCGCGCTTCATACAATTTCCCATGTGCTATTCGGGGTGGCACGTGTCTCTAATCCCAGCATTTGGGAAGCAGAGGCAGGTGGACCCCTGTGAGTTTGCCGCCAGCCTGGTCAGGACAGCTAGGGCTACATAGAGTAGCAGTTCTCAAGCTGTGGGTTGTGACCCCTTTGGGGGTTAAACTATCCTTTCACAGGAGTGGAATGTCAGATATCCGACATATCAGATATTTACATTATGATTCAAAGCAGCAGCAAAATTACAGTTTATGGAGCAGCAACAATACAGTTTTCTGGTTGGGGGTCAGCATACATAAGGAACTGTGTTAAAGAGCTGAGACATTGGGCTGGTTGAGAATTGTTGACACAGAGTCAACCAAATGAATAAAAGCATCTCTCATTTGATCACACGGTACCACCATTAATGAATCCAAGTCCATTTCTTCCCCACTGTCCCCCTACCTCGCACGGTCTTTGCATGAAGTTCCACATCCTAGAATGTCCTTCCCTCTTTTTTTCTCTTCTGCTCCTCTTCAAAGTTCAGAGGTCAAGCTCTTGTCTACTGAGACACCTATCGGACTGTGTGAGTTACTTTCATGATGGCTGGTTGCCAGCCAATGGCAAAAGGTATGGCAGCTAGAGATGGAAACCAAGAACCGATTGCTCACCCCTCAAACTACAGCAGGAAGCCGAGAAAGCACACCCATAGTGTCTTGAGTCCTTTTCTTTTAAGCTTCAAGGCCTGTCCCAATGACGCAGTTTTATAGTTTCTCCAGCAAGGCTATACCTCCTAATCCTTCACTAAACCATCACCCGCTGGGGACTAAGTGCTTCAGACTTAGGAGACATGTCAATAAAACCGCCACACTAGCCTCCTGGAGCAGTGTCTTGTATTTACCTCAAGTGTTTTTCTCTCTCTCTCTCTCCCTCTCCCTCCCTCCCTCTCTCTCTCTCCCTCCCTCCTCTCTCCCCCTCCCTCTCTGTCTCCATATACCTATACATATAAAGAGAGAGAGGGGTAGAATCTCCCGGTGTAGCTCTCCTGTTTTGGACCTTGCTGTATAGCTTACAGAGATTCATCTACCTCTGTCTCCTGACTGCTGGAATTAGAGGCATGTGCCAGCACACCAGCTGCTACTTTATAGTTAATTGTGTGGCTGTTTGATTAAAATTTGCCTCTTCCATCACAATGTAAGCCCTTGAGACCAGAGAAGTTTATTTTTAAAATAACTTATCATACAATTTCCATCATCAAGTTCTGTTGTTAAACTACATTGTAGTACCTACTTAAATCATGTGTTGAAGAGATTGGAGGGTTAGTCTTGATTCCCGTGTTGCTTGAATCAATCCATGTATCACTTATCATTTAATTATAAAAGTCAGATATATTTTTTGCTATAAGGACCAGTGCACAGATATAGAAATGAGTGAACCTGTTCCCAGAGGGATCCACTGTTTACATAACTGAATTATGTCCTGGAAGACATTTTTCTCCTGTATGTTTAGTAATCATGCCACACACACATGCATGTATGTACTTTCTGTTGGAAAACTGAATTGTTGGTTTTCCTCCTTCTCGTGATTATAATTTTATTTTATTTTTTACAATGTCTTATCCATCCACCTCACTATGGAACAATATCTCCAGTCCTCTTGATTTTGAGTACTAAAATTTTTATCTATAATCATTAGAATGTCTTGGTATATTTTCCACATTAGTGCTAATAATAGAATCCTGTGTTGCACTTTCTGAAACTAGTTTTCCCTAAACACTTGATTTGTGAGAGTCATTAAAAAAGAAAATGTCATGTGTGAAGAAATATTGGAGGCAGTAAAGTTCACTGGAGGAGGAAGGGGAGGACTTTTAGAATTCCTTCTAGGCTTCACTCCAGTTACCTGGCAACAGCCTGCTATGCCTGGCTTACTATAAAAGGGGATGTTTGCCCCCTCCTCCATCTCTTACTCTCTTACTCCCTGTGGTGGTTTGAATATGCTTGGCCAGGGAGTGGCACTATTAGAAGGTGTGGCCCTGTTGGAGTAGGTGTCACCGTGGGTATGGGCCTTAAGACTCTCATCCTAGCTGCCTGTAAGCCAGTTTTCTCCTAGCAGCCTTCAGATGAAGATGTAGAACTCTCAGCTCCTCCTGCACCATGTCTGCCTGCACCAAGTCTGCTATGCTCCCACCTTGATAATGAACTGAACCTCTGAACCTGTAAGCCAGACCCAATTAAATGTTGTCCTTATAAGAGTTGCCTTGGTCACGGTGTCTCTTCACAGCAGTAAAACCCTAAGGCATTTTCTCTGACTCTCTTTTCTCACTGACCCCTTTCTCCCTCTTTCCCCCATTCCCCCCTCCCTCTTCTTCTCCCTCCTTCCCCCCCCCCCTCTGTTCTCTTGGCTGGTGGGCCTCTCCTCTCTGTCTGTCTGTCTGCATGTCTGTCTGTCTCTACTCCCTTCCCAACTCCCCTTCCCATGCCCTAAATACACTCTATTCTATACTAAACCAGTCATATGGCTGGTACCACAGACCAAAGGGATGACTCAGCATGGGCCCACTGAAACACCCCTCCCACCTCACTATACTGTGCCTCTATCCAACATATCTATGACTCTTAATTTAAAGAAAAATACAATATTAACCAAGGTTTAGGATCAGTCCAAAAGCCTTATAAAAACTCTATAAGTTAATCAAAAAAAAAAAAAAAAAAAAAAAAAGGACCTAGTGTTGAGAAATGGATCTGACCCAGAAGAATCTGAGATACTCTCAACCTCAGTCAAAGAAACCTCATTTTTGCAGTGAGCTGCACTCAGTGCAGAGGTGCATTACTAGTCAAGGTGCTGACAAGGAGAAACTGAGTGCTTAGATACAAATGGGACATCATTATTACCCTGCGCAAGCCATCCAAATCTAGGGAAACATCATGAGGGAAGAGGCAGAGAGAATGGAGAGGAGTTTTGCAAAATGCTGTGCTCTGGCCCTGACATGGCTCCTATACTCATTAATTAACAATCAGTGTAGTTACCTGCATAAGGCCTACACAAGACTAAACCAGTCAAAAGTTTAGCACAAATTAGGAGGAATCCAAGAGATCCCACTGCTAGCTGAGGAACTGACTTAGCAACAATTCAGTTGATGGCTGAGGAAGATGGGGAGTTGTCTTACTTCAGAGGTAAAGCCAGTGGTAAGGTTCCCCTGATCTAGCTGTGAGTGAGTAACTAGTAAAGAAACCAACAAAATGCCTGCTACCTGATTTGAAGGGATTGTTTTTAGTGTGTGTGTGTGTGTGAGAGAGAGAGAGAGACAGAGACAGAGAGACAGAGAGACAGAGAGACAGAGACGGAGGGAACAAGAGAGGGTGTGTGTGTGTGTGTGAGAGAGAGAGAGAGAGAGAGACAGAGAGACAGAGAGAGAGAGACAGAGAGAGAGACAGAGAGAGAGAGAGAGAGAGAGAGAGAGAGAGAGAGATGGACAGGCTTAGGAAAGTAGGACTATCAGAGAAGACCAAGAGAAAGAACAGTAGAGGATAGCAAGAAAGAAAATAGTAGAAAATTTACGTAGAGCACTAATGGGTATGGGGAGGCAGGAAGCATGTGAGCTCCAACAACCTGGGAGCTAATGTAGTGGGGAAGTGGGGAGGGTCAGGAGGTAGCATGGGCTTAGAGATGTACATGTGTGAAGGGGGCCTGACAGTCTCAAGGTGAGCATGGACTTCAGTACGCTGGAAGGAACCACAGGTTTATACCAAATAAAGCCCTATGTCCCTTCTTCTGGAGGCAAGGAAAATGACTCCTTTTGGCTAATGGAAGCCCATTTCACAAGCCCCTGAGGAACGCTGGCTGCCATCTAAGCACCAGAAATTCTTCTGCAGTCCAGCTTAACTTAAGCCTAGACCAAGTCAGCAGACCTTCCCTTTTATAGGGGAAGTGGAGCTGACACTAGTCGTAGGGTATAGCTCCATAGCCATGCACGTGGGAATGGCTATACACAAAACACTGTGCAGCGTAAAGAGAAGAGAGCGTGCTGGATGAAGAAGGGTCCAGAGTGGGAGTGGGCTAAGAGGGACGTGGGAGATGGCTGTGATAACCATGTTTTATGTGCAAGCATGACATTGCCAAGGAACAAGTAAAAACTGAAACAGATCCATTCCAGTCATTTCCCTCAAATACAGTCTTTTGTGAGGGCATCTGCGACCAGCAGCTATTCCTCTATTGCTCTGGGGTCTGTCTCCTCTTCTTTCTTTGTGGCAATCAGTGAAGTTACAAACAGCTTCGAGCTCGCCTTCTTTTGTGCACATTGCTCCAGAAATTCTCTTTAGGAGGTGAAAGGTTGGAAGATATGTTCATTTCCAGCCTTACTAGATACTGGTAATTTCTGCATTAAAAAATACATATTTAAAAAAAAACCGAAGAAACATTAAGAAATATGTTTTATGCTTGCCTTCACAGTCACACGTGATATGAACGTACACTAACTTATTTCACAGTGTTCCGTGAAAATCATTCTACCAGTTTATTCGCCCTTTCTCCGCTGTGATTAAGTAGGTTTTATTTGGAGTTAACACAGGCTGGGACAGTCTGAGGGATTGGAAATTGCAGAGGCAGGTGGGAGGGTCCAGGCTTCGGGCTCACTGGTTCCTAGCTGATTGGCCGGGGCACAGGAAGTGACTGCAGCAGCACATAACAAAGGGCTAGGAGGAAACACGTCATCTCGGTTCCCACCTGTGTAAACCAGAGCAGTTCTCCGCTCTCCTGGACTGCAGGCTTTAGGGAAGTGGGAAACAGATGGTCCTTTACTAGAAGCGCGATAGCATTGTTTGCTTCCCCCCAGCCCCCATCAGGAAGGATTCCTTGGGGAACTGGGAGGGAGGCTTTCAGTATGGAGCCAAGAGACGGAAGAAGTTCTTACAGTACAGCCTTGAAGGTGTCTCCATTTTCTTTGTGCTGCTGTTCCTGCCACAGTTCCCGAGAAGCCAGGAGCTGAGCCCCACAGGGCATGCGCACGCCTGTGTAGGTGTTAGGAAAGCACACTTTAGAGGGGTCTAGAGCACTGGGCATAATCAAATCTAAGTATAGTTCCTACTCCTGTATCCTCCTCCTGAAGTCCCAAGACTTACCTGAGTAGCCACAGCTGCCCTGTAAATTTAGGGTCTAAAGCCATCAAAACATTGCAACAGCCAGCTTTGCGGTACAGAAAACCAAGAATGAACTTAATACCGCAGGGGGTCCCTGGGGGAGGTGCCAAGAGTCCCGCACCCAGGAGAGAGAATACTGCCACGCCCAGCCCACAGGCACAAAGAGACTACAAGCAGGAGGCAAAGGTGTGAGGGATGTGATCTTTCCCCAGCACCTTTCCTGTGATTCTGCAGGAGCGGGGTGGGGGAGGGGGGCTTCCCCCTATGCCCTCCCCCCAGTGCCAATGCACAGTCCAAGGTGTAGAGGTAAGTTCTAGGCACAAAGGAAAGCAGACAGCTACTGCTTTTGACTTGCCTGAGAATGGCTCACAATGTCTAAGTGACAGTGTCTATCAGCCAAAGCCAAGTCCTGGAATCCTGTGACCAAAGACCCAGGCACCACCCAGTTAGGACAGTACATCCCCATTCTGTATTTGTCCCCAGGTGCCACATGCATTTCTCTTGTCCCTCAAATGGTGTAGGTTCCTGCCCCTCTTTCTGTCCCATCTGTGTCTGTACAGGGGTGGGGCATCCAGTCCCACAGAGGTCAGTGTTTGTTCAGTACATCTCTGGTTTATCACTCCACTCTGAGGCAGCAGTGGACACCTCTACCCTGAGTCTTTTAGACATCTCCTCAACACGTCTCTGCAATGCACCTTGTTCTTACTTCTTTTCTGCATTAGTTATTATTTAGGGCTCAGCCACACATCCATTGGCCCCGGGTGGGGAGATTGAGAGCACAATACTCCACCAGCTCCCAAGCTTGCTTGACTGGGTTTCCAGATGGCAGGTGTCGGTAGTTCACCCTGTAATCCCAGCAGTTTGGAACTGAGTCAGGAGAACTGAGTGTGAGCCCACCTTGCGCTACTTAATGAGAGCCTGTCTCCACCTCGATCCTGCCCAAGACAACCCTTCTATTTTTTTTTTTTTTTTTTTTTGTAATGTTAGAATAAAGCCCAAAACTGTTCCTTGTAAGACCTTTGGCTTCCTTGCTGCTATAGTGAGCTGCCTGCACTTCTAGTTGGCCACAGCTCTGAGACTGTCCACGCCCCACAGGCTCCTTTCCCCTAAGTCCAAACCTAATCACCTGCCCATCTCCTTCCTTCTTTCGTATCAGGACTTAAGTAGCACCTTTCTTTCTCCCACGTATCTCCCATGTAACTTGCAGTGTTGGTGACCAGGACACCAACGGCTTAAGTTACTTCTCCAAAGTGGAGGAGCCAGTCTTTCAGTATACAAGAAATATAAACATATTTGATAGATTAGAGATGGAAGGAAATGTTCTCAAAGTTTTTCTGGGTGTGGGCATGGGAATCTGGGGTTTTAAGATATTACACTATATTTATGAGACTTACAGAAGGGACAGAACCGGAAGGTCTTATGGATTGAAACAAATTCTCCTAATTAGCTGGTTTCTTATTAGCTTTAAAGATCGGACCAGCTAGCTGCTGTTCAGACATGAATCCTTGACAAGAACCTGGGCATAGGTTCTCAGTTCAGTGAAAACAAGGCAGAGGACTCAGTATCCATGAGGCAAAGCTGATGGTATCCTTGAATGTTCTCATCTGTGCTCTCCACTGGAGCTTCATGCAAAACCAAAGCTCACTGTGGGGCTAAACTAAGAAGCTGCCATCTGTGCTGAGAGGAGGAACGTGGCTACGATTGGAGGTCGCAACTCAGGGGAGGGTGGGGTAGGTAGGGTCAGGATGTCCCATTGCTTTAGGAGAAGGAACAGGCAGGGTGCTGGCTGACCTTCCCCTGCTCCTGACTTTGCTTGGCAATTTAGCTGCTAAGAGATTAATGTGTAAACACACACACACACACACACACACACACACACACACACACACACTGGCAACCCCACAGGGGAAAAAGAATGTTGGATGGAAGGCTAAACAACCGATTCCCACCCAAGAGGTTTAGCCCTGTGTTAGACAAAATGCTGTGAGTTAGTGAGTTAATTTTTTTGACTCAGGGCTAGGATTTTTCTCTTCAAACATTTAGAGTTCTTTATACTATTTTAAGAATTTCAAAAGTTCTTTCAAGAACCAGGGTTTTCTAAAGCGACTCAGAAGAGATGGTTTTGTAAGAGGCAGGTTTTGTGAGAGGAAAGGGTCTTATACTGAGAAAAGGGGGTTATTGTTTTCAAATGTCAGCATGTGACATGAATTAAGAGATGGCTTCTTCTTCTTCTTCTTTTTTTTTTTTTTAAGTTTGAAAGGTATGCTTTAAAAAAAAATCTCTAACAATTGCCAGAAAGTTAAAGTAAAATGAATCTAATTACTAAGCTGTATGTGGACATTTAAAAACAATTTGTCCATTACAAATTGTATTTCTGTAATTTTCTAATACAGAGATCTTAGGATTATACAATTCAGTTGATTAAAGTTGTGGGTAGATCTGACTGGAGATGATTCTTTTCCAGGGATTGAAGTTTTGACTTTAAGTTTGTTTAGTCTCCTATTACCAAATAGGCAGGCCCACGGCCTTCTACCTCTCCAATAAAGTAGTACACATATATTAGAAAAGAGAACTGGATTACTTGACAGTTTGGCCAAGTCAGGGAGACAAAGAATCTATTTCTCCTCTCATGTGTCTGTGAGTGTTTTACAGTGTACAAAATTATGACTGTAACCAGCAGACGCGTAGACTCAGCTGGGAGACTCCTCACCGGTCCTTACCTGGGGTTGCCTCCAGGGCTCCGTTCTTAGCTCTGGAGGGCAAGGGTGTCTCTCTTTAGAATTAGAGTGCTCTGCCCCATTACCAAAGCACGGGATCACAACTTTCCCACTACTGAAGGAACCCAGGTATATCAAAGTTAGAGGAAGTTATCCCTGTCATTAATCATTGGTTTTGAATTCATTAGAAAGTCACAGCTTATTCCATAGCATTAATAACTTCCTTTAAGACATTTCCATGTTTAGAAAATGATGCATATCCAGACCCACCGACAGCACGGGGCATCAGAATGGTATTTTTTATTTGTTGTTTGTTACAATGGAGGTTTGATATATTACCTAGAGAGCCTTCTACACTGCCCAACTAGCCTCGAACTCACATTGATCCCCCTGTCTCAGCCTCCTGAATCCTGGGATTACAGATATATGCTACTATGCCTGACTACTAAAGAATTTGAAACAGATTAGGTGATTATGCCAATGGTGGGGTTTCCTCCTATTTAAGATTTAACAGCCTGTATCCACAGGTGAGCATATCATCAGGTAGATGACATGACAGCTTTTCCTCTCCACGAGAAAAAAGAAACTGACTGGCCTTCTCAGCTCAAGAGAGGTTGCACTGAACATGGGCCTGTCTTGGGTTCAAAGCTCTCAGCCCCTTCACTGTGTGAGTTGGGCAAAGTTACTTGACTTTTTTTTTTCCTTGACGCCTCAGCTTCTTATAAGCAACTGGGGAATAATTACTCTCTTCTTTGTGGGTTTATTGGCTGATTAAAGCGATTCATATGAAGTTTTATGACAGTTTATTAACAAATCCTCAGTAGGAAGACAGTTATTACTGATAGACGAAGGCTCACTTGTACGGATCCTAAGTGACTTCGTTTCTTAATTTCTTTTAAGCGCATCTAGACTCTAAATCCAGCCAGGCAAATGGTTTTCAGTGAGGCAGACACTGTATAAACAAAATAGCTCTTTTTTTGTGACTTAGTATAAAATAATCAGAAACAAGGCGCTGGCGAGCAGATAAGACTGGGGAATTGTTTTAAAGACGCCATTCACTTCAGGTGGCCTGTCAGGCCGCTGTAAACATCAGGATATTTAAGTAGGAAGTCAGAGCCCATTGTGGTCCACCCAAATGGACGTCTCTTCAGTGTAACAGAGATAGATTGCTATCAACACAACAGAGCCGCCTCCTGTTCCTTTCAGCCTGGTCATTTCCTCTACTCAGTTGAATGCAAGAACCACCCACTGGGGGGTGGTTCTCAGCATTATAGGTTTTTAGGTCACACAGAAACTCTGGGGAATGCCTGAGAAAGCCAAGCAAATTATTACATCTGCCCAGACCGGATGACATGGAGCGACTGCTGTTGTGTGTAGCAGGGTCCACACACGAGTGACATTCCCCGCTGGAGCCCTGGAGGAAGCCGGGAGCATGTGTCAGTGAAGAACTTGGTTCAGAAGTTGGAGAAGTTTTTCTAGAGGCCGAGGGCTCCGTGGGAAGGCTCAGTTCTTCTTAAAAGGCCGACCTAAAGGCGCTGCTGGGTGGCCTTCATTATAATCTTCACGTAGGCCTGCCATGGCTGAGACAGAGGAACCTCTAGCCTTGACTGTGCATCTCCTTGCCGACACTGGGAACGGCTTGCTTCTGCAGCAGGCTCTGGACCAACTCCTGGATTGTATCTGCCCAGAGGTGCGTCTCTTCCTGGTGTCTGAACGGGCCAGACCGGTGAGTTACCAGGAAAAGTACCGCCCGCGGAGGGCCCGCTTCCCAGGGATGTCTGTTTTGCTCTTTCTTCAGGAAAGCCTGGGACAGGAACGGTTGTTTCGAGTCTTGGACTTCCTACAGCGTTCACCTTGGCAGGGTTTCCCTACCCAGCATGCACAGGGGAGGCCTTGTCCTTATCTCCCTGCCAATCAGGAATTCTACAGTCTGCACAACCAGATGCCGGTGTGGGGCATGAGGCCGGTGAATTGTGGCTCCGACATCCTCAGGGTGACTCTGTACTGCAGTTTTGATAACTACGAAGATGCCATCAGACTCTACGAGATGCTCCTACAGAGAGACGCCACTGTGCAAAAAGAGCGACTTCTGTTTCTTTGTCCTCTATGCCACCGAGGGCTTCAGCCTGCAGCTCTCTCTGAAGCAGCTGCCCCTGGGAATGTCAGCGGACCCCAAAGACTCTTCCGTGCTGCAGTTCCGGGTTCAAGAGATCGGCCAGCTGGTGCCTCTTCTACCCAATCCGTGTGTTCCCATCAGCAGCACGAGGTGGCAGACTCAGGACTATGATGGGAACAAGATTCTGCTGCAGGTATTTCATTTCGCGTATGTCTTGGGTGGACCGGGTTTCCAGAGTTGGCAGGATCAGATCCAGGGCCCTGGGAGCTCAAACAAGCTAGACTTGGCCATCCATCCTCAGTAGGCCAATTAGAAGGACAGATAGTCGAGGAAGACAGAGAAAGGAGATTTATTCAAAGTGGCTACATTGGAAGAACAAGTGAAGAGGTCCAACGGCCCTCTCCCCGAGGCATGACGTTTAAGCCGAGAGCAAGAAGTATGCCTGTCTAACTAAGCAGTCCTGGTAAGGGTGTGGTCCCAAATCATCATCCATCCATTGTTTCAGCTCCAGTCTTTCCCGAAGGACAGCAGGGCAAGTTGTCAGACTGTAAAATCTCTTTCTGGAGTCAACACCCCCTATCCCCTCATGTCCCTTGCAAGCTGCCCTCAGGGTCCCCGGCTTAATGCCTCTGAGGCATGAAATTCCGGAAGAAATTCAAGTTTCTTGGAATCTACTGTGTCATTAGTCTGAGAGCCAAAGGGAGGCGCACAAGTATTTCTTTAAAATAGCATCATTTCTGTCAGGGCAATCCTCAAGCACATGGAAAGGTATGATGTTCTTATGGGGATGGACCTTAGAGCTGATTTAGCCAGAGGTTTTCCAATGTGATCTCATACTAAGAAACTAGGGAGGTTTTAAACTTGCCCATGCTAAGTAGCACCCCAGTTCGTTAGACCAGCAAGTCTGTGAAGACCCAAAGCCTTTCTTTAAAAAATAAAATAAAATGAGTGAGTTGTGAGAAGCCAATCAAATACTGCAGTCGTGAGTCACAGACTTCGAATTATATAGACATCTGATGTGACAGATAAGAAATATGTGATTTGTGTGAACTTATAGAGGAAAAACCTGAGAGTCTGATGATGCTCCTTCCCCTGAATTCCCTTCACCATGCATGTCGCCCATCCATATACCCCTGCTCACTCAGATTCAGTAATATCATCACTGGGAGTTTTGGAGCATGGTGCCAAAATTGTAACATGTCCCTGGGCTGATGTAGGTCTCCCATTGTGGTTCTTAGTCTTGTTAATAAAAGAATTTAAAAACATACTCAAAGACAAATTTCTTGGAGAGGAGGAGAAAGAGGAGGAGGAAGAGGAGAGGAAGGGGAAGGAAAAGGAGGAGGAGGAAGAGAAGAAGAGGAGGAGAAAAGAAGGAAAAGGAGAAGGAATAGGAGGAGAAGGAAGGGGAAGAGAAGGAGGAGGAAGAGGAGGAGGAGGAGGAGGAGGAGGAGGAGGAGGAGGAGGAGGAGGAGGAGGAGAAGCACCTCAGGGCAGGCAAGCTACATATCTCAGCAAATGCCCAGAGGAGGGAGATAGAGAGGAAAAGGGGAAAAAACCATGTTGCTTAAGTTAAGTCTGCATGGAGAACTGCCATGTGACAGGGAACGAACCTTAGAAAAGGAGTAAAGCCTGAAGTGTTGTGGAAAGCACACCGAGAGAAGGGGTAGAAATAAGAACAGGAAATGTTCCACTTAAGAACCGGCTGGCTAATGAAGTACAATGGGTCCTCACAGGGTGCTGATTGAGGCTCTGGCTCTTTCGACAGACTTAAGAAGGGTAAGGTGTGATGGTGTTTGGGAACGTTAGGCTTGCAATGCTATTAGTCTCACTTTCCAGCATTTTCTACTACTGTCCAATGTAAGCACAAATCAAGTTCAGCGCCCAGAATGGCTTCTAAAGAAAATCTGGAAACCACCCTTTACAGCTGTCCTACTAATGCTGAACACAGCTGAGTGTTCACCTAATCATTATGGCTGCCACATACGGTCCCTTATGGCATAGGATGTGGCAGCTAAGCTTTCACACTTCGTAGCTGCTTTGACCTTAGCTCAATGAAGGTGATACTGGCAACTTCCTGTATTAAGGTGGTTGTTCTGCATAAGATGACATAAGACTTACAAATGCACATCATTATATTTTAGCTGCCAATGTGCATATTACGTACTTTACTATAACTTTCAAATCACTAATTTTATTTAATCTTTATAAAAACTCCCAGAGTCACTATCATTCCTGTTAACAGATAAGAAGATCGAGGCACAGTTGTTTGTCCAAGACAGCTAAGATTTGTCTATTAGCTCTTAAGGTCTGTCTGACTAATGGTGGCACCACAAAGGTGGGGCATAGGGGATGGGCAGGGTGGTGGCAGTCCTTGGGCTCATAAATGGGAAGGAGGTAATGATGGTCAAAGCAAATATCTCATAGTATCTATCTTTAGGAAATGATCAGAACCCACTCCCCTTAAGGCCTAGTGTATGCAATAACACTAGGTAGCAATCATCGCTTTAGCTAATTAAACATAAATTATATGTTTTCTATCATAAATAATTCCTAAATTCTTCTCTTTTTTTCCTTTGAGTAAAATGCAGGACATATTTATTGAGCAAAAAGGAAAGCTCCAGAAAGAAAGGGACCCCCCCCAAAAAAAAAAACCTGTTGTCAGATATATTACTGGGGAATCTGGGTTCCTTTTATAGATTCTTTGTCTTACAGAGAAAAGAATTTAAAAACTGACCCAGTGTGAGGGATGTCTCTGCTGGTAAAGGTGGTTGTGACAAGCCTGAGGACCTGAGCTCAAACTCTAGGACTCACGTGGTGGAAGGAGAGAAGCATCTTCCACAGAATTGTCCTCTGACTTCCACACACACATTTTGGTCTCCAAGAAACTGCCTAGCTTATTACCCCATGCATAGAAAAGATGGAGAGACGCTCTTTCTTTCAGATGTTTCATGTACAACTCCCCAGTTTCCAGGACATCTGAACTTTCACATTTAGTTCTGGTTAGTCTCCAGAACTTAAAATAAGCATCCCTGGCACACACCAGGGAACATGTCCTCAGTTGCTCCTGTTCTTGAGGTTAAGTGATGTTTAACTGGGAAACTACTATATAATTAGTTACTTTGGAAGTTGAATCAAATTTGAAGAGTATGGGAAAGTTTTTTTTTTTTTTTTTTTTTTTGGTGAAAGAAAATCCAGTAAGGAATATGAAAATAATTCTGTTGTTTTATTTGACTCAGGAGTTTCAACACCTATTAAGTAGAGACTCAGCTGATGTCTGCCCTTCTTTTGGCCTCCCTTGGATTTGTGTACATTGTTACTACTCCAAAGCACCGGGTTTCAGCCACTTCTTGATTGTTTTGTACCTATGACTCTGCACTTATTCGCACACAAAACGAGGAATTGTTTTCTAGAAAATTCTACCATCATTTCTTGTCCTAAAAATGTTGGAATAAAGAGTACAAAAGGCTAGACTGTGCTATGTAGTAGTTACAGCTACAGCACAACCATCATTTCTCTTAGAATCAGGTACAATTTTTAGGATACAAACTTTCTTGGGATCAATGTTAGGACAATGGAGATAGATGATGAAGGCTCTGGCTTTGGAACTAAGTGCTCTGGGCCTTAAGTAGCATATGATGTTCTCTGCCCCTCTACCTTGCTCTTATAATCAGTTTATAATGGCCCAGTAAAGTTGCTGGACTAGATTCCAATTGGACCAGTGTAAACTAGATTCTATCCTCTGAATTGATAGTTGGACTTGAAGAGTGGAATTTTATGAATGGAGTTAGTCCTGAGGCAAAGCTCTAACCTTCGCCTTGGAAGCTGTGCGGGGTCACACTGATGTATGAACTGTCACAAGAGGGTGACGGCCTGTAATGAAGACCAGTGTGGAAGAGGCAAGTGCTGAATGCTTAAGATAATGGCCATCACTGGGAGAATCATAATCACAAATCAACTGCTCCACAGACAACCTTGCCATAGGGCAAAGGGGCCTGAGTGTCTCCAGTGTTAAGACCAAGTGGAGAAGATTTCTTAAGAAGTGCTGAGAAGTCCTGCATGAGTTAGATGACACGGAAGGCGCCAGATCCTGAAGGGAGGAAATGTGTTTTCAATGGAAGAGACAGTGTATATAGTACAATACTTCCTTAGCCGGACACACACACAGCACATTGCCTGAGGCTGCATGAAGCTATAGTAAAATGAAAGGTCTTATGGCATATGGATGGACAGGTGGCCACAGGCCAGGTCATTAGAAATATGGGATGGGATATGAAAAATCATGATGGGATATGAGCATCAAGAAGGAAGTCATCTTTTCTAGTTCATTTCTATGAGGGTAGTCTCCAAACTACAGCTTAGTATGTGGGAGGCACTTGCCTTCTTTTATGAGTGAATAGTTGAGAAATAGTTTCTATTCTAACTTTAGTTCATAGGCTGACAGAGCCTATGAAGAGCATCAACATGTATGACTCGTATTATTAAAATCAAATGTAAGAACATAATGCACGTGCTTTGTCATGTAGAAACTTCTGGAAGCCATGAGAAAGTAGAGCAGTTGATGCTTGTGTGCATCACAACGCCGTTAGCTCTCTTGCCAAGTGATAAAACTTCTTGTCATCACCCCAACCCAAGACTTTATCCCCACTAAACTGAATTCATTATTCCTTTTCCCTTCCAGTGCTGGGCAAACTGTGCTCTGTTCTGTCTTCATGAATTCATCCCTTTAAGGCATTTCATATAAGTGGAAATATGCAATATTACTTATCCAGAAGTAAGCAATTTTTGCAGACGTCTTTTCTTCATGTCTGTATCTCTAACCCACACTCACAGACTTTATTACCCCCTCTTCTTTGTATTCCTGTGTTTCCATTCTCCATCCCTACACGTGACTCACGTTTTCTCTCGAATCTGCAGTCACTAGGTACCTGGGTTATGCTGTTAGCAGGTGTGGCTCAGGTTGCTGGCTGCTATAGAACAGCAACTTAGCATAGGTGATTTGTCCGTGGATGTAGGAGGTTAGGTGGAAAAGACTTTCTACGCTTCTGTGAGTCTTGTGCTATTTGAGAGTCCCTTCATCCCTATCTAGGTTGATTCTACATTACCATTTTCCCCATCTTGGAGAAATTCTCTCCTTTGTGAAAAACCACCGGTCAGCGAGACACGGTGTTGTTTATCTTCACAGGCACAAGCCTGTTCCTCCATAGTTGAATTTTCTCTGAGCCAGTTTCTCATGGTTTTCAAGCTGAAACTTGCAAATGTGTGGTGGACGTCCATCACAGCTGCTGATGCTTTCTGAACTTGGGAAAACCTTGTTCTCAATTTGTGCTCAATTTCTTAGAAAGATGAGCTCCCATGATCATATTTCCAGCAAATGCATTTTCATTTGTCATTTTAGCAAGAGAAGATTTATTTCCCCTCCAGGGATTTGTCTCAATCACTCAGAATTATGATTTTTTTAAAAAAATTTTTGTTTCAACCAACCAATTTGCATTTCTGGATTGACAAGGGTTTTCTTCCATATGGCCTAAAGATCGCAGGCTCCTCTCTCTCTTTCTCTCTCTCTCTCTCCCTACATCTCTCTCTCCCTCCTTCCCTTCCTCTCTCCCTCTCTTTATACCCCCCTCATTTCTCCCTCTAGCTTAGGAAGACTGCAGGAACATCTATCTGTATTGAAAAAAGAAAAAGATATTCACTTCAAATTCCATTTTATTTTATGTATTTAGGGGGTTGAACATGCTCAGCTAGTGCGGTCACTAAGTTACATGCCCCAAGCTTAAATTTTCTTAATACAGCATCTTGGAGGAACTAAGTGGTAACCAGGAGCTTGATCTATAGAAGATAATTTCCATCCATTTCTCTGTGAAACACACACACACACACACACACACACACACACACACACACAACCCATTGTATTTTGTTAAATTCTAAGTTTTGCCTGTTTAACAAGTTGTACAAGAACTTAACATGCTGGAGGTGAAGTTCTAGAGACAAGATGTTTATGATACCTTGGTGGAGTCCAGGGGCAGATGCAGAGAAGTCAGACATATGACCGGGCACACAACAGAATGGCAAATACCAAGGTCTGCAAAAGCAAGTATTAGTGATGTAAACACAGTCACAACATACATATGATGTGACATTCTCATATACCAGGGGCTGCTATCCTTCCAGCTTCATGACAATCCTGGGATGCTAGCATGTATTATCTTTTCCTACAGGTGAGCAACCAGAGGCCTAGAAACATTAAGTGATTTGCCCAAAGTCCCACAGCTGGTCGGTGGCAAATTCGGTAGGTAAGGCTGCCTGATGCAAACTCAGCAACATTGAGAAGAGCTTCAGGGGGAGTCAGTGACAGAGATTAGCATTTCCAGGAAAAAGGCTCTAAGAAAGCCCTTCCAGACAGCATGGATGATGGATGAACGCAAGCAGTAGAAAAGAACAAGTTATGCTTAAGGGGTAGAAAGAGTTCAAAGGGAGAAAAGGATGAAGCCTCGCTGTAAGTGACTTCTTCCTGCAGATGATGAAGGCAGGCTGATCAGAGGGATTCTGCTTTGTCTTGAGATGAGCAGGAAGACATTATAGATGGTTAAAGCACCCCAAGGAGCAGAGCTGAGAGGGGACGGGTGGGAGGTGGGAGGGAGATGGGGGTTGCTGTGGGGAATTCAGATGAGACACACTAAGCTTTAAGGCTAATGGCAGTGAATGGAGGGGGGGGTCCGTGGGACTGTTAGGAGGCAGAGTCAACAGTGACTGCCATTCCCAGTGTGGAAAAGGGGCAGGGGTAGCGTGGTGGTCACCGGGGGGCATGGCAGAAGAAAGCAGTTGCTGGCAAGGGTGAGATGGATTCAGTGGTATAGATGTGTTGAATTAAATGTTTAATTAATACATCCCGGGGTCAGGTTATTGCTACCTGAGTCAACGGTTTATGTTCGCAAATGAAAGACACACACACACAGTCTTTATATTTTGATATGCCTTAAACAGCGCAATGGCTGGGGCACTGCCTAACCCCTGTGCAGCTGATTCCCCTCCCGTCAGTAATCTGAGTTATTACTTACTGAATTCTATATTCGACCTTGGCTGCCCTGGGCCCAGTAGGGTAGCCCTCTCGCCCGCACTCTCCTGGATCCTTCCCATACTGGCTATGCCCCCCTGTCCTCCTCTCTTCTCAGGCATGGCTTCCCTCCTCTCCTCCACACTCTTCCTGCAAGGTGGATCTCTCCTTCTTCCTCCCCTTTCCTAGTCCCAAGCCCAGGAAATTCTCAAAACCTGCCTCTGTCTGTCCTTCTCAGTTATAGGCTGTTGGCATTTTTATTTACCAATATGAACCGACTGGGGGCACGTTTCCTGAAGCTGCAATTAGCATTAGAATACAAGCAGCCTGTTGGTGCCCAGAAGGGAGTTGGATAGGGAGGGGTGAAGCTTAAAACACAGACTAGAGTGATAGTTATACTTCTGTGAGCCTCATCAGTCTGTTGTCTTAAGGCATCGCTATCTGAGGTTGGGCTAGGCCAGGGTATATAGGTGTATACCCTATATAGACTAGTATTTCTCAACCTGTGGGTCGAAACCCCTTTAAAGCCTCTATCTCCAAAAATATTTGCATTATGATTTGTAACCATAGCAAACTTATAGGTATATGTAGCAATAAGAATCATTTATGGTTGCGGGTCTCCACATCATGAGGAATTGTATTAAAGGGTCACAGCTTTGGGAAGGTTGAGAACCACCACTTCTTATTCTTCTAGAATAAGAAGGCTCAGAGGGGCTGGAGAGATGGGTTAGTTGTTAAGAGCACTAGTTGCTCTTTTAGAGGTCACATGTTCAATTACTAGCACCCACATGGCAGTTCACAAACACCTGTAACTCCAGTTCCAGGGTATCTATCTGCCACCCTCTTTTGCTGTCCACAGTCGAGAAGCATACTTGTGGTTCACAGACATACATGTATACAAATCACATATACACATGAAATACAAAAATATTTAAAAGAGGGTTTGGGTCATCCAATGACCACTGTGATGTTACACAAATCACCCGAGACAAAGGCATCTTTGTGGGAGTTGAGGAAGGCAGAGGGAAAGGGAGAAATGCAAAGGAGTATGCTGTTCTAGAAACTTAAGGAGACCACTGTGGAGACGAGGGAAACAGATGGCAAAGGAAAGGCCTTCCAGGAGCTAACAACAACGTTGGTCGCAGATGATCCTCGTAACGGGCAGTTTGTGGCATGGTAGGAACAGGCAGAAGTTGTAAGAGGTGGGTTAATAGAAAAGGTACAGGTAGACAGCAAAATTTAGAAACAGATGTTTGACTGAAGAACAGTAAGGAGCAAGCTAGAGGGAGAGAGAGAGAAAATAGGACACATGAGAAACCCCATTACTGTCCCAAGGGAGCGAGGAGCAGGAGAGAGGGGGGAAGGAGAGGAAGTGAAGAAAAAAAAAAAAGGTTGATAGACTAGGGTGTCTATCAGTTGGTAGGGATGGAGAAGGCAGAGGATGATGGAGTTCACAGCCCAGATAAGGGCTGGTTACTTTCCCAAGGGCTAGATATATGGAGTCATGATAAGTTTGATATCGGAAAGTTGCAAGCTATAATTAAGGATGGTGTTTGGTTTCTCTGTCACAGAGACAGTGAGAGCTTTTGATGAGACAGCAGTGGACAGTAAAGGGAGGTTGTGCCTCTCAGGCTTTCAGGATAGTTTAATAGGTACAAACCAGAGAGGGGTGACCGAGGATACAGGGGGATGGGAGGATAGAGGGCAGCCTGGCTGAAGATGGAAGCCACAACCTCCTCCCGGCACCAGCATGCCGGTGTTCACCGCCACGTGCTTTTCTATACCTGGGTCCATGTTAAGAAACATGGATGTGCGACTCCAATCGAAGGCTGGGGGTACTTGGTGGAAGAATGGCAGAAAGGAAGTGAGTGTGTGGGAGAGGAGTGTGGCAGGGAAATGGTTAAAGCAACAGGTCTCTGGCCTTAAATCAGCTGTAGGAAGACAGAAGATCAAGAGGCAGAAATCTGGGGATGGTGTTGGTGTCAAAAATGTGGTGTTTTAAAGACAGAGCATTATATAGGAGAGGAAATCCATTGGAGCGGTCAAGGAGCTAGGGAACCAGAACCGGGCAGAAGCATATCGGGCTGGTTCGGATGGACCCAAGGAATCTGGAGGCCCAGGAGTCTGCTGGCATAGCCGTAGCTGTGGCTTCAAGACAAGTTTCATTCAAATTTGAAGTTAGTCTATGTGGCAAGGAGAAGCATAATTCTCTGTTTTTAATTTTAAAGCTTTATTATTTATTTATCATAATAGACACACATACAGAGAAAGGAAGAGGAAGGGAGGGAGAGTGGGTGTGCTTACACACATGCACACATGCCATTAGGATGGGTATGTGGAGATCAGGGAATAATTTCAGGGATTTTCTCCCTTCCTGGGTTCTGGGTATCAAATTCAGATCATCTCGCTTAACAGGAACTGCCTTTACCCATTGAGTCACCTCACTGGCTTTTGTTCTTTGTCTCTTTATTTAATATACATTTTCTAAGTGCATATTTATTACCCATAGAGATGAGTTTAATCAAGGCACATTCATACAAACGTATTATGTACTTTGATCATATCTATCCTCTCCTTTCTCCATATGCTCACCATTCCCATTACTTCCCATTAATACACCCATACATTCTTGATTGTATTTTCATGTCATATTTATTTATACAGTATGCTGGTTAGTTTTGGCTATCGACAAAACCTACAATTACCTAGGATAAAAGTTTTAATGAGGCATTATCTATATCACAATAGCCTGTGAACATGTCTATGGAGTTGTCTTGATTGTTAGTTGATACAGGAAGACCTAGCCCATTATGGGTGGCACTATTCCCTAGGCATGGGGTCTGAACCATATAAGGGAAGAAAGCTAGCTGAGAACTTAGCAAACAATTAAGAAAGTGGGGTTGAGTGCATTTGTTTCATATGAACATGACTATGGATGTGATGTGATTAGCTACTCAAATTCCTGACTTGACTTTCTTGAATGATGAGTTGTAACTTGGAATTTTAACTTAGATAAATCCTTTCTTCCATAAGCTGCTTTCTGTCAAGGTATTTGATCATAGCAACAAAAATGATACTATAACCTATGGTATCATATGTATATTATAATGTATGATATAATAATATATAATATGTTATAAAATGCATATCTAATAGATATATACTATCTAAAATAAAATATATAACACAACAAATTATAATATCTGATATATATTAATGTAGAGAAAATTAACAAATGAGGGAATGCATAATAAATGTCCGATATATATATGTATGTGTATATGCATATTTTAAGTATATGTATGTGTGTGTATGTATATATATGAATGATCCACAAATGAGAGAAATATATATTATTTATTTGAATCTGACTTACTTTGCTTGGCATGATAATCCCCAGTTGTGTTCATTTTCTGCAAAAGGCTGATGAGAACTCTGTTGTGAGCATGTGTGTCACATCTTCTGTATCCATTCATCTAATAGGCACAGGCTCATCCTGTAAATTGGCTGTTGTGAGCTGAGCAGTGGTAGCTCACACCTTTAATCCCAGTACTTGGGAGGCAGAGGCAGGCAGAACTCTGAGTTCAAAAAGCCAGCCTGGTTCACAGAATAAGTCCCAGGACAGTCAGGCCTATGCAGAGAAACCCTGTTTCAAAAAAAAAACAAAAACAAAAACAAAAACAAAAAGACAAGAAACAAACAAACAAACAAAAACAACAGCAAAACGACTGTTGTGCAAAGTGCATGCAACAGACACGAATTTCCAAGCATGCATCTGGGTACCATCTGGGATGTGCATCTCAAGAGCCCTAAGCTAACACACCAGCCGCTTCCCTTTCTAGGAGATGAGATGGGGCTGCAGAGTCAAGTGTAAGGAGTTATTTCTCCAGACTGGGTATTCTCACATTACTCCTGAGTGATTTCTGAGCAGGAGTAAAACCATACCAATTTTCAGTTCTAGAAGAAAAGGATGTCATTCAGGTCAGATATGCAGATAGAATATAATGTTCAAAGATTCTGCAAGAGGTAGAAATGGTAGCTAGCTTTTTGCAGGCTTGAGAGGATTCTCCAGTGGAATGTAGATACATGTAGTGGGTTTTGCCTTAAAGTTTTGAAAGGATACCCAGAATAGTTTCCTTTAAAGGGTGGTAATTTGGATTATTTTGTGATTGTGGTAAGGTAGGAGACCTTACATTTTATTTTACACATATAATTACGCCATTTTTATATCTTATATATTCTATAGAATAAATTTTACTATTTTTATTCCGGTTGAGTATTCCTAATATAAAATTCTAAGCTGGAAATACTCCCCGGTCTGAAATTTTTGACCTTCACTGTGATGTCATGTGACAGGACAGTTAGATCAACAATGTGTAAAATTATTTTAAGGCTAGGTGTACAAGATACACATGAAACATAAATAAGTTTTGGCTTCAGATTTTGGATCCATCCCTAAGATATCTCACTATGTGTGTGCCAAAAGCCTGAAAAAAATGAAAAAAATCAAGAATAGAAACATTTTTGGTTCCAGCAGTTTGAATAAGAGATATCCAACCTGTAATAGGATATTTTTATCGAAAACAAGGCGATGACAGAGAAAGATGAAAAGGGAGGGGCAGGAGAAGGGAGAGAAGAGGAACAGAGAGGAGGGAGGGAAAGAAGAGTGAAGAGAGAGATTTAGGGATGTAGTGACCAGCGGGTGTGGCGGGGTATCGGTTGTCCACACACAACTTCCCAGACACAGCTCTTGTACGTCTGGAAGTGGCTTCCAGATTTGCTTATGTGTTTGAAGACACACTAGGAAAATGTGAACCTTTTAAGTTCTCATGCTACATCCTTATCTGGATGCACCTGAATTTCAGAGGCGAGGTGCTAAAGTCTTTTAATGATCCCCAAGTAATTGGAGTGGGGAGCAATGTTTGAGGATGGAAGCGTCTCCCATGGGTTTATCAAAGGGCACACGTTTAAGTGCAGCCAACATCCATCCAACACGGCTCCTCAGTGCTGGCGGTGACTGATAAGGGCAAGAGAAGCATGCTTAGGTGAGCTCCATCTTGGGATCTCATTGGTGGATTGGGGCTTGACTCTAAATGTGTACAGGTCTTTAGTGAATTGGCTTGGCCCGGGGATGCCATATAAAGATTCCAGAGTTGTGGTTTTTAGTCTATATTTTAAAATAGCCTACAGAGTAGGAAGTGAGAATTAAAACGAAGGACGATCCAGCAGTCAGGGGATAACCCTGTGCCCTAGCCTCTAAGCTTCTTTAGTGAGATGCTTCTCTGTTGGGCTTCCAGGTAAAGAATTTTAGAATAAAGACTTTGTCAGAGGAAGGGAGGGATGGATGGAGGGAGGGAGATGATCAGAAAGAGAGGGGTGGGAGAATGAATGAGAACCATTGATTCATTGATCTAGAAACAGGACAACTATGAGCCAGGAACCAAGAATATCTTTCCATTTTTAAATGATTGGAAAAGAAATATGAAACATGAAAATGACACAAAATTCACATTCCACAAATAGAAACGTATTGAAACACAGCCACACCATTTATTTGTGGCTCATCCCTGGCAGCTCGGCTGAGCCAAGTATCTGAGCTGCTAGCTACACGTCGAGACAGTCACTACATGACCCCTTCACGGGACATATTTGAAACTTCTAAAAGAAGAAATAGATGTCCCTGTTATTTCAGGGGATTGATTTTTGCAGTTTCTCTATTTCTATCACAGAGAAAATTTAGAAGAGAGCATGGATGCCTGTCATTGCAGAGAGAGAGAGGAACGGAGGGAGGGAGGGAGGAAGAGAGAGAGAGAGAGAGAGAGAGAGAGAGAGAGAGAGAGAGAGAGAGAGAAAGAAAGAAGAAGAAGAAGAAGAAGAAGAAAGAAAGAAAGAAAGAAAGAAAGAAAGAAAGAAAGAAAGAAAAGAAACACTTTGTGTGTGCATTCAATAACAGACTCATGGTAGACCTGCTTTTTTTTGTTTTCCCTTCTGCCCCAACTTCTGCCCTCTTGTTTTGGGAGACAAATGTCCAGTTCTCTTTTCCTCTTCAAAGACTATTTTTAGGGTGGTGGTAGTTCACATCATCAAAGTTTAGAGTTTACCCCTGACCTCACAGAAACATCCATTTCTCGGCTGTCCACCTCTTCGAAAGCTCTTTATTGATGGGTGGGGCCTCAGGTGCCACACCCTCGGCTATGCTGGAAGTTTGACTGGCATGATTTTCACAGGTACCCACAGCTGGTGTGAGTTCTTGAGTGTGACACTCGTCAGGTTCCTAACCTAGCATTTCTCAACACTCCTCTTTCGGCTCTTACATTTTTCCTCTTCCCCTTCCATGAAGAAGGGGCTAGATATAGATATAGATGTAGATATAGATGTAGATATCCTATTTAGGGACAAACTCATTCTCAACACTTTGATTATTTTGAGTCTCTGCATTAACCACTGCCTTCTGTGAAACAGAAGCTTTTGTGTTCAAGGTTGGAAGTAGCACCAATCTGTGCATACAGACAGAAATGTTTAGAAGGCAGCTTGACAATGTGACCATTTAGGAAAAATAATAGTAAATTATTTCCTAGGGCCTAAGAACTCCTCAGCAAGGCCATGGGCACTGACTAGGTTGACAGTGTCAGGCACTAATTCTGTCCCATGGAGAAGGTCTGAAATCTGACTGCAAAGTTATCGGTTTCCTCAGTAATGGTTATTCCCTATTGAGTCAATGGGCGTAATTTACCTAGAATTGGTATTGTAGCATACAGGGACTAGTGCTGGAAAAGGTCGCTGATGTCTTTTCCCCTCCACTGGCCTGTGTAGCACTTTTCAGCACTAGCCAGTAGGCAGCAAGTTTCCTAGTCAGTCGGTTTCCCTATGTCCTACAGACAGCAACACAAAGTGTATCACTGTTATCAATAAGGTCCTATTATCTAGCTCTGACAGGCAAGCAAGAGCAATGGCAACAGCCTGAATCACTGTAGGTGCCTGTGAGGACTCCTTGAGCAATAACTTATAGAGAGGTACTAAATACCGAATTCTGTGGTGAAAATTGCCGCTTCCAGAAAAGGTCTTGGGAAAGCGCTGTGATAGAGGTGAGATGCTAACCTCTCAGCGATACAAGGACGGAAGGTGTTCCAATGAGCTCCACCCTGTGGAGAGGGAGGGCAGCTCCCTGTGGAATGGGGATTTTGTTCACCAGTATTGTATGATTGGAACCAGAATGCAATTTGTGTGATTTAAAATCCCAAGTAAGTACATGTAAATAGCCTTTTTTTTTTTTCTTTCCTGTTTTCCAAGACAATGCTAAGGTCTACCATGTATAAATAGCACCTCAAGGAAATAAAGAATCATTGTTTTAAAAGGTACTAGCCTACTAACCCGTCTTGGGTGCCCAAGTATCTTAGGCACATCTAAGAGGGATATCTTTATTAGCATGATCTAGTAAAGTCATCACCAGTGTTGAGAGACTGAATGACTGTTCTCATCCTCTTCTTGACTGTGGCCACAGGCTTTGATTATTATCTGTTGTAAAACATCACTTAACATATCTGGTGAAGTCATCGAGCAACGTCTGTGAACATCTGTGAGTGTTTAACAAACTAGATCTACCAGAAGCGTGGTGGTGCCTAGAGGTCATTTCATTCCTGAAGTCTTATCGCTGTCAAAACCTTAGTAAGTCAGAGAACGAGAGTGAGCTGTTCGGAGCCAGGGCTGATCTTCATAATCAGACTGCTGTCTCACTTCGGCTCAAAAGGCTGGTGTGGCACAGCAGAGGGTGAACAAGACACGTAGTGCTTCCGGAGGCGAGTCAGTGAAAAATCACATTTCATTGGTTCTTCCCCTTCTGTCTGTCTCATAGGTCCAGCCGAAGCCAGGACTTGGCATTAAAAATGGTGAGCATCCCTTCCTGAACTTGAGAGGTGACACGCATCCACAGGACGCCAGGCTGAACTCGGTCTCCACACAGAGAACCTTGGAGCCAAGGAGCCGGAGGAGGAGCAGGAGCCGGAGGTTCAGAGTACACTCTCTGGAGCTTCCACAGCCCAGTGGGACATGGGAAAACCCTGGTGACCCTCTGTGGAGAAGGCCTGGCTGGTCCACCCTGGCCGACAGCTCCCCCTCAGGCATGCAGCAGCGCCGACTGTCTATCCCTATTGAACCTGAGATGGGGATGAGTACTCTCAGGGAGAATGGTTTTGAGAAGCTCGAGGCGGAGACAAACGTGGACACTGGCTTCACCATCGTCAATTCCGAGCCCAGGAGATCTTTTCTGAGCAGATTTCCCAGGGATCTTCAGAGCAGCCAGCCGCGGCACTGCTTGTCAGGTTCTTCCTTAGAGGTGACTGCTTTCCCAAACCAAGGAGTCTTTAAGGATAGATTCCGCCCTCTGTCAATTCCTGGTCAAAGGGACTTCGGTGCGAAGAAGGTCATCTCAAAATGTCCTCGTCATCTGCCAGTCCAGGGTGAAGAGAAAGAAGAATTCTTTATATAGCATAAAACAAACGTCTTTTTCTGAGACCCAAGATAAGAGAATGTTATCGAAAACAAGCATTGTGTTAGCTGCCTTTCTCATTGAAATGAGGAATATCCTACAAAAGCAAGTGAGGGGTTGAGAGGGAGGTCCATTCATGGCTGGGAAGTCACAGAAGCAAGAGTGAGAAGCATCAGGGTCTGTTCCTTCTACAGTCAGGTAGAAGAAGGGGATGACGGCTGGTGATCTACGTGCCTTTTTCTTACTCTGAGACTCCAGCCCGTGGGAAGGTATTGCCCTTTTTAGGGTGGTCTTTCTTCCTCAGTTAGATCTGTAGGTTGGTGTCAAGGTGATACATGAGTAGACAGTAGAGAGTGAGGCGGGGACAAAGTTTCTGTAAAGGAGGAAGAGGAAGAAGGAAGACGCAGCATGGAGGCAGACGTAGATGTTTCTCTCTGCACATCTCTGTATGGATACGGGTTGTTATGAATATTTTATAGGGGATGGAATTGTACAGGACGATTTGACTTATCTAGGTGGGCACATTATATCATACCAATTGGATCAGAGTGTTTTGGTGTGTTCTTTGATGTGGCGACTTAATTGAGTTCAAAAGAGGGTGCGGTGGTGGGAGGCACAAAGCCTGCTGTGGAGCTGAGATGTGTATGGACCAGGCGTGGCAACAGGACGGCAAGGGAAAGGGAGTGAAAACAGCACGCTGGGGCGGTCATGGGTCACCCGGGTCAGGAGCAACCAGGGCTGGTGGAGTGGACACAGCTCCACACTGGAGCGGCTCCCTCGGAGTGAGACCTCCAGGGACCGGTAGCAGCAGATTCTTTTAAAATATTTACCTCAACAGGATCTTTCTAGAAACACCCTTCTTGATATACCCAGAGGCAGGTTTCCATGGTGAGCCTGAACCCAGTTAAGTCGATAGTGATGATCGGATCTACAGACTTTTAGTTTCTTGCTCCTTTGAGAGAGATCTAGGCTTTCAAAGCACAGGCTTAGATTGCTTTCACTTCCAGTATTAGAAGTCCACGGGGAGCTGACAGTGTGCTGGAAGGGAGGGAAAGAAAACCCAGGGTCTGAGCTTCTCAGCGGCACAGCCCAGCTACATGTGTTGGTTCAGCACCTAGCAGGGCGTTGGTACTGTGTGGAAATGAATCAGACGCGCTATGCAAATCTTACTGGTGTGTGTAATATGGTTTTAATTTTTACCTGAGGATGCATAGCTTATCCCTCTGGACAGTATGAACTATTTATTCTTCAGTGCGTTTTAATATTTACGTGACCTCCTTTGGTAAGTAGGCCCTGTTTACTGTAAACCCTCTTGTGGTTTCGCCTTTAAAGTTCTTTGCGTCTGAAATGAGTGAAGAAAGCAAAGCGTTTTAAAATTACAAATACCACCCCTCTCCCTGTTTAATTAGTAACAGTACTTAACTAGAAAGCTAGGTTCAAAGTGAGGGCTAGCCTCAGCGATGTTCCCACTCTTCTGTCTCCCACTGGTTCATGTCTTACTCGGAAGAGGTCAGCAGTTCTTGTTTAAAAACAAAACAAAACAAAACAAACAAACAAATAAAAAACCCTGAAAAACCCAAAAAGCAAGGAAGACGGGGATGATTAGAAAATTCCGTATCTCCACTGAGCATGCCAAAAGGTTGTGTTGACTGAGTTGCTAGAACAGGGCTTGTGTTCTAGCTGTATTTTGGGGGCTCTCAAAGCTTAATAAATATTTTTTTGCATGCAGCACATATTCACGGATATGATCCTTAAACCTTTGGCTGTCAAATTCAAAAAGCACTCATGGTTTTGCAGCCGTGATGCTCCACTGAACCAACTCTTAAAAAGGTGTTTGAGGTTCAAACTTATTCCACAATCCAGGCCTACTTTGCCACATAAAGATGCACCGAACTGTCTTGCACCTAACAGCAAAGGCAAGCTAAGGTAGGGAGGGGTTATTTTGGCTAGCATTGCAGATTAGAGTCTATCCTGGTAGGAAACTCCCGACTGCAGGGTCTTGAGGTCTCTGGGCAATTTTTGTCTGAGGTCAGGAAGCAGAGGGTGTGGGTGGGCTGGCGAGAGAGTCCTAGGCTCTCTGCCAGCCTGAGATACGCCCGCCCACTTTTATACTCACCTACCCATCTCAATTAACCTACAAGATGATCATCCCTCACAGGCTTGCCTGGAGGTTTTCCTAGGAATTCTAACCCGTCAGGTTGACAGCATTAACTGTTCCCCAGTAAGTGGGGACTGTGAATATTATGAATTGAGATTTTCAGTTTTAATCATAATCGCAAGGGACAAATTCTTTGTTGCCCAAATGCTAGTGTTTGGGGATTTAAAAGATTAAAAATAAACGAAGGCTAGAGAGATGGCTCAGTGGTTAAGAGCTTGTTGCTCTTCCACGGGACTCGGGGTTAGCTCCCAGTACCCATACTGGGTTGATAACAGCTTCCTGGAACTGTCTCCCTGGGATCTGATTCCCTCCTCTTATTTCCAGACACATACATGCATATGTTGTATAACCAAACAGACTCACATACACATAAAGTAAATGTATACATTTTTAAAGACATTTGACTCTGTGACCATTCTCTGGGATGGATGTTATATAAGAATCTGCCTGCTTGTTCAGCTGCAGGGTTTTCCTCTCTTCCCTCCCCTTCTTTTCTTCTCTCTCCTCCCCTTTCTTCCTTCCTGTTAGGGACAGAACTCGGGGCCTCAAGGATACTCACAAGGCAAGCAGTTTTCCAGAAGCTCCACTCCCAGCCCCCAGCTAGGTCAGAAAAGACTCGGACACCTACACACAAGTGGAGAGAAAGCCTAGCTGAGGCACAGATGGGTCCTGTGGAAACGTGCAGTCTGGAGCTGTGTGCTCTGCTGAGAACACTCAGAGAAATGAGAATCACAGACGGATGCTGACAGGAATTCTAAATGGAATTTTCTGTCCATTAAACATCAACACATTCTCACTGCATTTTTCTCTCTAGCTCACAGATTAAACTTTGATCTTAGAAAATCGAATGAGGGACCTAATAATGTTCATAGCCTTTTTATAACAAAGGGTTTTTTTTTTCAAAGCTAATATCAGTTGAACAATCAAGTTGCCTATAAAATCGCATCAGGGAGAAGTTTTAAATTTTCCTTGCACTTTTTTTGATGTTATCTCAATTTCTTTAACATAAAACATGGGTGGGGAGATGAATCCATAAAAATCATAAAGAATATTGAGAAGGTCAGATATGCGCCTGACACAATTGACTTGTAAAATAATGGACTTTTAAAATGTCGCTGACTCTCTCCTGTTCGGTGTAGAAATCCAATTTACATTATGGGATGGAAATGTCAGGGAAGTGGATCAGGTTTTAAAATGACCTCTATGTGTGACCTTGAACATGGGGACGCTATGATCCTCAGGTGTCATATCTACTGTAACAGAGCTTGTTAGAGAGAACCTAGGTAATATATGTGAAACATCTGATGTTCTTAACTGCTGTAAGCACAGATTTTTATGATTGTATCATATTTGATAGCTTTCTATATATTGTAGTATTGATACAATTGGTCCCTTCAGGCCCACAGTTTAAAAATGTTATGAGACAAGTTTTAGTAAAATCAATGAAATAATAATAATAAAAAAGATGAATTTACCTCAGTTTTTTTTTAAACTTAAAAAAAGATTGCTTTACCTTACAGGAAGATGATGTATAGTAAATAACAAAGCACATCATAAAGTTCAATAGATTATATACAACAGAATCAGCCATGATCTGAGGACGGTGATGTTTGCCTTTCATCCTAGTACTTTGGAAAGGAACAGAGCCATGGCTCACAATGAGTTTTCTGCTGATTAGAAGCCTGTAGTCTTGATTGAAATGTTGCAGACCATCTTTAGAAAAACCTTACAGCTGTCTGCCTTTCTAGTATGTTTTCAAAGCCCCATATGGGCTCCTCTCTTCTCTTTCTTCCCCCCCTCTAGCCGATACTCTCTTCCTTCTATTTACCCCTCCCTTCTTCCATGTCCCCTCTTCTCCCATGTGAATTGGATACTATGTGTTTTCTTTCTTTCTTTCTTTCTTTCTTTCTTTCTTTCTTTCTTTCTTTCTTCCTTCCTTCCTTCCTTCCTTCCTTCCTTCGCTCCGTCCCTCCCTTCTCTCTCCCTCCCTCCCTCCCTCCCTCCCTCCCTCCCTCCCTCCCCCTTCTCCTTCTTGGATAGTTTATTTAAATTTCAAATATTAGTTATCCCCTCTCTCTGTTCCTCCCTCTCCTATTCCTCTCCCACTCTCCACTCCCAACTCGACACCCTGGAATTCTCTTACTTTGGGGAAATGAGCCTTCACAGGACCAAGGGCTTCTCCTCCTATTGATATCAGACAATGCTATCCTATGCTACATATAGGACTGGAACCATGGGTCCCCCAATGTATACTCTTTGGTTGGTGGTTTAGTCCCTGGGAGCTCTGGGGAGTCTGGTTAGTTGGCATTGTTGTTTTTCTATGAGGTTGCAAACTCTTTCAGCTCCTTCAGTCCTTCCTCTAACTCCTCCATTAGAGGGAGGGTGGGGGTGGGGCTACTCAATCTGATGGTTAGCTGCAAGCATCTCATCTGTATCAGTAAGGCTCTGGCAGAGCCTCTCAGGAGACATCTATATCAGGCTCCTGTCAGCAAGCACTTTTTGGCATCAGCAATAGTGACTGGGTTTGGTGACTGCATATGGGATGTACTCCCAGATGGGGCAGTCTCTGGATGGCCTTTCTTTTAGTCTCTGCTCCATTCTCTGTTCCTATATTTCTGCCCATGAGTATTTTGTTCCCCCTTCTAAGAAGGACAAATAACTCAAGAAGTTAGGTTATAGAGAACCAAATACCCTATTAAAATGGGGGACAGAGCTAAATAAAGAATTCTCAACTGAAGAAAATAGAATGGCTATGAAGCACCTAAAGAAATATTCAACATCCTTAGCCATCAGGGAAATGCAAATCAAAACAACCCTGAGATTCCACCTCATACCAGTCAGAATGGCTAAGATAAGAAACTCAGGTGACAGCAGATGCTGGCGGGAATGTAGAGAGAAAGGAACACTCCTTCATTGTTGATGGATTGCAAGCTGGTACAACCACTCTGGGAATCAGTCTGAAGGTTCCTCAGAAAATTGAACATAGTGCTATCTGAGGACCCAGCTATACCTGGGCGTATACCCAAAAGTTGATCCAACATATAACAAGGACACATGTTCCACTATGTTCATAGCAGCCTTATTTATAATAGCCAGAAGCTGGAAAGAACACAGATGTCCTTCAACAGAGGAATGGATACAGAAAATGTGATACATTTACACAACGGAATACTACTCAGCTATTTAAAACAATGACTATGAAATTCTTAGGCAAATGGATGGAACTAGAGAGTATTACCCTGAGTGAGGTAACCCAGTCACAAAAGAACACACATGGTATGCACTCACTGATAAGTGGATATTAGCCCAAAAGCTTGAAATAGCCAAGATACAATTCACAGATCACATGAATCTCAAGAAGAAAGAATAGCAAAGTGTGGATGCTTCAGTCCTTCCTAGAAAAGGGGACAAAAATATTCACAGGAGAAAGACAGAGACAGAGTTTGGAGCAGAGACTGAAAGAAAGGCTACCCAGAGGCTGCCCCACTTGGGGATCCAGCCCATATACAGCCACCAAACCCAGACAATATTGCTGATGCCAAGAAGTGCATGCTGTCAGGAGCCTGATATAGATGTCTCCTGAGAGGCTCTGCCAGAACATGACAAATTCAGAGGCAGATGCTCCCAGCCAACTATTGAAGTGAGAATGGGTCCCCAGTGGTGGAGTTAGAGAAAGGATTGAAGGAGCTGAAGGGGTTTGCAACCCCATAAGAACAACAATAAGAACCAACCAACCAGAGCTCCCAGGGACTAAACCACTATCCAAAGAGTACACATGGATGGACCCATGGCTCCAGCTGCACATGTAGCAGAGGATGGCCTTGTCTGGCATCAATGGGAAGAGAAGCCCTTGGTCCTGCCAAGGCTCGATGCCCCAGTGTAGGGGAAAGTCAGGGTGGGGAGGTGGGTGGGTTGGGGAGCACCATCACAGAAGCAGGGGGAGGGGAGGTGGGATAGGAAGTATATGGAGTAGAAACCAGGAAAAGGGATAGCATTTGAAATGTAAATAAAATATACCTAATAAAAAATAAAAAAGAAAAAAAAAAGAAAAGGGATGAGGCAGTTAGGTCTGCAGCTAAGCCTTTTTCACCCTGTTTTGTTGGGAACATTATTTAGGAATGAGGTAAAAGGCAACTGAGCCCCGGGTGGCGGTTATTAGGTATGAAAAAATGCCGTGGTGAGCATTGGCGCCATCCCCTCATGCCGTGGATGGAGATGACACATTCTGTGATCCAGAGAGGTACCGTAGAGACGCTTCTGCAGGAGGCCAGGAGTGAAAACAGAAAGGCATGCAGTGAGGGCCTGGGGCTGATTCACCAGCCCAACTGGTTGGTAGAGTGCTCACTTAGCAGGCAGAAGACCTGAATTCCATCTCCATCGCTGGGTGAACTCGGCATGACGGCGCACACCTGTAATTCTGGTACATTCGAGGAGGATGTGGGAACAGGCAGACCAGAAACTCAAAGTTCTATTTGACTACACTCTGAATTAGACCCAATATTGGATACAGGAGAGCCTGGCCAAGAAAAGAGAGAAAGAGAGGCCATAATGGGACGAACTGATGTGCAAGTAGCTGTCACACAACATAGTGACCACTTGGGCCCCTTTAACTGAAAGGAAGAGGAGCTAGGGAGAGTCTCCAGGGATGAAGACCTTAAAGGTCATCGTGAGAATTGTTCCGGGTCCCTGTTGTGGCACAAACAGGTAAGACATGCTTCCTTCTCTGCCAAGCATTTCTTCTCGAACTTTCTGAAGCTGTGGCAAACCTGCACAACATTAGGTCCATCATCACCCTGTCACGGAGTGAGGAGGGACTCAAGAGGTCCTTACTACACAGACATGAGACCAGTGAGATCCTTTACCTGTCATAGGATGGACAGCTCCAGAACTGGGAATGACAGGGTACCATTCTGTCTCATGAGGACGCCTTGGGGAGGCCTACAGGGCCTTGAGCATTTTAGACATGGGGATTAGCCATCACTGACAGAGCCATAGATTATAGGCAACAGGCCTGTCTGTGTCAGTGTCTGTCTACAGTGGGATGCACAGTTCCTTGGAAAGATATGGATAAACATGATGGGCAGTTTATATCTTTGTCAACTGGTTCCAAGCTTATTGTGTGGATGGATTGTGGACTGAGATTTTAACATATAAATCTGATTGATTAATTATTGATTATCGAGTCATGGTTTTATCAGGCTCTGGGGAATGTGAGCAAAAATTCCAGCTGGTAGAGAAGCAGCCTGGGCGAGCAGTTCCTGCTAAGTAGCCAGTGTTTCTGAGCAGATGTGCGCCGTGCAGGAACTGGTAGCAGCAGGTCTATTTTTTAATATTTGGACCACAAACCAAAGCACCTTGAGACTTGGAGGTGGGTTGGACCAGTATGTGACGTGTTTGGTGCACAACTCTGACATCCCCAAAACCGAAGGCGGGCATGATTGCATGCACCTGTAATTTCAGTACTGGGGAGGTTGAGACAGGAGGATTCCTGAAGCTTGTTGTGAGGCGTGGGTTCTGTGAGAGACCTTGCCTCAAAACATAAGGTGGAAAGTGGTAGAGGAACATCCCCAACATTAAACTCTAGCATGCAAGCACACACGTGCACATAAACGTGCACCGGCGTCACACATCCATTCGGCACACACAAATGGGGATGCAGCAGTTTGCAGATGCTTACTTAATTTGATCTTTGCAGAGAAAATAGATCTCATTAGCGTCTCTAAACCCCAAAGACCCATTTAGAATTGAGCGCATTCAAGGCTCCCAATAGTAAAATTTGAGGTATGCGCAAGCAAGTTTGATAGTTTATTTTTTTCCCCATTCACATCAATGTGTCTGGCAGTAAGTGTAGGGGTGAGTGGATTACACCTGAGACACAGCAGGGATGAAAACCAGTTTAAAAGTGTCATTTATCTCCAGTGACAACCCTTCAGACACCATCCCAGGGTCTCAGTGAACGTAAGTTTCATTTACCTGAAGAAGCCAGCAAACTTACCTATACCGCCTTGTCTGAAAACAGTCACAGGAATGGGAGGGAACAAGCACTCTTGCTTCTGTGTCGCTGCCCCCAGACCAGCATTACTTGTGCCATATGATGAACTCTTACCTGCCTGAAACAACTGAGGAAGAAAACACAGAAGACTGGAAATTAAACAGGAACACGCTTGTCAGTGCACAGCAAACCATTCGAGAATTCCGGCAAGATCGGTATCTGGTAGAAAATTAACGTTAATATATTCTTTTTTATTCATCACAAATTCACTCTTAAGTGGGAGAAATAGCAGTCCACGGAGGCAATCAAGTCACATAATGGAAGGATAAGAAAGATCCCTGAGCACTTTTGCTGATTTGCACTCCGAGCCGAGCTGCATGTCTGGGAAACATTACCCTATCACAAGACCAGGTGAGTTGCCAACCAGACACAAGTGGCCTACAGATGTGATTGTATTTTACAAACATAAACATCATCATTTCTCTCTCAGGAGGACTGTGGGCAGCCAACACTCTCAGATTTTGTCACACAGCAGAGATGTTTTCTCAAGTGGCAAATGGCTTACCTAAGTTAATGACGAAATCAATTACTTCAAAATGAACAATTTTCAAGTCTTTGCAAACACTGAAGTTAATATTGAAAAGACTTAGTGGTAGATGGTTAAGAAACATAGAAGTAGTAGGAAGAACTTTTCCTCAGATTAACTCTTCTCAGACCTTCTGTACCAACCACAGTCTCTCCTGTAACTGTATTAATGTTGAGCATGTATTTGACTCTTTAAAGGGGTGACAAGACCACAAAGGCCAAGGATTACGGTTTTAATACTAGTATATTTCTCTGCGGTGGCTTTCATATAAGTCCCCTGGAGCCTCATGTGTTGGCTGCTTAGTCCCCAGCACGAATGAGAGGGGGACAAGGCCACATAGCAGATTGTCACAACCCAATTATATGAAGTCCCTTGTTACAAAGAAGCAAATGCCAGACTAGTCACTTCTGGGGGAAATCCAAGTATCAAGATCATTCTGAAACACACACACACACACACACACACACACACACACACACACACACACACACACATCTTATAAAATGGTAGAAGTAGGTCCTCTTCTGAGACCCAAGGTCTTGCTAGCACCAAGGAGTTGGCTAGGTTTCTAGTACCAGTCAAGGTTTTCTTCCTATTGGCTTTAAGTCCAATTAGACAGACATTGGTTGCTACCAAGACTTGTGTGCCACTACCGAACCTTGAGGCATGTCTTGCCCTGCTGGGCAGTGTTGTGGTTCACGGGCACAGCTGGATAGGCCCATTGCCAGAGTGCATAGTCCCTGCTGGCGTTCTGAGAGTTAACCGGCAGGAAGGGGGCTTTGAGGTTAGATCCAGCTAGAATATTCTGAGTCCTCTGAAGTGTTCAGTGTCGTCAGTGTTGAATGGTCGTACCTTCAACCTCTGAGAGGCAGCCAAGGGCAAGAGCCACAGCGTAGATTGCTCTGGGGGTCACTTAGATTGTCCTAACCGACAACTCAAATGGAAGTTCCTCTCATCCAGTACAGGAGCTTTCGTTTGTCTAGGTTGTGTCTCAAAGAAATGACAAGAAAGCTTGGTACCACAATAACATGGCTGCTGACAGAAGACCCGGACAATGGAAACACCAGATAGACATGATACTGGGGAAGAAGGAGAACCTCAGGGGGTCAGACAGCTTCAGTCAACTACAGAAAGGGACGGCTGGTCTTCAATAGGCGAGTTCCCTGGTTATCCGGTACAAAACGACCACTGAAAACATATAAACACAGGCCTACTGAATGGACCCAGCGGGTGGCATTCATATATACACACACATATGTAATAGTAATAGTAAAAGAAAAGGAGGCCATGAATTCGAGGTGTTGGAGGGGGCAGGGAGAGGGAACTGATGTAATTATAGTAAAATCAAGAATCCGTGAACATTCTGTAGAGCAGTGTTCAGAAAATACTAATTCAACAAATTCGACTTCGTTGAAAAATGTCTTGACCTTTAGAGGAAAAAGGTGTTGAAATCAGCAGGACATATTCTCGTTTTTTTTTTTTTTTCCTTCCTGCAGAACGGTGAGCAGCCTCTGCCGTAAACTGGCGGGATCCTGTCGCCACCTTGTGGGAAGAAATGGAAGTGTTTTCATTCTGAGATTGGACGTAATTCTGTAACAATGGATTCCTTTTTGTTTGCTTTCAATAAGTTCTTTTGTAGCGTGCTTTGCTTTTCTACGCGTATTTATAATAATTTTTGTAAGTTGTAAAACGCAAATTTAATTTCCAAAGGGCAAAAAAAAAAAAAAAAAAAAAAAAAAAAAAAAAAAAAAAGGAGTCACTCAAAGCCTTTAGAAGCTGCGGTCCCTTCAGCCCACATTTAGTCTCAGGTGGACCAAATCAGCAGCTTCGAGCTCTCTTACCAGAATTAGCCAGGCTAGAAGGACTGAGGCTGTTTAAGACATTTTTTCCCACATAAAAAAATTAAATTTCTCTGTGCTAACTGTCAGGAAGACGGCATAGGTACCTCTAATTTTGACGCAGCTTATTAGGGACAGGGCCAAAGAGATCATTATAAAATCGGACTGCCTGCTTTGCAAACTTTGTCTAAAGAGAACACTCGAAACCACTGGAAATACAAACAAAGACATTAAAAAGAACACCCCCAATTTCATTAATCCAAACTAATGTAAACATTTTAAAGCTTCCATTTTAAAGATTAATTTTATTATATTTGGCTACATACAGCTGTTTTCATGCAAATTTGCAATAGTTTTTTACTACATTTTCCCCTTTTCCTTTGGTCATAAAGTAGCTTTGATTTCCAGAATAAGAAAATTCTAGATTGTAAGGTTTACTAGCCTCTATGCAACTCTCACCTGAGTTTTTATTGTAAAATTTTTGTTTTATATATTAATTAAAATTTTTTGTATCATATTTTAAGTTATGTGTATGTCTGTGTTGATACATGCACAGAGATGCAATATTTACAGAGGCAAGAAGAGGGCGACAGATCCTCAGGTGCGGGAGTAACAGGCAGGTGTGAGCCATGATCTTCGGTTCTGAGATGCTAATTGGATTCTCTGTGAGCATTAGGGGCTCTTAACCACCGACCCTTCTCTCCAGAACCTCATTCCTTTCTGTCACTAGGTGTGACATTGCCTCTGTAATGACAAAGGGCCTTTAAAGGCTGCCTGTAGGCTTCCATGACAATGTTTACACACACACACACACACACACATACACACACACACACACACTCATCTATCTATTTATCTATCTATCTAATCTATCTATCTATCTATCTATCTATCTATCTATCTATCTATCTATCTATCTACCTACCTACCTACCTACCTACCCACCCACCCACCCACCCACCCATCCATTCATCCACCCATCCATCCATCCATCTATCTATCTAATAAGGTTGTCCTTATAATATTCTGGATCCTTTGTCATCCCCAATTTGACCTTTGTGTCTCCGCCCCACCCTTTCATCTTTAACACCTATAACATCTTCCCCTTTAGAATGGGTGTATATTAGTTGTAGAGAATAGAGGTTTCATTTCAAGCTTTCATAGGTGTATGTAAGGTGTGTTGAACATACTTGATAGCCTACACCCTCTCCTGTCACCTCCATCCATCCTACATCCATTCTTCATCTTTGTGTACTTTATGAAAAGTTTATATTCAACATAGGAGATAAATGTGATTGTGTCTCTTCTGAGTGCGTGTGTGTGTGTGTGTGTGTGTGTGTGTGTGTGTTACATGATGTCTGAAATGCCCCCTGGTGTTACAGTGGGGTAAAGAAAACCCACAGAGTTTATACTTTCAAGATGTGTGGTTTGTAGGTGTTTTTTGAGAAAAAGCTCTTGCGTGTTGTGGGATCTGTCCTTACCCAGGGTCACCTTTGCTCCTTTTATGCTGACCCCACTCCTTCCATGGGTGGCACGCTCTGCCTGTTCCTCTGTGATTCCCTCAGCCACACGTGGTGTTAGGCAGGACCTACAGGCCTCTGACCTGCTCTCATGAGCTTCTGCACGTGCTGAGCGGGCTTCCCATGCACACAGGGTCCTGGTCTGGCCTGCAGACGCTTCCTCAGTGCGTGTGCGCCTTGTCAGCTCTCCTGGAGGTGGCCATGATTTAGGTGTCACTATCCCCTCTGTTCCTCAAAGATAGAGTTGCCATCTCAGCCATTTTCTTTGTTTATTCAGCTTATTTCAAGGCTAAGAAAGAGCCAGAGCACTGTTTACCATTAGTAAAAACTCCCAAACCGTACTAATTGTTGGGTTGGGTCAGATTCGCTTCAACTATGTTGTTAGCCAACAATCTGCATGTGTTTTTGTTAGAGTGGTGACCTTTGGTGTCATTGGCTCAAGTTCAATCTTTCTTAACTGTCGTCACATCTTTATATTTTGGCCAACTCAAGTGTACATCCATTATTCTGAGAGAGAAAAGAAAAACCTAATAATCACCGGTAATCTGCTTTGCTTTATAATAACACATTTCTTTCCATTTGGAATACTTTTGAGCCCGGTGGACCTGCCTTTCCAGGGATTGGAGAGGGCACTGCTATGGTCCATGAGAGCCCAGGAGCATGTCCTAGGAGAGATCCTGAGCACTGGGAGCGGGCTGTTCACAGGACTCAGATTCCTGAGGACACAGATGGGCGTGTCGGTTACTTTTCTCACCATTGTGACCAAACGCCTCATAATAATCAACTTCGGGGACAAAAGAATTTCTTCTGGGTTAGAGTTTGAGAGGGATGCAGTTCATGTGGCAGGGGAGGTGGGACAGGGTGGGGGTGAGAGGGCGGGTGGGCGGAACCAGAGATGGCTGGTTACATCACATCCACAGTGAGGGATCAGAAGAGACAAGTGATGGTGCTTAGCTGGCTTCTCTTCTCCCTTTTCTTCAGTCTGGAATGTCAGCCAAAGAAACGACCCGCGCAGAGAGTCTGTCTTACAGTCTCTGTTAATCGTCCCCGGAAGCCGCCTCAGACACATTCTCCAAGATGACCTTAATGTCCTAGGTATTTCTTAATCCAATCAAAATTAGCCACCACCCTGGCCACCTGTGACATTGACATGGTTGTAAAATTTCTCCAAATGAAACATATTCTTTATGCTCCTAAGCTATAGTCTTAGGTCAAAACAGAGACTTACGATGACATGTACCCTGTGTTAGAGTTCTCTCCTGTTAAACTGGAACTTAATTCTTGAAAGCAAATTAAACTCTGAAAATAACTCACCACTCGGAGGCAGTAGTGACTGTTCTATTAAAAGCAGTCTGTCATTGTGATACATCCTGCTGGCTTTTGACGGGGGACGCCAGAACAGAGAAAAGAGGTTCATTTCTTCCGAAAGATCTTCCTCTTCTCCCATAATACTGTATATTCTAAAAAAGGAAATCATGATAAAAACATCGCTTATAATTAAGTATGATTACATGAAATTGGACAAATAAAGTAGATCACAAAGTGTTCCTGGAAGTTGCAAAATTATCAAAATTGCATTCGAAGTCTTTTAATCTCACTTTCACGAGAAGCACACATTGCCATTACAAGGCTGAAGATGTGATTTATGTCAGCGAAATGTATCTTCATTGTACTCTTGGTACTGTTCGTCAGTGAGAAACTATTACTAACTCAAGCTAATAGCACAGATGTATCTCGCCCTTCAGAAAGGATGTGGCTTTGGAACTTGAAGCCACTAAACTCTTCAATGATGTGACAATCAGGGGGTTTCACCATCTCAGTCCCTCCTCCTTGGAAACCCTGATCAACACATTGGTGTTGCTGAGACCTTGATATTCTACACAAGTGTCAAGAGTCAGGTTTCTTTTGCAACATTCTTGAACAAGCTTGTGTTGACGAAATGTTCACGGTGAGTTCTGAGAGGAGGCTGTGATGTAAAACGTCCCATGAAGGCTCCTGTGTTTAATTAAATACTTGGTGGCTTCACTGTTTGGAGAGGTTGTGGAGGTGTTGGGAGGTGGGGTGCTGCCGTAGGAAGTAGATCTCCAGAGAGTGGGAGGGCCTTGCCAGCCACTATTCAGCCTTATCTTCCATCCTGCATTGCTGATAACTAACCCCATTTAGATACTCAGAGGGAAAAGGAGTTCCAACCTGTTCTAGCAGATGCCTCTTGGCTTTCTGGGTCAAGCTTGTATGTAGCAGCAGATCACCTGCCCATCCGTTGTCATCCAAAGTGTGCGTACCCTCTCGCTGTCTCTCACAGATCCAAGGGCTCGAAGACCATGGCTTCTGCACAGATAGTAGGTCTCACCCACTCACCGGGCATGCTGTTGGCTCTTACATGGGATTCCTCACAGTGTGGTTGACAACAACACATCCCTGGTCTGTTTCCTGGGAAAATGAACAGCAGTTCACCAGTCCCTCCAGAAGCTGTCTTTCCTGGCATGTGCACCTTAGAGGTGGAGCAGTATTCCTGTAATGGATGGACACCTGGCAAGATGAACAGTCTCTCCCAGGCTCATCCAACTTGACCTGTGCCCTTACCAGGTGATCATAGCTCCTCGAGGACAGCTTGGCCACACACAGCTAGCAGCTGATACTGTATTGACTTTGTCAGTTTACTGTAATGTCTCAGACAGCTTTGTAGACCCATCTCTAAAAACAACCAATCGAGTTGCCCTCCCAATGAGTTACCTCCATCGTGACTTGAGCATTGGGAGTAATCAAGGTCTAGAATTTCCAAATTAATGGAAGAAAAGTCTTTATTTATTTATTTATTACATATGACACTAGTGTTGTCTTTTAACTGTTGTTTATATACCCTACAAAGATTAGCAATATTATGGCTAATTATGTATAAGGGATGTATAGGGTGTAACAGTGTATGTGGTGAGACTTCTGTCTGTCATGCTCATTTTATAGAATAGTCCTGCCTCTTTAAATCTAGTGGGCATTCACAGTACTTTCATTTGCACATTAAGGAGACCTCCCCATACCATTTCTATGTTTTGAAGATGAACATAGTTCTGTCATTCAAAGCTTTGCTGTATGGTTGTTTTAATCTCAGTCTGTAAAGTCCCTGGATTGAAATTGCAGTGTCTTCCCTCTTTTTCACAAAGCAGAGTTGTGTTCCAGTTGGTAAGCTCTTCGGGACTTAAAGAATATGACTGTACTTTCGGTTTGAACGAAAATGGCCTCTGTGTGCTCATAGATGTGGTCTTATTGGAGTAGGTGTGGCCTTGTTGGAGGACCTGTGTCATTGGGAGTAGTCTCCGAGGTTTCAGAAGCTCCGGCCAGGCACAGTGTCACTCTTCCTGCTGCCTGCCAGTCCAGATGTAGAACTCTCAGCCACCTCTCCAGCACCACGGCTACCTGCCAATCACCATGCTTCCTGCCATGTAATGGACTAAACCTCTGAACTTTGAGCCAGCCCCTGTTGAATGTTTGCCTTTAAAAGAGTTGCCATGGTCATGGTGCCTCTTCACAGCAACGGAACCCTAACAAAGACAGCACTCCTCTGCTCTCAAATTGTGTTAAGTTTTCAATCCCAGACCTCGTCACTAAGGAGGAAGTTAGAGAAGGCAGAGAAGATGGATGGGGTTCTGATGTTTGATCGATCACAACTAAGTCAAATTGAACACCATCATTGTTTTGTTTTCCTTATATCCCAGAATACCTTGTATCTACTTAAGATTCTCTGGCTGTACACAGTGACAAGTGCCAGAGATGGTGGCCTAAGCTGAAAAGCATGCAAATCATGACCGGAAATGGGAGGCCAGGGAGATTTGCTGAGGTGGATGAAGTTCTGAAAAGAGGGTGTGAGCTTGCTTTTCTATCCTCCCAACGCTTCCTTTAGCCCAGACATACTGCTTGAAGGTGAACTACTGAATGAAGCCTTAAGCTTCTCTGATGGCTGGTTTTATGTCAACTCGACACATGCTAGAGTCATCAGAGAGGAGGGAACCTCAATTCAGAAAGTGCCTCCCTAACACAGGACTATTGGACATTCTCTTAATTACTGTTTGATGAAGGAGGGGCCAGCCCATGTGGGTAACGTTACTACTAGACTGATGGTCTTAGGTTCTATAAGCAAGCAGGCTGAGGAAGCCATGGGGAGCAAGCCAATAAGCAGCATCCCTCTGTGGCCTTCACACCACTATTGCCTTCAGGTTTCAGCCCTGTTAGAATTTCTACCCTGATGTCCTCAGACGTAGACTATGATATGAAACTAAGATGAAATAAAACCTTTGCTGCCCCAACTTTCTTTTGGTCACGGTGTTTCATCACAACAATAGAAACCCTTACAGAGATAATGACCAATAAACTGAGCTAGTTCTCACCACCAAACAACAGGTATTTGTGAAGGTTAACAGTGATTGTCAAGTTGATAAGATTCACAGTTGTCGTGGAAACAGTCCTCTGAGAAAGTCCGTGAGGCATTATCTAAATTACATTAAAATGGCCTGAACATAAGTATTCGTCACCCTAGTCCTTCTGACTGTGGGTGCGCATGACCAACATCCACACTTCCCTGCTGCCAAGCCTACCGACCTGCGAGGGTAGGCTAAAATAAACCTTCCTTCCTTAGGTTGTTTTGTTAGCCTGTGTCACAGCGAGGGAGAAAGCAGAGGACCCAACATTCAATAGTTATTTTGAAGAATGATGGAGAGCCGACAAAGACGCTTTGTTATGTAGCACAAAGCTGAAGGGGCCCAGGAGAAAGCATACCCCACGGTCAAGTCCTCTAGACACATTAGTGACATGCAGAGCAAGGGATAGGCCTGGGTGCCAACTCACGGAGCCTTCCTCTGACTTAGTAATGTGAAGAATTTCAGAGACTGAACCCCTGATACAGTTTAGTTTCTCATGTACAAACCCCTGAGATTTTCCTTCACCTTCTTCTGTGTGGCCGGTTTGCATTCAACCCATGGCTTTTGGGTAAAGAGAGCAAAGGTGATTCTTAGAAAGTTGGAGAGCTCCCCTGGAGGGAGGGAGTGTGGATGGAGAAAGATAAGATGATTGGGGCATCTAAAGCCATGCCATCATCCTTAGAGAGAGGCCAAATGTCTTTGGAAGAAGGCTTAAAGTCCACGCATGGCTGGGTTTTCTGAGCTTTAAGATCAAGGAAGAAAGGAAAGCTGTTCATACAGTTTCTCAGCAGGACAAGGATAAAGTAAAGTCAGGAAGACACTTCTTAGAATGTCTGAGGACTCACTTTGAAAAAAAAAAATAAGTGATCTTACTATGCGTCAGTGGCTAGCCTGGGCTATGTAGAAAAGGCTGTCCTTGAACTCACAGAGGTCGGCCTCTCTCTTCCACGTGTTGAGATTAGAGGTATAAGCCACCAAGCCAGACAAAAAGAGAGTTCTGCTAGTCCTGGAGGGAGCTGAGGCATAGCATACTCATGAACAGACTCCGTTCACTATCTCTCACAATTTTATCCGCTTCTTGATTTCACAAGGGTTTATTTGATTATAAAAACATGCAAGTGCGACAGAGGAGAGTGGGAAGGAACAGGAGAACCTATCTCCTGAAATGATCCCTTTTGTACGGCAAACAAAAGTCGGCTTGAAACACACGGCCAGCCAATGTTGAGTTAGCAGCATCCCTGGGTAACCAGCAGGAAGTTCTTTCTTTGTAGGATCAACCCCGGGTCTCTCATGGGTGGAGCGTGCTTGCGAGTACGCACGACCAAGCTATCTGGAGCCCTTATCTGCACAAGCTACAGTGAGCCCCTCACACTCTTGTCTCTTCTGGTCAATGCGTCACAGGAAACTAGGAAACCTGGAAGCTGTACCTCACAGTGATCTCAGGGGATCACTTGTCCAGAACGAAGCAGGCTGAAGCCCTGGTACATTTGGCACTATGAGTTTAAGATTCCTGCTCTGGAGTGTGTGAAGACCGAGAGAGCTTGTTTCACTGTGTCGAGGACACGATGTTCAGCCTGATGTTGAGTCAAGTGCTCCTGGACCAAACCTGAGGGTGACTAATCCATTGAGGTTTGGAAGTCAGAATGGGAGGATTCATTTTCTTAAAAATCTGCGTTCTGCCCTTTCCTCCTACTGGGGTGCCTCATCTAGCCTTTATAAGAGACATTGTGCCTAGCCTTACCTGATATCCACAGGAGACCTTTTCTTCTTCTGAAGAGAGACGGAGGAGGCATGGACAGGGTGGGAGGTCTGGGAAAGGGAGGTTGGAGGTAGGCACCGGGAGGAGAGAATGGAGGGGAGACAGCAGTTAGGAAGTAAAATCAATCAATCAATCAATCAATCAATCAATCAATCTTGTCCCGACTCCCAGGAGTAAAGATATTTTTGGAAGGCCTGGTCTATCCTGTGGTACCACGTCTAAAACTGAATCAGGGTCGAGATGGCTCAGCTGTGAAGAGCACCGGCTGCTCTTCCAGAGGACCTGGGTTCGATTCTCAGCACCCACATGATGGCTCTTAATTATGACTCCAGTTTTATGGGATTGGATGCCCTCTTCTGGCAGGCACCAGGCAGGCGCAAATGCACACACCTATATTCAAGCAAAACCTCCACACACCTAAAAATAACAAGTAAGCAATTCCTTAAAAGTTAAAAAGCAAAAAAACAACAACAACAAAAGTAAAAACCTCACTGGATCAGATTTCAGCTGTGGGGGATGGGGAGACTCATCCAGTAGGTCACACTGATTTTTAGTAGCATTTATTTACTTGTGGGTGTGCGTACGTGCCACAGTGTGTGTGCAGAGGCCCAGTGCCAGGACTCAGCTCCTCAGGCCTGGCTTCAAGCGTCTTTACTCGCTGAGCATCCTTGCCAGCTGGTCCAGTTTACTCCTTCAAGTTAGTTCAGGCTGTGTCGATCCAGAACACCTTTGGCCTCTCTCATTCTGCCATTGAGTACTGAGGCCACAGTTGAGTACTGCCTAGCAAGTGCAAGGCCCTGGGTTTGGTTCTCAGCTCCAGGAAAAAAAAAAGACAAAATAAAACCCATCAGGACTAGAGCAGGTGCGTTCTCCTCTGCCTGTCTCCACCTGTGAGGAGATGACTGGTTGCCTAGGGAAGCTGGAATCCCTTAGGAGACTCCCAAGTGGCCCCACAGAATCTCAGGAAACACCAGTGGGAATGTGGAATTCGTTTTGTACCTGAGACGGACCTGTTGCAGGCGTTTTTTAGTTATATCATTAGCACTTTTTATTTCTCCTGCCTAGGAATCTGCAGGCTACAGGTATGAGTTGTTAATTGCTTCTGAGACAATTTAAGGTTCTCATTCCCCTCTGCTCTCCTAGGGTGAAAAGGAAGGGAACCTGCGGGGAAAGCAGCATGCCCAGAGCTTCTGAAGGGATGTATGTAGCAGGGTAGGCATTCGGGGAAACAGCTCCTGTGTGGTCTCCAGGCTCTGAGGTGACAGTGTCCTCTCTTAGTCTGTGAAGGCCTGATAACCTCACGTGTCTGGGGAGTCAAGAAGTGTTTCGGGGAAAATGTCAGAATCCTTCTGCATGGACACTTTTTTTTAATGAGTGCTGGTTACACAGCCAGCGTCTCCTACATCCATAGGGGTTTGCGTTAAACAGTTTTAATAACCTCGTGATGAGTTTCAGAGTTTTTGGTGCATAGATACGTTCCCCTTTCCCCTGTCCCACTCTGAACGCTGACTATACCTGTCCTGAACTCGCAGCTCCTGTACTGCAACTTGTGGGCACCAAATTAAGATCTTAAGAGAGTTTCTGAGCTGAAGTTCATTGGCACTGCTTTAAGATTTACCGTTTCCTTGTTTGCACATGTGGATGTGAAAGGACCAGGTGCTCCCAGGCTGTGACTTTCTTTAAAGGGATTTGGTTTCTACTGTAAAGGCTCTCTGAAGGCCCAGAAACAAAGTTGAGTACTTATCGGCACACTAGAGAGATGGGTCGGAGGTATTGTCAAGTTCTGGGCTGTGGTCTAGCAAAAGCATAGCGAAGGTGTGATGTCAAATGTCACGGAGCACTTGCCGATCACTCTCAAAGTGACACTTGGATACTCTGAAGGGGGCTGGGCAGATGATCCTTGTAGATTTGTGTGTCACCTTCACAGGAAACTGAATCTACTGGAGGGTTCACAGGGGAACCTGGACTGCATATAAACTTTCCTTCAATGTATGTCATGGCCCTTCAGGTGGACTTCCTATACACAGAGAGCAGATATGAAGATTTTGAAGACCTCCTTCCCCCTAGTAAGAGAACCCTCTCTATGACCCTTCCTTAATCTGAAACAGTAAATACCACTCCTGCTTTTGAGATAAGAAACAACAGAAAAGGATAAATACTGAGGCAGGGGAGGGTAGAAACATCGAGTGATGTTTTCCCACAAAGAAGATGAAAAGGAATGGCTGAGAAATTAAGTAGAAGCTTTTCTGAGATGGCTTCTCCTTAGAAACCACGTAGCTATGGGCTACAAGGGTATGTGTCCACATGCCAGAGACCCGCTGACAGAACTGAGCATTGCTGAAGGGCCACTGATGATCACACCCTTTACTGAATTCTACTGAAACCCCACACTTCAGCCTCTGTTTAGAGTAAAGGCCACTAACAGGTGACACGTGTTACTATAATATGCCAAAATGCAGACACTTCTATAATCTTTGACTTAAAACACATCTAGAAAATGAAAACAGCCCAGACCAAATCTGTTTTCTTCCTTCCTTCCTTCCTTCCTTCCTTCCTTCCTTCCTTCCTTCCCTTTCTTTCTCTCCTTCACTTCCTCCCTCCCTCCCTCCGTCCCTCTCTCTCTCTCTCTTTCTCTTTCTCTGTCTCTGTCTCTGCCTCCCTCCCCCCCCCTTTCCTTTAAAGCCATAAGATTCTTTCTTATTCTGCATCTTGAGTAAGTACCCAGAGCAAAGGGCGCAGTGATGATCAGACAACAAAACAAAAAACAAAAACAAAAGTCAACCAACCAATCAACCAAAAAACAAAACAAAACAAAACAAACAACAACAACAACGAAAACCTGCCACTAATCCTAGGCAGCCTACACCCCAACAACCTCACCAAACCAAACCAAACCAAACCAAACCAAACCAAACCAAACCAAACCAAACCAAACCAAACCAAACCACACCAAACCAAACCAAACCAAACCAAACAAACCAAACCAAACCAAACCAAACCAAACCAAACCAAACCAAACCAAACAAACCAAACCAAACCAAACCAAACCAAACCAAACCAAACCAAACCAACCAAACCAAACCAAACCAAACCAAACCAAACCAAACCAAACCAAACCAAACAAACCAAACCAAACCAAACCAAACCAAACCAAACCAAACCAAACCAAACCAAACCAAACCAAACCAAACCAAACAAACCAAACCAAACCAAACCAAACCAAACCAAACCAAACCAAACCAAACCAAACAAACCAAACCAAACCAAACCAAACCAAACCAAACCAAACCAAACCAAACCAAACCAAACCAAACCAAACCAAACCAAACAAACCAAACCAAACCAAACCAAACCAAACAAACCAAACAAACCAAACCAAACCAAACCAAACCAAACCAAACCAAACCAAACCAAACCAAACCAAACAAACAAACCAACCCCCAAATTCATGTTTCAAAGTGCAGGGACTGCTTGAAGCTGTTCTCATCAGTGTTCACTGCCAACAAAATAGACCCAGATAATTTTGTGTAACCAATAAAGGTTACAGCTCCCTTCCCTTATTGTTGGAAGCACTTTGGTATCCCCACTCCCAGTGCCATTCAAAGAGAGGTCGGGCAAGTGCTGTGTAACTTGCACGTTCTTGGTTTGCATGCCTGGCAAAGCCTTCCTATCGTTTTAAGCAACTGAATTGACTAAATATGTATTTTATGGATATGAGGGACCGTTTCTTGCCAGCCATGACTTCTGTGTAATTCATGCAGGAAGAGGCTTCTTGGTTTCTTTCAGCCCCGAGTCACTCGTTCAGCCTTCTGATAAGGGAAGGTGATTGCTTCGCTTTGGCCCTGGGACACTTGGTCTCTAGTAGGACTGGGAAATTTCTTCCGGCGTCATTTTCCCAAGTTGGTACAATTGTTCTTGCCGCTTCTTGACCAATGCAGGAGTCATCTGATTGGAGTCAGGATTTCACATCCATGTGGTGACTTCATCCCCACGTTTTCTCACTAAATTAAATGTTTGCACTATCGTGAGGGTAGCACTGATTTCCAAAGTGTGGCCTGCACACAGGACACACTGCTGAATAGTCGTCATGCGTGTCATGTTGGTTACCTGAGACAACGGCTCTGGGACAGTGGCTCTCAGTCTTCCTCACTCTGAGACCTTTAAAGACAGTTCCTCATGTTGTGGTGACCACCCCCCCACCACCATAAAATTATTTCCATTGCTACTTCATAGCTATAATTTTGATGGTTATAAATTGTTATGTAAATACCGTTCTCTGATAGTCTTAGGTGACTTGTGACAGGGTTATCAAACCCCCAAAGGGGTCTCGAACCACAGGTTGAGAACCGTTGCTCTGGCGAGACCAGTTTTTTTATCTCTGTGGTTCTGGGTAAGAGCAGTGATGTTCAGGGACCAATTCATCCATAGCCATACAGTTGAAGGCGACAGGCCAGCAAAGCTGGTGCCAAACCAGGCCTTCCTGGAGCTGCTGGGGCCACCAAGAGTAGCAGTTGCTCTTGCTAACACTCTGTTTTGAGTTTGACCAGTTTGTGTCTGTCTTCCAGCATACGTTGGGTCACTACTATTATTACTAGTTTCATGTAGCCATTCTGGCTGGAGTTTTAGGAAAAGTGACCAAAGAAGGGCATCGGAAGACAAAACATTTCTTTTCGATGCCTGCCTTTGGACACTCGATCCCTATTCTCTTGATGGGTGTGGTTTTCCTTTTCCAAAGGCTATACATTTTCCTTAGGCCAGAAAAATCTCAATCGTAGGTGTGGGGATCAAGACTATACATCTCTTCCTCTCTCCTGCATGGCACTTAAAAACTAATAAAAGTTGGGCTGGCAAGATGGCTTGGAGGAGGAAGGTATTTCTGCCAAGCTGTCGAACAGTTTGATTGTCAGGATCCACATGGTGGAGGAAGAATATCAGCTCCTGCAAGCGGTGCTATGGCATTTCTTTGTGCACACACGTAGACTCTGGTGGCTGCTCTTGACTGTCCACTTGACTACAACTGGCCTTAACTAGGTGTTCAAGTCCCTGAGAAGGGATTCCTAGTTAATTGGATTATTTGAGGTAAGAAGACCCACCTTACATCAAGACAATTTGAGGCTGGGAGAAACACCTTAAATCTGGATCCTTTGAAGTGGAAAGATGGGCATTAATCTGGGTCACACCGTTTTGTGGCAGCCTGTACAAAGGACGTGGAAAAGAAGCTTTTGCCTTTGCCTGCTTGCGTTCCATCTCTATTCGCCGGCACAAAAGCTTCTTTGGGATTGAACATATACTGAAACCCAGCTGAGCTATCCAGCCTCGTAGACTGAAGAACTCCTGGATTCTCGGATTATATGTTAAGAGACAGCCATTGTTGGACTAGCTGGGCCACAGACTGAAAGCCACTGTAACAAATCATGTGCTTATATTCACCCTACCAATTCTGTTCCTCTATAAAATAATAATTAATATACACATATGCATAAATGTAAAATAAATTCTGCCCCTCATAATCCTAAAGTGGACTAAAATTAAATATTGAGGCTGCTTTCACATTGAGGAGTGGGGACTACTGTAAAAGTTTTGTGGCTGTCTTTATCCTCATCTGAATGTATATTTATGCAAAATTAATATTTTTCCCTAGAGAGCCCAAGGAAAATGATTTATTTTGCAATTGCAATACAATGCCGTTGCACATTGCGTATTAAGCAGATGTGTTTGCAGCCTCCCTTTAGCCAAAGCCACCTAGGCTATGAACAAATAATGCGCTCCAACGTGGTATCACAATGTATAAGCTGTGTGGGACAGGCTCCTCTGGGGAACATGGGTTTGGTAACTAAATGCTCCTGAATATAGACATTCTTGCTTAGGCTTTAGGGCTTGTCGGGCTCATTAGAGTGCATATTTATCAAATATACAAGAGCCGCCTCTAATTCCAAGACAAAGGATGACTGAGTGTCTGATTATGCCTGTGTAGGACCCCCTTTCGGGGACCCTCCACTCGAGTCTCGGGACACAGGGTTACCCAATGAAACGCGAGAGACCTTCTTGCTGCAAAAGCACGAGGTAGTTTAATGACAGAGCTCTGGGCCGATACATATTTCACGCAGGAGACAGAGGCATCGACCCTGAACTCAATTAGGGGGACATATTTATAGGAAAAATTACATAAGCAGTTAGCAACAAGCACATAATAATTTTATTGGTTTATTCAAATTGGCACTCTCTGTCTGCTTTCGGATATGATTTAACTCTAGACCACTCTGTTTTTGGGGCACACTGACCTTCATACTTTGTTTCTCTCAGGACTGCAAGGCCAGCCCAGACCTTATCCAGTCTAGCCGGTCTGGGTTTGGGCCATTTCTTTAAACAAGTTATTTTGTTCTTAGCCTTGAAGCATACTTGTCCTCTAAGCAGGGTTAGTGGGAGCTAACTTGAAATTTTAACTCTTTCACCTGTTTGCACCTTTACACTGTCCTAAGCCGCTTGCTGTGCTTACACCTCAGAGGCACCTCTCTGGCATCTATTCATACTCCCACCATTGGTTCCATCCCTACAGGCTTCATGCAATTGCTCCTTGGCCAGATGAACCCCACCAACAGCTGAGTCTCCTGTTGCTTGTCCTGCTGTGACCTATCTTTCTCTGACACTGGCTTTCCCAGGGACTCACATTCTATTTTGCCCTTCCATTCTGAGTTAGCTCTGACAAGATCAAATGTTCATTCCTGTGTTAGGAGTCAAAAGATTTGAAACTGTAGCACTTACTTACAGGGATGCCCCAAACTCTGAGTCACTGCTAAAGCAAATTGTAACAGTTATAAGAAACAGTCTCTCAAGCAAAAGGGTTCTCAACATTAAAAATCATGGGTATTTATTATTTACTTATTTTCTTTTGTGTGTATGTGTGTGCAGGTGCATGTGTGCCATAGCTTGCACAAGGAAGCCAGAGGGTAGCTTGTGACTGGTTCTCTCCTTAAATCATTGGAGTCCTGGGGCTGGAACTCAGGTTATCAGGCTTGGTGGCAGGCGTGTTTTCCTGCTGAGTCATCTTGCTGGTTCTCAACTTAGAAATAAAAATACCCACAACATATGCAGGTCAGTTGACATTTTTTTTTTTTTTTTTTTTTTTTTTTTTATATTCTAAGGGAAAAACAGCAAGCAGGCAGTGCCCAGTATTGTAGAATCTTCTGGAAGATCAGATCACTGACTTGCAATTTTATCGAGAAGGTAATTTGTACCTTCCTTGAATAATAGCCATCATCTTCATATTTGGAATAAGGTGGTGGAACTGGCAGCATGGCTCAGTTGGAGTAATGCCCGCTGCATAGGTTCGTGGACTTGAGCTGGACCCATATGGTCATCTGGAAAACACTGCATATGCTGTAACTCCAGCACTGGAAGCGAGGGGACAAGTGGTGTGTTCACTGGCTAGCCAGTGAGGTTGATCAGGGAGTTCCAGGTGCCTCAGAAACAAATGTGGAGGATATCAGAGAAAGACAGTGTGAATCTCTGGCCTCCATGGGCAAGTGCAGACACATGCACATAACCCTCTTTACTAAGACACACATACACACACCAACAAAAATTAACTTAAAATTTTGTCTAGGCTTGAAAGTCAGTTCTGTGTGTGTGTGTGTGTGTTAATTTAAGAATGGTGTAATTGATACTTATTTTAGTGCTGTTTCAAGTATTTAACAAACCCAAGGAATCAAGTGGGCACATCCAAACCACCGAGCATCATCCCCACTTGTCATGGTATTGTTAGTTGTTAACCTGACACACCCAGGAAGAAACCTCAGTTAAGGAACTGCCTCCATCAGACTGGTCTGAGGAATGTCACTGGGGGTATTTTCTTGGTTCCTAATTGATGGAGGAAGGCCCATGCCACTCCTGGCATGCAGTTCCGGGTTGTATAAGGAATCTAGCCGAACAGTGTGTAACAACCAGAAAAGAGCATTTCCTCATGGTCTCTGCTTCAGTCCCTGCCTCAAGCTGACACCACCTCTGCTTCCTTGGCAATGGACTGTAACCTGGGAGTCAAATAAACCCTCTTCTTCCCCAAGCTGGTTTTGCTCAATATTTTGTCTCAGCAACAGGAAGGAAACTAATATACTACCCACCAAAAATGATGAGTTCACTAGAGTCAGCACCCAGACAACAGCTGATCAATATTCTGTCTACATTTTTGCATTTTCCAGAATGTTCTAAATGGAAACAACACAATGTGCAACCCTTTGAGTTTGTCTTCTCTTACTTAACAGAAAACCAATGAGATAAATCCACATGGTTATACGTATGGACCAGTTATTTGAACATGTATGTCCTTTTGTGGCATTTTGGACTCTTGATTTAAGAGTGAGTATTGGAGTTGAGCAGCGGTGGCTCGTAACTTTAATCTCAGCACCCAGGAAGCAAAGGCAGGTGGGTCTCTGTTGTGAGTTCGAGGCCAGCCAGGTGTAAAGAACAAGTTCTAGGATCTACGCAGAGAAAGTCTGTCTGGAAAAAGCACCATCATCATCAACAACAATAACAACAGTAACAAAGACAACAAGAGCAAGTGTTGGGATCTGGAATTGCTGCTGATGGCCTGAGGATGGAGATCCTGATCGATGCCTCTCTTCTTCCACCCTATGCTACACACACAGTGGCTTGAGTGTCCTGGTGCTCCACACCAAGGCATCACTTAGAAGAAATTGTGGTGGAACAGGCTTGGGAGGATCAAAGCTGGGAATAGGTAACATGTTTCTTGGTGATATTTAGAATTTGCATCTCAGGGTTGATGATTAAGAGCACAGATGACAAAACCTGCTTTAAACTTTCCCCACTGGAGATCCAGAAACATGGAGCGGAATTAGCAAGGAGCCAGGAGTTGAATGCCTTCCAAAAAATGGCAGGGTGTTTAGAACATCACCAATCAGTCCCCTTGTGTAGAAGCATAGAGTAGGCTGTATTTTTACCACCTTAAAGAAGAGCTACCAATGGCAAGCAAATGAGTTTTTGCAGGATTTCTTATTCTTGGCTAGACTCAAGAACTGCCTAGGGAGTTTGATAACCTGGTCACCATTTCCAGGCACTGTGCCTAGGGTTGGCATTAATCAAAATTTTCAATGCTCCAAAATGGAACTATTTGTTTTTGTACATGTGCTTAGTTTTTTTTTCTCAGTGTTCTCTTAGGGGTAAGCCTTAGCCTAGACAGTATAGAAGACTTCAAACATTTCCTGAGGAGAAGGAACACCCGAAGGAAAAGTATAGACTAGACCTTTGGCCAGCAGGGTTTTATACTGTGTAACTCAGTTCTGGGTATAGCATAAGGTCAGACCTGAAATGTGTCATCCGGGGATGAGGAGGAAGGTTGCATCTGTTGCAGAATCAATAGGCTGTTGTTTCATTAACAAACATCCCACACATTTGATTCTAGTAATGGCAGGAGCCAGATACTGGCGTGAAACCTGCTAGCTCAGAGGAAGCACCCAGCTGCCATTCCTACTCCACTGGTTCCCAGTAGTAAAAAGCTCCTTCCCCTTCTCTGCTTTGTCTTAAACACCTTCCTACTCAGTGTCCCTCCTCTCTCCATCCTTATGTTCACTACTGATCAAGAGGTAGATGCTTGCTCCACCTCCTGACCTATTGTTGATTTTATTTAGCTCTTGTTTATAGAAAGGTCTTGGGTTAAAGGTGTGTGCTACGGCTGAGCTACACCACAACAAGGTTTTTCCAGTTACAATCTAAAAAGAGAGAGGGAGAGGAAGGAGGAGGAGTAGCAGGAGAAAGAAGAGGACGAGGAAGAAGAGAAAGAGGAGGAGAGGGAGATGGGCAGTTAGTCTTTTCTGCTAGACTGTAATCTAAAGCTAAAGCCTGTTTTGCTCATCTTTGCATCTCTGGTATTTGCAAATTATACCACGTGGGAAAGGGGGCTCGAAAAGGCTGGAGGAGTTACCGGTCGAAGGCTAGCCAGGAAGAAAGCATTGTCAGTTGCAAATAGGTTTAGCTTCTGCGCTGTGCTTCTTTGTTCACTTACGCCTATCGCTTGTTTCTCACTGTGGCATGCAACTGAAAAATCCACACACAGAAGGCTGTGTTAGCACATGGCTCTTATTTTTATGGAATTAGATAGGCCCGCAGGTGTATAATTACGTGTAATACATGCAGCTTATACGATGGGCGAGTCTTTTTTATTATAGGGTAGCTGATTGCACATCCCCATCAAACGTACAAATGTAACCATAAAGAGATGATTGTGGAGCAGGAGGCTGACAAGAAAATGAGAGACATTTTAATGTTCCTATCCCATGTGGCACGCATCTAACTTCCAATCACCTTGAATAGGTCGGAGCTAGAAAACTGCTTGAGATTACAACTCAGAGACCAGGGATCCTGACTCTATTCCCGAGACTACCTTGAATCTTTTGGGAATGGGGTTTCCTCCACTCTGCTCTGCATAGGGCTACCATGCACTCTCTGCATCCCTGCTCTATCCCAGACACTGTAGTGACCCTTAGGGCACACAGTGGATCTGTTCAGAGTGCAAGAGATACACTCTTCCCTACAGAATGAAAGTCATGGTCCTATAATGGTGTCCAGGTTCACCAGGCTGACCGGCCTCTTGAACTGGCTCTGTCATGTTCCAGGAAATGTCCCCCCCGCCACTCCCTTGCTTTCTCCCAGTCTTAGAAAGATGAATGATTGCCTGTGTGTGTGCATGAAATGCACAGGAAGGACCAGAGAGGTCATTGGATCACCTGGGACTGGAGTTAGACAGTTGTGAGCCACCACGTGGGCAATGAGAACTGAGCTTGGGTCCTTGCAAGAACAGCCAGTGCTCTTAACTGCAGCCATCTCTTCAGGCCCCATGCTGTCTTCTGTATACTAGCTACCTTGTCGACGATGTGTACCCTGTGCTCTCTGTCTGTCCCTCACCCCTTTCCAACATTCTGGATCGCTTCCCCTCTTTCCTTCCACAATCTGCTAAGAGCAGTCAGCTCTTACAATCTTGCCCATGTTCTTGGAATCACCACCAGGGCTGTATCTCTAAACTACTGTTAAGCTATTAATCATTCTCATTCTTTTTTCTTCTTTCCAGACACATACTTGTGATGGACATGAGGTGTAGATGCTTTCAGAGGAATTGATGTGAAGAGGTTGAGGAAGCTCTGAAGATGATGGGAGAGGATGATGGGAAATTCAGAAGATGCTATCCCTAAGGGTGAGCAGGAATCTGAGTCAGATAAGGAGAGAAGTGCTTTTTCAAGTAGACAAGGGTGGAAATGAAAAGGCACAGAGAGCTATGGAGTCCTCTGAGTGGTCAAGCCTGGGGAATATGGCAATGTGACAGCAGGCAGTTTGGACACAAGGAGCCAAGGTTGGACCAGTAGACAGAGCCAAATCACAAAGAGCCTTGATAGCCTACTAAGAAGGTGAATCCTGATGATTCACTGATAGGGACCAGTGGCTGGGAAAGAGCAAGAGCTGCAGCTTACATTCCTCAGAGGGCTCCATGGTTAGATTGTGTAGAACAGGAAAGCAGGGAGACCAGTGGTGGGCTATTCCCACAGTCTGGGTGCAAAATGATGAGGATTCCTACATAGGTTGTGTGTGACATATATGTATATATGCATATATGCATGTGTGCATGAATGCATATACAAGTGTACATGTGAATATATGTATGTTTGCTTGTTTGTGTATGTCTGTGTGTTTTTATGTGTATGCTTGTGTATATAACGTGTCTGTGTCTCTGTGTTTGTATATATGTGTCCATGTGTGCACATCTGCTGTGTTTGAAGGTTTAAAAGATTGCCTTAGTTCCTTCATTGTGATGTTTAGAAGGATTAAACCAACTCAACATACAAAAGTTAATCATAGGGATTTGTGCATCTTAGCTGCTATACAGATGCCTCTTTTAACATACTTTATAAAACTTACAGCCATAGATTTCCTTGGCAGCACCAGCCAATGAGAAAAGACTCTATAAGCACACTGGGACTCCCACAGAACTCTTATAGATTGGACAAGGGTACATTGTATCTGTCATAAACTCCATAATGCCAATGGGAATATGTCATTAAGATGCTGTCTGAACCAGTTTATTTTTAGGCACCCAGTTAACAAAATTCTAATGAATTTTTAATTTGTTTTCCAAGTTTACTTTTTCCAGCAAGTACTCCCATAGAGAGAGCAATATTGCTATTGCCAAATCATACTTATTCAAAGTTGAAGGCTTAAGTGAAAACCTTCTAAAGCAATATGTTGCTCGATAATTCTATAGCAAGTCTGAATATATTTTGGAGCAATAACATTTTTATCTGAACATTGTTTTAGTTTTTATTTATGCCGAATTAGCCATTTAGTGATTTGCCATTGTCTGCATAGTGGCAGAGAGAAGGTAAAAAAAAGAGTTGCTGGCCCTTTAAGGGTATCTACCCTCTGCAGCCCCACCCCTCACTCGGTACCACCTCCTTTCTGTTTGCTACTTCTAGGACAGTTTTATCAGTTTGTACCCTCTGTCAGTTTGGCTGGCCTTAGGAACTCTGCCTGAGGGGTCTTTACCACCTGGATGATTCCTCCTGGACTTTTGTGTTTTCACTAATTCCTACATGTTCACCCACTGAACAACTTAACATCTGTCACTCAGCAAAAGCCTACCTGGACTCTCTCCCTTGATAAGGTCCACACTCCGATAAGCCAAGATCCTTCCTTTAATTTTTTTTCCATTAGAATTGTTCCTTGGCAATTTCACACACATATATGCAGTACATTCTGATTACTGTTACCTCCTTGCCATCCCTATTACGCCCCAACACACCCTCTTTGTTTTTTCTACACGTAGGTCTTTTTGTTTTGTTCTGTTTTGTCTAGCCAGGGCCATCTGTGTGACCAATGCATCAGTGGTTGCTGTCCACTGAACCCCAGTTACCTCCTCAGTGGCTATAAAACTGAATAAACCAAGATATGTACGTCCGCCCAGTTTCCAGGCATATATGAGTCCTGCCCAGAGGAAACCTGATCAGAGTTTCTTTCGTTTCTGGGTATGTGGCCAGCCCATGTCAGCTTCTTCGCTCTTTACTTTATTTCCAGACTCCACAACAGGACTGTTTACACGTTTGTCTTGTGATAATATAGACTGAGGGCAAGCAGCTCTTCAGAGGATAGCGAAAGGGAATATAACAGAATTGTACGGAACAACCGAGCTATACAGAACTACACAGAACAACTAACCCCTTTGGCTCTAGCTTTATTATTTCTATAATGCGGTAGGTGGCAGCTGCTGGGATGTGGCTCAGTGGTAGACCACTTACCCAGCAGGCCCTAGGCCTTGAGTTTTGTCCCTGGTGTGAGATTGATTTAGGCATTCTCTAAAGCTGAAGACTAAATCTTGGAGTCTTTAAGCATCGTACAAGAGCAAAGCTTTATTAAGGTTCTGACTTAAGTTTCAAATGGCACTGCATCTGAGAAGAACAAAGGAGGAACTCTAAGCGTTGCTACGATTTCTGTTCTGGCTTCACCTTCTGCACATCGATTCCCTTGTTGGTTAGATGATCGTGGTTGGACGTTTGAGGCTATTAGTTAACCAAGAAAGAAGCTGGCAAATATGGGATAAGATGCTGGGATCTTATGTATCTGTAAGACATCCAAGGGTAGCAGTCACTGGTTCTTTGACATCAGTAATTTCTTGAATCACAGGTAACAGGCACTTTCTCCACTAACCGCTAGATTCAGAGAGTTCTACTTCACCCGGACTCATCAAATCAGGGTCACAGCGACTGTTCTCCTATGCTCTCCAGTGGATGAAATAGACAATAATGCCCATCAGGGAGGGGCTGGCCAAGCTGGAAACTCAGAGGACCAGTGCTTAAAGTCAGAAGAGGCAGTTTTTTAGTTCAGCATAGCCCAGGTTATCATTTCATGAAACTAAGCCTGGGTTCAAATCCCTGTTGTCTCACCTTGGAACTTGTTTTTTGTCTGGAATTCTCCCTTTACATTCCTCAAGTTAGCATCAAACTCAATGCCATGTTGGGTGTAGGTCAAATGTCCCATTTTTAGACACACTAGTCTCCCTGCTTCAACAGGAAATCCTGTCTCATGCCTGGACACAGCATACTGGTATTCAAATTAAATTTTTCTTACTTTCATGCACAGCCAAGGGTAAAAGGGAGGCTCAACCTCCCTACAAAGGTCAGACTGTCTCAGTTTCCACAGTATCCTGGGATCCTCTGCATCATCTCCATTTCCAAGACCGTGCCTTTCCTGATTTCCTATCTGCTCTCTATAGATACATAGTCAGCCTGGCCCAGGGCAGACTGAACGTTCAGCTTCATTGTCAAAAATTCAAGCGAGGAGTCTGGTGGTTCATGCCTGTCATTTCAGCAGCCAGGAGGCTGAGGCAGGAGGATTACGAGCTTGAGGACAGCCTCCATGACACGAGGAGACAGTGCCAAGCAAACAATAAAACACAGTAGAAATCAGTGAGAGGTTTCTGTTTATTCTTGCTGTGGTCTTTCTTGAACGGTTCTGGTGCGCTTTATTTGAGATTGACCATGTGACTTTTCAGAACCAGGCTATTGACAGGAACAGAGTGGAAGCTCCCAGCAGCATGCAAACATGTTTACTATACCCCCACCTCCAGCCCCCCCGCCCCCCCCCCCCCCCCCCCCCCCCCCCGCAATGAGGACTCCGGCCAGTGCTGAGCCCCGGCTGATGGGTAACTGAGTAACTGAAAAAGAGAAGCCCGGAAGCCAGAGATAGCAGCAGGCCGCACAGGCATAAGTACCTCTAGTCTCGGCCTCTTCCAGCTTTAGATAAGCTCCAAGATAAAACCATTAAGAACTAACAGAATGTTCACATTCCAAGTTACAAGTTCCCATCTGAGCCCGGGGGCCAGAGTGACAACATCTAGGAAGCCTGCCCCAGCTCCATCCTTACTTGTTTTTAGACAGAGCCTCCTATAGCCCAGTCTGGGCTTAATCTTTTCTTGTAGATGAGGATGGCGTTCAACTCTTTATCCACCAGCTCCTGCCTCCTGGATGCTGGGATTGCAAGCGTGGGCCACTATGCCCTGTTTATTTAGTGATGCTAGGGCTTTGTGCATGCTGAACTCCAACTCCAACCCCTCCCCCATGGTGTTCTCATACAGCTATCCAGGTCTCACTCCCTTATCTCCTAGGTGTGACTGTAATAATCCGTAAATTATAAATCCTCTGGTAACGGATCACAATGGATCCACCACCCGAACCAGTTTCCTCCCCTACCTACATGCTTTCTCCATCAAAGAAGCAGGCCTGGCTTCCCTTGCCTGGGTACTGCCAACAGTTGGCATTAGTGATGCTGTATAGTTGAACAGAATAGGGACTTACATGTTCCATACAAAGCCCCACTGGAAATAGTCTGTAGTGTTCAACAACATAGAACACAGGTTTTCTGAGACAGAACGAAGATACAGACTGTAGCCTCCAATGCCTCTGCAAACTTGACTCAGCCACAGATTTTATTCCCAAGAATTCAGATAGCCATTTTCTTGCTACTATAACGGTATCTCCAGGCCAAAGAAATTCCAGCCTTCTGCAGCTCGCTGGCCAACCAGATCACCCCTAAGTCTGCAAGTAGATTATACTGAGGAATCTAATCCTGGAGGTAATTGCCAGCCATGCTATTTCTCCATCTTCCTTGCAGTCCGAAAAGGAAGGTCTCTTTCTCTTGCCTCCCCTCTTCCTCTCCCTGACCCGGAAGTCCTGCCTACTCCTTGCCCAATGGTTGGTCCCCTTGAAATCTTTATTCATTAGGGGAAGGTTCTTGCCATTGGGCCCCTCAGGTAAGACCCTATTTATGGTTTTAGTTGTTTATTCTCAACTTATTTTGGGTACTTCAAAGCACCATTTTCCAGATCTATTGGTTACTCTGTGAACTAGGTATCTTTTAAGAAGGTATGTCTAACCTCCACCTATAGTGTTGCTGTTTTTTTAAAAGCATTCTTTAAACACGAGGCCTTTCTGTCTCCTCTTCATCCCTGCCTCCTCCCTCTCTCTCACCCCACGTCACTGAATGAACCCAACTCTCACACCTCACTTAAAATGTGCATACTGGGCCTCAAGTTGTACGCCTGGATTGATCGCTTATTCCCAGAGCTGTTATCAGCTTCTCCCAGGCTGTAACATTTCCCTATTTTTGGTTGAACCATGTGGAATTTATATATCTGACTGTAACTTTTGCCTGCAAAATGGCAGTTTCACCTGGCTTTGACCAGTAACATAACTCATCTTTCGCTGTTCCCAGTTGTGGTTTCAGAAGAACAGAAATCTATCCAATTTTATTTTAATGACTTTATTGTGATGCAGCGGATGAACCATAAACTCCATATATTTAAAAGACAAATCAAACTGAAAACTGGTTAGAAAGAGTTTCTAAAGAATGACATTTATTAGCAGAAGGGAATTGCATGGCAGAGTAAACTATGGGCGATTAAGGAGGCTGAGGAAAGGAGACAGTTTTTAACAGCAAAGAGACATTCCTGATGGTACCTGGATACAGGGTTCACTGGAGTTGGAGATCTCATGCCTGAGTGTGCCTGTTGGTGGTGGTGCATTTGCTGGATAAAGGGTTCTCTGAGGGTGACCTGTGGAAGAGTTGTTTCAGTCTTGCAGAACGTCCAACTTCAATCTCCATATAGGAATCCGTGCTCAGATGCAGTCACATGATGCATTCAGAGTAGTGTGTGTGTGTGTGTGTGTGTGTGTGTGTGTATGTGTGTGTGTGTGTGAAGGAATTGCTCAAGGCCTTTAGGGTTACCCCAACAGTGTCTCAGGAAGGAGTGAGAGCTCCTCTTTCATTATTCCCTAGTTCTAACGCATCTGGGTGTGACAAAAACTGCTTTTTTTGGGTATCAGCAGCAGTCACCGGTGTGATCTGTAAAGTTCCTGTGTATGAAAAGCCATTAATAAAGATGATGGTTTGCCATTAGCTCCTCGACAGGATTTGTGTGCACCTTTCTTCCCTCACTGCCTTCTGCGTTTCCATACAACCACAGCTATGCCTTCACTGGAGTGTTATAATTTATAGATTTTCATATAAACATGGTCATGTAGTCTGTATGCTTTAGACAACTGTGCTCTTACTCTGTGTGGTCCCTTCATGATGACACACGCCTCTGTAGTTCTTCACTTAATTCCTGAGTAGTATTCCATGTGTGACCAAATACGTCACAGTTTGTCCATTCAGTCATGGACAGATGTTTCTAAGAGTTCTAGATTTTAAATTTATTTCTAATTTTTCTTCACCCTTTCTTTGTTCTTTCTTCTTTTTTTCTTTTCCTTGCTGGTCCCTTTGTCCCCTCAGAAGGTCCCACCTTCCCCTTGGACAATGCACATGTTCAATGAGCCACTCATTTTCTCGTTCCCTTTAGACCTCTTCCTCCTCATTCAGTCTCCTTTCTACTTAAAGTTTGCACATTAACTTTATAAGAGCGGCAGAAGGGCGTGAAGGGGAGAAATGAACCTGTGCCGTTTTAAAGTTCTCATTTGAGTCATTAAAGCTACTTGAGGGCAGTCTGTGGTAAGTTAAAGCGAGAGGGTTAATTCTACAGCAGGCACCAAACAGCAGGGCAGAGTGAAGGGGAGTAGCCAGCAAGTGGCCCCAAGGCACCCAGAAACAGAACAGAAAGGAGCCATACAAAGCACACACAAATGGTCGTGTAAACTGACCCCATTGGTAATTACATCAGGTCCAAACGGCCTGCGTAACATATTGCAGGCAGCTAAAGTCTGCTCCTGAAGATGAGGAGTGGTGTTCTGTTAACCTTTGGGCCTTTGATTTCTTTTGAGTTAATTCTGGCAGCACTGGTTCACCTAACCTCCGAGAACAAACAAACTGGGAGCAGTCTGGACAAATGGCCTCAGCCAAGCTGCACTGCCATTTGGTGCTGGCAATACCTGGAGGTTCATCTGGGGCTGGCAGCTCAGACTCCATGCTCACATGCTGTGCTCAGAAGCCTCAGTTTCCCCTGGTTATCTGTCAAAGTCCTCAGCTCTTTGTCTTCTATACAGGCTCCATGGCCACCAGGCTGCTTCTGACACTGAATCTGCTAGAGGGTGGGAAACAGTCCCTTTCTGTTGATATCATAAGACATCATGACCAAGTTGACTTATAGAAGAAAGAGTTTATTTGGGTTTATGGTTACAGAGAGTGGGAAACCATGGTGGTGGAGAGGAGGAAGCAGGTGGCAGGCATGGCAGCTAGAGCAACAAGCTGAGCATTCATACAGGAGAGAGAGAGAGAGAGAGAGAGAGAGAGAGAGAGAGAGAGAGAGAGAGAGGGAGGGAGGGAGGGAGGGAGGGAGGGAGGGAGGGAGGGAGGGAGGGAGGGAGGGAGGGAGGGAGGGCACAAACTGGATAGTGTGTGATTTTGAAACCTCAAAGTCTGCCCCTAGTGACATACTTCCTTCTAAATCTCTCCAAACAGTGCCACCAACTGGGGGCTCCAGTATTCACGTGCCTGGGACCATAGGTGACATCTTGTTTAAACCCGTCCTATGATTGTTAGTGCACCCCCTTTGCTTCCTGCTTGTTGGTTCAGGGTATTGAACCTTTAGCTTCCTGTTCCCAGTGACATGCCTTGATTCTACTATCACGGACTCTTAATCTCTGGAGCCATAATCCCAGATAAACTGCCTTGGTCAAGGTGTTTTATCACAGTGACAGGAAAGTAACTAATGCAGTGGGAGAGGGAGAGAAAGACAGATTTCTCAGTGTTTTTTACAACCTTATCTCACCACACATGTTCACCACCTGGGCTCGATCTCTGGAAAGGAGGTAGAAGCTGTAGGTTAGAGCTGACTTCACAAAGCTGTCTTCTGCCCTCCATACACATACAATGGCACAGATGTGCCCCTATACTCCCCTACACGCACTCATAATAACAATAAAAAGAATTAAAAACATTCATGCTGGCAGGAGGGAGGTGGGTGGATAAGGTCTGCTGCTCTACTAGGGTGGAAAGGGGTTTCTGATTCTTTGAATTGTTGCATGTTGGATGTAAGATTATTAACTGAGAAACTGTTATTAATTTTATGCTCTACCTTTAAGCCAAGCATCACCCTGGTATCTCTTTTTAGTTTCTCCATTTGGCCATGATTCAGGTGAGACATCGCAAAGAGAGACCAGATAAACATGAAGCTGACTCTAATGAAACAGAAAAGCAAGCAGTTAGAATTTGTTTTCCATGGTCCTAAGTCTAGAATTTTTTTTTTAAAAAGAGGAATAATTAGCACACAGCTAGAACTCTGTGACCCACACAGCTGCCTCATCCGTCAGAACACTTACTGGGAATTAATATTAATGTGTTGGTTTGCATCAGACTTTTACAGCTGCACAGACAGTTAGATGGTGACAGCCATGCCCCTGGTGGCCTTGAGAGCTCGCAGGTGACTGTCTGCCTGTAAGGCTTGGCTTCTAATGAGCTCAAGTTCAAGCACTTTCTGGACTCCCACCGTGCAAGCAGCAAGTGCTAAGTTTTCACCTGCCATGTAGCTCAGGACCAACAAACCATCAGTTCATTTCTTTGGCTTCCTTCTAAGATAGTCGTTCTCGACTTGTGGGTCATGACCTCTTTTGGGGTTGCATATTAGACATCACGTATATCAGACACTTTATGATTCATAACAGTAGCAAATTTATAGTTATAAAGTAGCAGTGAAAGTCATTTTATGGTTGGGAGTCACCACAACATGAGGAACTGTATTAAAAGGGTCACAGTATCAGGAGTGTTGAGAACCACTGTTCCAAAAGAACATATTTCACGGTTTCAGAAAATAATGACACTTGACCCCAATGAGCTCTGTTTCCATTGTTTTGCATATCCCTGTGTGTGTGTGTGTGTGTGTGTGTTTGAACTTTAAGAGCCACACAGACACAGTTGAAATGTTCCTGACAATGAACCATGGTCTTTTTCTGAGGTTCCCAGGGAAAGTCCTGATAGCAAGCTCTTCATTTTTTGAGACAAGGTCTCACATAAATGAGGCTGTTCTTGAACTCACCATGTAGTGGAGGCTGATGGTGAAGTTCTGATCATCAAGCTTCCATCTTCTCAAGTGCTGGGGTTACAGGTGTGGTATATGGGGTGCTGTTACTCAGAGCCAGGGCCCTGTGTATGCTAGGCAAACTGTCTTTATCTGAGGTGCGGTCTCAGCTCCTAGATAGCAATCTTGAAGACTGAAAACAGTGTAGGATCTGACAGCTGAGGAAAGGGATGGGTGTTAGTTACTCTTCTGTAAAAACCATCTCACAAGAAACAAAGTAAGGAGTTTTCTCTGGTGATACATTGAATCATGGTGGGGAAGTACCAAAGCAGGTGCAGGAAGATTCATGGGCGCATTGCATCTGACCTCAGGAAGCAAAGAATAAGTTGGAAGTGAAATGGGTCATAAAACTCCAAGGTCTGCCTTCAGTGACTTCCTTCTTCCTCCGAAAGATTGTGCAACCTCCCCAAAGATTGTTACTAGTTGGAGACCAAGTCTTTGAATAAATGAGCCCATGGGAGACCCTTCACATTTAAACTACAACATGGTTGATTTGTCTGCACTGAGCCTGTATGAATAGATTTTCATCAGCTTTTCTGGGCCAGATTTAGTTCTCCGTTATGCCTAGAAGGGCTTCTTTACTTTTGCAGTATATGTACTCTCTGGCAGAGCCATAGGTACCCAGATAGCCTTAAACTTGTGATAATTTTCATCCTCCCAAGTGCTGGCATTACAAGCCTACACCATTATACTTGGCTTCCTGGTACTCTTCAGGTACCTGGTGAATGGTTTTCATCAAAGGTGAGGTCCAATCTGACTTGCAGCAAGCTAGCGAATAGAAAAACAGAGAAGAAGACAGAAAGGAGCTGACACCCTGAAAGACAGTCCCTGGAGAGTATCTTATGGTTACAGACTTCTAGGCGGAAGAGTCCTTTTGAAGATCACTAATGGGGACTGTGGAGATATGGGGATGAATGGTGTCCCGGCCAGGGTGAGAGTATTTGCCAGTGCTGGTAGTTACCATGCTAACTGTGCAGCCTCAGAAGCTGCTGTCTGGGGTTAGCCCACTGCGTAGGGTGTGAGGCTGGACTTCTCTCTGCAGAGTTCAGCAGCAGCTGATCCCACTGTGGGTCGTGGTCACGGCTGACCACAGCAAAGGAGACCCCGGTAGACTAATGTCCGTTAGAAACCTGCTCAGATCAGGCCTGCTGTGGGACACTGAGCCACCAAAGCTTTGTGTTCATCTGTGCACGTTCTGTAGATTTGACCGTGCTCTAAAAGCTGGAATCTGTCTCAGCTAAGCTGAGGGAAAACTCTGAAAGGACCACATCAAATGAAGAATTTGTTGGTTTGAGATGCCCTTTAGCTTCCAGTTAAAATGCATCTCATTAACCTGGCTGCACGGAAGTCTCAAAGGTCTATGAGATAAGGCTGTTTACTACATTCTAGTTCCACTCTAATAAACACTTTGAACTCAATATTGTGCCATTTAATTCCCTTTAAATTAGAACCATCTGTTTTAAGAGCCAGACTACTGTTACAAGGCAGAGAAGGGTCTTTGTGAAATTCCTGTCTCCAATACCCCTTTCCCTCCTTAGCTCTTCCAAGCTTGTAAGTTATTGAGTCAAAAACTTTTTTCTCCAAGGAGTCAAAACAGTAAGCTAGAGGTTGTACCATAGACCCAGAGTCCCAGATCCTGGGAGGTGGAAGACATTGAATTTAAGGCCAGCTTGATCAACCATCAAGGACTGCATATGGAGCGCAATGGTAGAGCAGTTACTGAGCATGCGCAGGGCTCTGTATTTAATTCCCAGTACTGCCCCACATGAAACAAAACAGAACCAGGCCACAAAACACACATCTCAGCACAAGCAAATAGAACTAAGGTTGTGATGTTTCTGTCCACCCTGCAACCGTCAGGGACTCACACCCATACTTACTTTATAAGTTATTAAGAAGAACATTAAATCTGTTCTAAATTTTCAAAGCTTTGTGGTAAATCACCACGTTTTATTTGCTTTTTTTCCCCTCAGAAAGGAAGCCAAGGCTTGAACAGAGATCTAGAACATTCTCGCCATCCTTAGAAGATTTCCGATAAGAACCATAACACTAAACAACATTCTCTAACATTGAGCATAGACACTTTCTGGAGCACTGGAAGAAGGACATTTACTTATTCTATCCTTAACAGTTAAAAATCTGACAACAGGTTTATTCTGATATTCTTAGCAGTATGATTAAAAAAATCATTAAGTAATCTAGCACCATGATTTAGTTATTCACATTATCACCAGGGTCAAAGAACTATTTTGCTTCTAAAGGAAGAGTTTCCAGATCAGACGATTAAAAAAATAATCAGAAACCTCAGGCTGACATTTGTCTTCAAACAGTTATGTAATCTTCAATGTCAAAAGGGAAAAACTTGGACTTTAGTCAAGCCACTTTGCTGGGAGCATCTACCATCACCCCCGCCCCCAGTTCCTGGGGTGTACCTGAGCTTCCATGAACAAATGACAGTGCCAAGCATTTCACTGTTGCATATTAATGAAAATCAAATACCCATGCAGGCAGGGTTCCTTGAAGAGAGGATACTTACAGTCATTCTTCTATCGTTTCCCAGAGAAAGCTTGATGTTCAGATACATATTTTAATGGGTCTAGATTTAATGCCAGAATATGTCTGAAACTTCGGACATAAGCACCATACATGTCTATAATTAAAATAGCTGCAAAAACCAATATAAAGATTTACCATGCACTGGCTCTTGGCTTTCTTGCATATATGAACTCCTTTAATATTTATAGCAACTCTGCAAGGCAGATATTGTTGTTATTAACAGTCTCCTGATGCACAAACTCGGGGACAGAGGAAATGACTTGCCCAAGGTCATTCAGCTGTTGCACTAGCCAGCAGGCTTTCAAATCAAATGCAGACTGAATCAATGCAAGCTTCAAGTACGGTCCCCTCCACCTTCAACATAGCAGTTATTGGGTTGAAATTCACACCCTTCGATTCTACTTTGATCCTGAATCAGGAATCTGCCCCTACAGTCTTTTCCACTTGGCTGTGAGTCCTTGCATACTGTGAAGATTCTGTTTTCCCAGAATCAGATCTTCTTGGCTTTGCACTCTTACATCACCACGTCAGAGGTGGAGAGCGACTCGCTCAGATGCTGAGGATGCTGAAGGGGACTGAGATTAGGGTGAAACACACTAACAAGAAGGGGTTTGCACTGGGACTCAGACGGTGAGGTAAACGCACAGGATTAGATGCTCAACCTCTGCAGAGGTGTAGAAACATCTGGATTCTGAGCTTACAGCTCTGCATGCCTGTCTTATTGTCCAGTCAATCAGAAGAGCACAGAGACAAGGAAACAAAGACAAGGTCTTGCCTTCTGAAGAGGGAGCTGAGTTTAGCAGCATCTTCCGTGTGAACCTCAAGGTTTTGTTCTTGGACTTTGTACAATCCTGAGGTTCTCAGTCAGGGTCTTCTCCCCAGCACATGGCAAAGTCTTAGCAGACATCTTGCTCCTTGACCTACTTAATAGTTCTATTAGATTGTACCAGTCAATAATTACACGGGCATGGGAAAGTGGGGTAGTATTTCTTACTTAAATATATTATCAAATAGCACCAGGGCTCTTGGCTAAGAACCTATGCTTGAGGTCCTGGAATAGGATGTGAGCATTGTAAATAGGGAAACTGAAAAAAAAAAAAAAAAAAAAAAAAAAAAAAACCTCTCAGGGAGACATATATGGTCTGAACTCTGCACATAGGTCAGTTCTATTCAGAGGCAGCCATGTTCCTCGGCAGCATTATTACCGTAACCAAAAGAAGAGGTAACCAGAGTGCGTGCTGATGGATAGATGGACAGACACTGACCCGTGTATGCATACAAGGGTAGATTATTCCATCTTGACAGGGAAGGGCATTCTGAAGCCCTCACACAACACGGATGAATCTTGTGGACGGTTACAGAAAGGGAAGAAACCTCACAGAACAGACATGCCAACTTTTGTGGCCTCATTCTTTTTCCGAGGCATATTTTATGTGGTTTTTATTTTTGTTTGAACTTACAGCTTCCTACCATGACACCATCAACTTACATGTGCTAGTTTAAAAAGCAGAACTTGCTTTGATCCCATGCACCGAAACTGAGTTTTGTGATGCTCCTGGAGTTAGGATTCATAAGCAGTTCACATTTGGCTTTGTGTATGGGTGGACAGTGCCAATATTAGAAGCGATGGGTAATAATCAGATCCCACTGCAACGTGTGATACTTCCTTATGAGGAAGGTCACAGAGATTCATACAAAGTACCAAAGCCTATCCTTTTGCTCTTGGTTGCCCACAAAAAAAAAAAAAAAAAAAAAAAGGAGATCCTATTGCTAAATATGTTGCCCACATTGGTTACAGTAAATGGAGAAAACAAGTTGGAATTCTCATTGGTTAGTTTTCATTATCCCAGAGATCCAATGTATGTCGTTGGAAGAGAGAAGCCACCAGCAGTCCTACACGACTCTGAAACCTCCGAACTACTGTAATGAACCTACCAAGCAAGGTGTGCCCACGGATGCCATAGTGGAGGGACTGTCAGTGCTCTCTAATTGATCTGAAATCCACAGGAAGGATCCATGCCTGCTACTGTAAACCTGCTCAGAACCCCACGAGGCTCAGGAGACTCATAGTTTCTGGACGGGAACTTACTACTATTGTTTATGAATGACAGGCATCAAACTTTCTTCTAGATATTTGTCTTGATATCAGACTGCCTTTAAAATAAAAGGAAAGCAACCTTCTTTATCGTACACAGGACAGAATAGAAGGCAGCTCAGCAGGATGCACACAGCCCTGTGCAGGGGAAATGGTTTAAATCAACAGGCAGGCTAAAGCCACACCTTGGTGGCGACGGCTCTCCAGGAGGTACAATGAGTCCGGTGGGAATGCTAAGTGGCTCTACTGTGTGGCATCCCTTGTCATAACAACAAACCCCAAACCGCATAAATTCATCAAAGAAAACTAACCCCAAACCAGTATAAGTAAAGAGAGGGAAAAAAGCCAAAAAAGAACCCCCAAAATCTTTACAGCATTTACAATAAATAAATCTCTAGCCAGCTGGGGTAAAATAGGCATCTATGTATAGACCATGTATAGATTAAAAAGCTATGAATACGCTTATGAAAGAATCCTTTCATTAGAGTGCAATGTTAATTAAGACCCAAGCTTCAGGTTTGACACCTCTGTGGGTTGACTAGCTTTTGAGAGGAAAACCTGGGGTTCTCAAAGCTCTAAAACACACCCCCTCATTACCGGGGAACCTCTTTTCACAAGTTATGAGAAGGCCGTGGAGTGCCTCACTCATGGGATAGTAAAGAATGTCCCACGCCCAGTCAGCTCTGTGTCCTGCAGGCGAGGAACACGGCGTGTGGAGTGTGTGGAGGACAGCAAACTTCTGTCTACAGAGTCTGGAGTGAGGCACTGGCGCTTCCTGCCGACTTTTCCACCATCCAAACCCAATTTTTACACAGCTTTAGTTTGGTTGTTCAGAACGTTCCCAATATAATACAGCAATCAGAATAAAAAAATTTTTTTTAAGGTAGCAGGAAGCCAGAATGCTAGCTAGCACAGTTTTACCTGTAGGTGACAGGTAAGTTTCAGACCCCAGGGGACCATTGTGCAGGGTTCAAAATCCAAAAGTGAAAAAGGAAAGCAGGGCAGATGCCTGGGTCCCTACCTGGTGACGTGACACGGATGTAGTACGTACATCTGCTTCCCAGAGGAGCGTTGGTGAGCAAGGAAAACTATACACACAACTCTCAGCTGTGTCCAGGCTGCCCTGCACACTTCAAAAGTGTACAAACCAGGTTAAATGTCCCCACAGGTTGTTCGGTGCAGAAAGCACTGAGCAGGCTTCTAAGTGGCAAAGGAGACGCCCCAGCAGAGCTCCTCACAGGCTGCAGAGCCTTCTGAAGTGGGCGCCGTCCCACCTAAGCAATGCAGTGCAATTGCCAAAAAGGTTTTTGCTTGTTTGTTTGTTTGTTGCTTTAAATACCAAAAACTACAAAAAACCAGTTTATATAAACTGTTTTCCCCCAAAACAGTCTCCAAAAGCGAAATGATTTCCCGAAGTCAAAGGAAAACAAAATACTGTCATGTAATTCATCTTTCTAAAAGAAGCCATCTACGCTCAGCCGTGTGACTGGGAGGGAGGCTTGATTTACTTACGGTGACCGCTGAGCTGGAAGGTCGAAGAGGAGCAGCGGTCTGAGAACCACGGAGTGAGTAACAGCTCTCCTGGCCTCCCCAGTTCTGGACTAAATTTCAGAATGAGCTACAAGAGTTTTGTGCAACTCAAGCCTCAACGGTCTGAGCCTCCCCAACCTAGCTGTATCAGCTTTCCTATGGTGTGAAGTTTCTTCCCAAAGAATTGTGCAAGTCAAAGCCTCCTGTGGGAAGGCATTCAGTAGTCCATGATCAATGTAGATGGCCATTACTCGGTCCCCTCTCGTGGGCACTAACCTGAACATGATGCTATACTGCTCGGCACGTGCTGCCCATGGCCCCAAGGAGGATTCACTCTCATCCCTTCCCAAGAATCGAGTCAGAATCACCAGCCATGTGGTGGTTTTTCTGTCTCTCCTTGTTCCACTCCCTAGCCGAGGTATTTGTCATTAAGGGCGTCAAACCCAGAGACAGCTTGGGTTCTCCGGATAATACTCAAAGGGCAAGCTTTAGGAACAGCTAAGAACACAAACAAAACCCACTGTCCTTGTTTGCCTGAGTGAGAACCACTAGCTCTAGCTAGGGTTTGGCTACTCAGCCACTCAGAAACGTACCAAGTGAAGCCTTCAGCATCGCGGGAGCTGCTGTAGCGATTCGCATCCAGGAGGTAAGCAGGGTTGTCTTCGAAGTGGCAGGGTGTCCTCCTCACTGACTCTGCCTCCAGGAGCGGGCGCTGACTGTCCGGGAAGGCCGTGGAGAAAAGTGCATCCGGGTCACACACAAATTTGTAGACGTACCGTTCCCCCGCCACCTTCTGCATGACGCCTTTTTTCATAGCAAATAGCGGAGAGAGAACAGCTCAGCATGTCATAGTTAATGGCTGGCCGATTCTTCTGAATACCCCAACGCCGAGCAACCTCTTTCGGTTCTATGAACTCCATGCCTCGGCCGGTCCCGGTGATGAGGTGGGCATTGGCTGGGTCCTCAAGAAGGGTGACGAGGATCTGCCACAGATGCGCCTCTGAAAAGGGGGCCCTTCTCGATACAAGGTGGACTCCTGCTTGACTTTGTCTTCCAGTCTTTCGGGCACCACGCAAGTGTCGTCCAAATATAGCCTGGGGTCCTTTTCATATGTGAATCCTTCGCGGTTGCTGAAGAAATAACCGCCTCTCGTGGAGGGTGACTGGCTGTTAGGCACTTCTGAGTCAGCACAGTAATCTCAGGGCTTCTGACTGATTCCCGTGGGTGACTGGAACCCATGTGCTGGGGGACCAGGAATCCCAGAGACCCCATGTTCGTAGAGTGGGCCGTGGTTTTCATGCTTGAATCCCTGAAGGGGTGGAGAGCTGCGGGGACAAGGGGCTCTGACATCTGCCGGTGGTAGCTGGGGCGATTGTCTCCAGGAGCTCCTGACTGAGGAGGGATGAGCTGTCGCGAGTGGGGGTTAAACTGCCTTCTACATATTTATGTTTATACTTAAAGACATATCTCACTGTCATTCTTGACTACTGAGGTTACTCTTGCCGTGGCCTGTATCTATAAAACACTGGGATTGCAATGCTGTTCAAGGCATTGAGAATAAGTAATGGAGGAGTGGTCGGACCCAGACAGTCCCAGACACCATGTTTTATGCATCTTAGTGGCTGGAAAGACTGTAAGAACGAGATGATAGGGAGAAGAGCTGAGAAACATTACGGGCCATAACGCACCTATAGCAATCATAAACTCTCAGCAGTGGGGTGCCTACTAGGCTTGCACAAGACTGGGCTTGTCAATAACCAGTCATAGATGAAGATGTTCATGGGACCATGTACCTCCCCGTGGAGCTACTGGCCACTGGTAGACACTGGAAGATAGGGGGTCATTATCTCCAATATGTCTCCAATAGAGAGTCTACCAAACTTCAATGGGAAGTTCTATTGGGGTATATTAGCTATGTCTTTGTATATTCAATTGTTAGTTCAGTATAGGCAGGGAGCTAAATACTGGCAAGATCTTGGTATTGTTATGGCCCATCACCGGCCTCATATTTTGCAAACAATCCTCTTTGTTCAGTAGTCTAGAGGCAAACTAGAATTGGATGTGATAAAGATCTGTCAGTCAAGTGGAGGATGCTAGGAGAAGAAATGGATTGTGGGAAATTTGCCAGCAGACATGGAGGCAAGTGAACAGATGGACCAGGACATAGCAGAGAGGTAGAGCTAGCCACATGGTGGGCTCTGGTGCCAGGATTAGTCCGGTTAAGCCTGACTGCTGGCTGAGAGACTGCCCCAGCTAAAAGGCCTGCCTATGCGTTAAAATATCAAAAAGCTTGCGTCATTTTTATGCCACTGGAGGGTCTGAGAAAGTCTTGCTATAAATATAAAGCTCCACATGCGTGGCCATTACCGACTGCCTCGGTTAAGCTCAGTGCTTAATAAAACCAAACCCAAAACCTCACCAGTGTGGGAAGGGGACTGGGGAGGAGGAGCGGATAGAATCGAGAGGGAGATAAAAGAGGGTTTGGGAGTGAGAGTAATCGGATATATGGATATATATATATATATATATATATATATATATATATATATGTACGCCAAGAATAAGTTTAATTTAAAATAATTTAACTAGGGTTGAAGTCTATTAAGGAGAGATTTTTTTAAATTCATATTAATCACCAAGGCTAATAATGGAGAGAAAAGAGTATTCACCCCAGAGAGTGGGTGTAGACTTGTCAAGAGAACATCACTACAGTTTTAAAACCTCTCTTTCTCTCTTTATTTCCAATACTGTCTCTGTTCTAATCCTCATGTATTTAACAGACACAGGCTCATCACCTTTTCCCTCACTTGATTTAAATGCATGTGTGTATCAAATACAGTAGAAGTTTGTTGTTTTTGGCTTTTGTGATACTGTAGATCAAGCCTAGAGCCCCACCTATTTAGAGAAATCTATTTAAATAGTATTGTGCTTTAAATCTCACTTGGTTCCTTTTTTTTCTTTTTCTTTTTCTTTTTGGATCAGAGTTGTAATGTTTGTAACTACCATATCCCCAAGCATAGAGCCTTCTAAACATTTCAGAGTACTTTGTTTTATTAAGAGTTCATATTTGGTTGGACATCATTTTTTGCCTAGCTCCTGTGAAGCAGTGATTTCTTAAGTTCACTATCTGCAGGCTCTTGTGGTGCTCGGAGAATAGTTTCTATGGGACATAGGCTGGAATTGCCATGTCCTGGGCACATGCTTACCCAGCTTCAAGCAGTACTACTAGAGCCTCCTCTGGCTGTGAATTGTAAGGGTCCCTGTGGCTGTGCACTATCAGGGCCTCCGATATCTGTGTACCTGTGAATATTTATTGCCACCCACTGTGTGTGAGGGTTCTTATTTCCCCATCTCTTCACCAATCTTAGTATTCTCTGAGGTGCTTATTATTAACAATAGAAGTATGTAAAATACTTTCTTATTTAGTTGTAATTTTAATTTACATTTCTCTGATAATCAAGTGTAAAACCATCCCAGTTAGTTTTATTGTTAATTTCTTGCATGCATTGTGTGTGCCTGTGCATGTGTGTGTATGTACCTGTATGAGTATGTGTGTTCATGTGTGTATGTATATATGCATGTGAGTGTGCACATGCATGTGTGTGTGTGCATGTATGAGTATGTGTGTTTGTGTGTGCATGTACATGTTAGTGTGAGTGTTCACACGTGTATTTGTATGTGTATGTGTGTGTGCATATATATGTACAGTTCCCACAGCCTGGATGTGGTAGTCACAAGAACCTGTTTCCTCCTTCCATCATGTGAGAGCAAACTCAGGTCATCAGGCTTGCCAATAAGTGCCTTTATCCGTTTGCTGGACCTCCAGTTAGATCTTCAGTGAGATATCTTCAATGGCATTTGTTTTTATTTGTTGTTTCTTTTTAAACTGGTTTTCCAAATTTATCTATCTGCCATTAAAAGTGTTGTGTTCTTACTCAAGCTATCTGGGCACCCTTACCTGTATCATCAAGATATACAAATTCCTGGGCCAGGGAGATGACTCAGTATACAAGGATTCTCCCTTTACAAGCATGGAAATCTGGCCTTGCATTCCCAGGACTCACATAAAAAGGAAATCATGTTTACATGGCTGTAACCTTAATGCTAGGGTGTGGGGAGACAGGGAAGTTTCTACGGGGCTTGCTGGCCACCAGCCTATCCAGTAAAAATGATGGGTGAAATCTAGTGAGAGATCTTGTCTGCAGAGAATACAGTAGAGAGTGACAAAGGAGGCTTCTGCACACGCATGTTCACCTATGTATTCATATACACACACATACATACATACACACATACATGAAAGAGAGAGAGAGCAATCATGGAGACTGAACATATTCTAATGTTGAGGCATTACACATATATTCCATTTTCCATAAGTAAACAAACACAAAATGTTGTCAACTGTTGGAATCTGAGGGATTATAATCTGATGGTATGCATACTAGAATGTGATCTTTTTGTGTGTGTTCCTTGTCAAAAGTGTGTTCTATGAGCAGCGTTTAGAAATGTCCTTCTTATTTCTTGCTTTTTACAAGTTTAAGTGACATTGCTTCATATTTTGATAAAATTCAGCTTTGCAATTGTTTGACACTTCTGCAGTTAAATACTTTGAAAAGGAACCAGACATAATGCCTCCCCATCCTTCCTCATTAATTTAATTTTGCTTCTTGAATAGCATAAATCAAAAGTCAAAAACAGAGACTGGTTCATTTGTTCCCCTCTGCATTACTCTGACATCTGCTCCCATTCCCACAGCAACATGATCTCTAGAAAATGTGAGAATCTTGTCTCTACAGCCCCACTTACCATAGATCACATCCATAAAAGTGCATAAATGACAGGGTTTGTAGTGACGAGTATTTTTTTCCTGCATGGCTGCCAATAATCATTGAGTCCACATGGTCATCTGTTGCTCTTCATTCTTATACAAGGGTTCAGTGCATTTCTATTTTACCTTGTAACCATCGAAAGCACACACATGGTTAAAAGACATAAAGAATTTGAAGAAGCCAATTTTGACTGTTACTTTTCTTGCACTTACATTTATAACTCAGCGAGATATGAGGTCATTGGTGGGTCTGGACTGCAACTGGCCACCTCCCCTCTTTCTCTGTTTTGTTAGTAGTGTTTCCAACATTCATACGGCACTGTGTTGACATTCTGTTCAACAATCACAAGCTCATGATGGTTCTACAGTCAGTTTTAGATATCAGTAGATCAATTCCATTTACTCTTTTAAGAACAGACTCACAGTGGTTCCATGGTGTGTGTACCCACCTCAGATGCTCTCTGCCTTCTGAATCTGTTAAATCTTGAATTTATTTAAAAAAAAATCCGTGGGTTGTACATTCGATTCTGCATAGTTTTTCCTCCTTCCTCGAAGTGCAATTTCTATTCCATATTCCTACAGTCTTATCTTCTTTTGAATTATTTCAAATATTTTCTTTGTTTTATTTGCCATTCCCCCTTCATCTAGTCATTTTTTTTATATTTGTAAAGGACCTTAATTTTTATGATAAGTCCTTTTTCCCTTCCATTTATTTTCTAAGTATGAAGTCCTTGTTTCATGTTAGTTTTTGTAGAATATTTTTATTTGTGCTCTCAAGTTTTAAACCAATATATATTAATTTAACATACAATAATATATTGTATCATAAAATGTAATCTATTATATGGGGAAGGAAGTTTTATTATGACATTTTCATAACATGTGCATAATATATCTTGATGGTGTTCACTCCCTGTGGCCCTCTCTTTTTATGTTTATTTTTTATTAATTAAATCTGTTCTCAACAAATCCATATATATATATATATATATATATATATATATATATATATATAGCTAATTGCTATCTCTCACTTACATCCTTGTTTACTTCCCTCTCAACCCTGTCAACATCCTCCCTCCTTCCTACAAATTCCATTCCTATGTTCATGAATGTGGAACTACTGGGTTTAATCAGGGCCATCCTTGTGACCATTGATTTGGAGCTTGGTGAGACCAATAGTGGGTACACAAATCAAGACAATGGCTCCCCTCTCTCTACTCACTCAGAATCTTTCAGAAGTCAATAATTTTCCGGAGAGAGGTAGGACCCTCACCCATAACTAATCACTGGCAAGGCCAGTTTGTGCATGCCTACTATAGACAGGTAACCGTAGTTGCTATGAGTTCAAGACTGCAGAGGCTGTGTCATGCTAGGAAAATGGCATTTTGCAGTCCTTCTCCTCTTCCTCTGGCTCTTACATTCTTCCTACCAATCTTTTCTCATGCTCCCCGAGCCTTAGAGGAAGCTTTGTGCTTTGTAGGCTGAGGACTCAGTGCACACATATTCTCAGTCGTTTGAGCAGCCATGCATGTATCGTCTGTCACCACAAAGAGAAGCTTCTCAGATGAAGGGTGGGAGTAGCATTTGTTTGAGTCTGATATTTAGAAGGCAGTTTGGTGCTGTCAGTTTAACTAAATGTCAGTAATAGTTTCACTAGAGCCCGTGATTTCCTTAGCCATGTGTTCTTGGCCAGATTTACTATACCAAACATGGGCTCCCTCCTGTGGAGTCAGTCAAAGAGTGGTTGGTTGTCTAGGTAACAGTTTTGCCACCACTGCATCAGTGGCCATGTCTTGCCTGGTAGATTGATACTGAAGTTGGTAGGGTTCCTGCCTGGGTAACTTTTGCTGTCTATTCTCCCTGAGCTGCTTTGACAGTTCTCTCCCCTTCCCTCACTGACACAATCTCAATTCTCTTCACAGCTCGCCCCCTTTCTACTTTCTTTTCCAGTTTCTTTTGTGGCTTTTGTTGTGTTTATTACTTAACAAACGTAGTTATATATTCTTTGTATTTTGACAAGTTGCGACTTTTAGACAGTCACCACCATCTACTACAAACATCAAACAAACAAACAAAGAACCCCTCCAGCCGACATCAAAACAAAACAAGAAATCTTCCTCTGACCAAACTGGCAGTAGTATTAATGGACACAAACATGTCTGTTTGGAAGGCAATGACAGGCATTTGTTCATTTAACAAAGTAGCAGCAGGAGCCTCCCCCCTCTGTATGTTCATGTGTCTCGGTGGGTGTGGGCAGCCATACACAAGGTAGAGGCCAGAGGAAAGCATCAAATGTCCTGTTTAATCACTGTCTACTCTGTTCCCTTGAACTAGCTCTCGTGCTGACCCTAGAGCTAAAAAGGCAGACACCAAGCCCCAGAGATCCTTTGGATTCTGCTCCCACAAACTCTGGAATTACAGGCTATGCCCAGCTTTTAAGCATAGGTTCTTTAATTAAAAAAAAAAATACTTGTTTTTATTCTCTCTCTCTCTCTCTTTCTCTCTCTCTCTCTCCTGTGTGTATGTGTGTGTGTGTGTGTGTGTGTGCGCGTGCATGCACACGCACATGCCATGACATGTGTATGATTGTCAGAGGACAATGTGTGGGAGTTGCTTTTTTTCATCATGTAGGTCCTGGATATTGAACCCAAGTCATCAAACTCGATGGCAAATGCAAAATTACAAAAACATTTTATGCACAAGTTAATCATAAATGTACTACTTTTAGGTAGGAGAAGCCAGAAAGTGAAACCTGTGCTAATTATAGGATTGTAGTTGGATGAATTATGTGCACAGGAAATACCACGCAGCTGCATAATGAACAGGACGCCTTTGCACGGCTCAACGTCACGCTGGGGTATGATCTCCAGTGTGTGCAACTAAATGAAAACAGTCATGTACAAAACATTTCACTTAAAGAGAGGCACAAAAATGAACCACTTACACCAATTTATCTTATACAAGGAATAAAAAGGTTTTCTTAAACAACAGAGCAACAACAACAAAAACATAGCAAACCTATGCAGACACAAACACTCAGATGGAGAATCTTTTAATGTTTTGGATTCCTCTCTGGAAGAATAAAAGCTTTAGTTAACTACAAAAATATGGATAAACAGAGACTGTTTTGATTCCTATCAGGTTTTCTTTTTGAGAGGCAATATGTCTTCCTAGGTGTGGTGGTTTGAATAAAAATATGCTCCCATAGGTTTATGTATTTGAGCGCTTAGTCACCAGGCAGTGGCACTGCTTGAGAAGGATTCCAAGGATTAGGAAGTGTGGCCTCATGAGAATAGGTGTGATCTTATTGGAAGAAGTGTGTCACTGGGTATAGGCTTTGAGATTTAGAAGCCCGCACCAGTCTCAGTCTCTCTCTCTCCCTCTCCTTCTCTCTCCCTCCCTCCCTCTCTCTCTCTGTATCAGGATATAGAGATCTCAGCTATTCCTCCTCTCTACTACCACAGTTCCTTCTATGATGATAATAGACTAATTGTAAATTGTAAGCAAGCCCCTAATTAAATGTTTCCTTTCATAAGAGTTTCCTTGTCTCTTCACCACACTAGAACACTAACTAAGGTACCATGTAACCTTTCACCTTCTTATGTGTTCCATCTTCCTATGTGCTCAATGGGGACACTGTCAGCATACAACCATTGATGAGCTGGGCATGGGCAGATCCTAGCCAGTACTCAGAAAAAATGCCCCATCCTCCTCCTCTCTCTTCTCTCCATTCCTTTCTTTTCTCTAAGTTTTTTAATCACTTTTAATTTTTTTTTTTTTTTTTTTACAATCCAGTCATTGCTTGCTTCCTGGTCCACCCTCCCATAGTTCCTTATCCCATTCTTCCTCCACCCTCAGCCCTGTCTCCAAGATGATGCTCCCCCTAAACCATCTGTCCCCACTCCAAGTCTCTCAAGGGTTAGGTGCATCTTCTCCCACTAAGGCCAAACCAGTGTTCACTGCTGTATATGTGGCAGGGGCCTTGGACTAGTTTATGTATGCTGCCTGGTTAGTGGATCAGCTCCCTGGGGTCTGAGTAAGTTGAGACTACTGGTCTTATTATGGGGTTGCCCTCCTCCTCAGCTTCTTCCAGACTTTCCCGAATTCAACCACAGGGGTCCCCAACTTCAGTCCAATGGTTGGGTGTTAAGTATCTGCCTCTGTCTAAGTCAACTGCTTGTTGGGACTCTCAGAGGATAGCATCAGTAATAGTGTGAGGCTTTGGTCATCCCCTTGAGATGGGTCTCAAATTGAGCCTGTCACTGGACCACCTTTCCATCAGACTCTTCTCCATTTTTGTCCCTGCAGATCTTTTAGACAGGAACAATTTTTGATCAGAGTTTTTGTGGAATGGCAACCCTATCTCTAACTTGATGCCCTGTCTTTCTACTGGAGGTGGACTATGAGTTCCCTCACCCTACTGTTGTGTATTTCATCTAAGTTCCTTTCCTTTGAGACCTCTCACCTTCCAGGTCTGGTACTTTCTAGAAAGTCTCCCCACTTTCTACCCCGAGGTTGCATATTTTGACTCATTCTGCTGGCACTCAGGGCTTCCCTCCTGCTCCCCTCCCCAATACCTGATCATGTTCCCCCTTTCTCCTCTCCCTCCCCTCTCACACCCAGTTTCTCTGTCCCTCTGTCCCCTACCTCTGCTATGATTACTTTCTTCTCTCTCCAAACTGAATTGAAGTATCCTCACTTAGGCCCTTCTGCTTAATAACCGTCTTGAGTCCTGTGGATTAGATGCTAGGCATGCAGTACTTTCTGGGCTCATATCCACTTATTAATGAGTGCATGCCATGCATGTTTTTTTGGGTCTGAGTTACCTCATTCAGGTTGATATTTTCTAGTTCCATCCATGTGCCTGCAATATTCATGATGTCCTTGTTCTTCATAGGTGAGTAGTAACCCATTGTGTAAATGAACCACATTTTCTGTATCCATTCATTCATCGTGGGGCATCTGGGTTGTTTCCAGTTTCTGGCTATGACAGATGAGGCCGCTATTTCTTCCGCACCCTTACCGTCCTTTACTCTCTTTCAGTCAAATCACTAAAATTAAAAGGATTTTGTAATGCTGCCAAGAGACTGTTCTTGTCACAGGGAAGAAAACTGCTGAAAAAAAGGTTGCAAGTAACCAAAGGGAGGGAGATGGTCTAGGGGACAAATGCTGTGAGGCTTCTCTGAGAGTCCTTTGCTTTGCAGGTTGACATTTCGAAGTGTGCACTGCTGTGCTGTTGTTACAGGGAAAGTGGAGTGCATCATTTGTTGAGCCTGCGGTTCAGTCACAGAGAATGGATCAAATGAATTGAAAGTGGAACGTTTTGATTTTCTTTCATGAGCTAAATCTTTAGGTCATACATGTACAACTTTAAAGAAAGGGAACTTAGTGATTACGTCATTGGTCTTCACGGGAACAGTCTAATGTGTGCATATGATGCTTGTTTCTGTGACAGAGAGAACAATAAAGCGTGTTATTATTTCTTGCCATTGAAATGCCCAGAGTAAAGGAAAACAACCAGAAATATGAAACTAAATGTATTTTAAGATTTAAACAGAAACATTAGCTTGGGACATATTTCCTTCTATTATTTTTAAGTCAAACCTCCAAGCTATCTAGCAGCAGAAAACATCATTCACTTGCTAGACTATGGTTGATGAATGGTGCTAATAGGAACCAAGTCTCCATAGATGCGTGGTTGTGTTTAGGTCTAGAATACGTGAGTCTTGTATTTCCCTAGAATATCTCATCAAAACAAAATGCAAGGGGACTTCTTTAGCTGATTTGGAGCATAGAAAGATGGTTTAGAGCGCAACTAGAAAGATTGCTAGTTAAAGATTAATTGACTCGACTATCCAAACAGAACATAGCACCCTGGTATGAATTAAAATGCATTGTCCTAGTCAGGGTTTCTATTTCTGCACAAACATCATGACCAAGAAGCAAGTTAGGGAGGAAAGGGTTTATTCATCTTACACTTTTGTATTGCTGTTCACCACCAAAGGAAGTCATGACTGGAACTCAAGCAGGTCAGGAAGCAGGAGCTGATGCAGAGGCCATGGAGGGATGTTACTTACTGGCTTGCTTCCCCTGGCTTGCTCAACCTGCTTTCTTATAGAACCCGGGTCTACCAGCCCAGGGATGGCACCACCCACAATGGGCTGGGCCCTTCCCCCTTGATCACTAGTTGAGAAAATGCCTTACAGCTGGATCTCATGGAGGCATTTCCTCAACTGAGGCTCTTTTCTCTGTGATAGCTCCAGCTTGTGTCAAGTTGACACAAACCTAGCCAGTACGCACATCAAATACTGAGTTTATGATAACACTACCCTCCAACTGAAATAACTATGAAAGTCTTGTTGGTATTGGTCTCCTTATCAAGTTCATAAGGAATCAGGGCATAATTCTAAAAAAATAAACAAATAAACACTAAACAAATAAAAAACATAAAAAATGTTCTTTATGGACTGTACCTCAAAGAAGTGAGATTTAGAGTTTCCTCATTTTACGAATACCCAAAACTCAATATAGAAACTGGTGATTGGTAGATGCTCAGAGGAAGAATCTAATTATTCATAAGAGATATGTAGATAAATATGTTTATGTCTTGATGCTGACATAGCAGAAGACTCAGAAATTAATCTAAAGATCACTTCTGAAACAAATTAATTAAAGGCAAATTGTAATCAATCCTGTAGACATAGCTACTGGTTTATTTTTTTAAAAAATGACAGGCAGACACATGCATTAAATAACATCATGGAGCACTATAAGAAAAAATCAGACTATAAAAAGTTATGCTGGATAAAAAATAAAAAGGATATGTAGCAGAGGATGGCATTTTTTGACATTAATGGGAGGAGACGCCTTTGGTCCAACAAAAGCTTGTTTACTCAGTGCAGGAAGACACCAAGGTGCTGAGGTGGGAGAGGGTGGTTGGGAGAGGGAGCACCTTCATGGAGGCAATGGGAGGGGGAGAGAGGATGGGATTGTGGGAAAGGGATAACATCTGAAATGTAAATGCAGAGAATATCCAATAAAAAAGATAAATATAGCCTTAAAATAAAAAAAGAAAGAAGGAGTGGAGATAGAGGAAAGAGAGGGAGCCAGGGAAGGAGGAGGAACAGAGAGGGGAGAAAAAAACCTATCAGATTTTTCAAGATGTTGAAAATATTTTATATGCATGATATGCCACTAGTCATCTGTATGTTGGTAATGAGCGTTCGTTATTCATTGTGGCTAATGATACTGAGGAGCTAAGGAGCTAAATGTCAAACTTGCTGAAATCCTAATAGGACCATGGGGAAACTTGAACCCTGATAGATATTAATATTAAGAGATCTTGTCATTTTTTGTGTTAAAAAATTCAGACTGGACCCAAGCAGTGGTGGTGGTATATGGCTTTAATCCAAGCACTTTGGAGGCAGAGACAGGTAGATCCCTGAGTTCAAGACTAGCCTGGTCTACAGAGTGAGTTTCAGTGTGTGTGTAATCCTGAGAACCTGATTAGTGTCAGTGAAAGGATACATGGTAGACCAATAATTTCTTTGATCTGGCTCCTGCTCTGCAAGGGTAACTTTACATTCCAAGTCACTCAACCTTAGGTAGCAGAGGTGACATTCCAGTAATTGTGATGATTCTACAGCTCCCACTAGAAACTCGACTTTGTGGGGCTGGAGAGATGGCTCTACAGTTAAGAGCACTGGCTGCTCTTCCAGAGGACCCAGGTTCAATTCCCAGCACCCATAGGGCAGTTCACAATTGTCTGAAACTCCAGTTCCAGGGGATGCAATACCCTCACACAGACATACATGCAAGCAAAATACCAAATGCACATAAAATAAAAATAATCAAATCATTTTTAAAACTAAGAAACTTGGTTTTGCATGTTGGTATGAATAATATTTGATATCTCATACATCATTTTATAGCTACTCTTTCTTCACTGATCTACCTAAGGAAGTAAAATATTTCTCAAGCATGGAATAACTACTGCTGAGTGAGATTGACACTTTTTAATGCAGATTACCATTATAACACTGGAAATTATTATCAGGCTTAACCTCCTGTTTGCTTATCCTTTGATTAGTTATTCGGGGAAAGGGAGCAGAGATTAACTTCTAAATGTTCTGAGCCCACATCCTCCCCCAAATGTCAAATAGAAGTCTTTCATTTGGGTGACTCCCTGCTTTGTAACAACACAAATGATTCCTTGTGTTTGGGCTGGAAGAGCGAGGGTAAGAATTATCTTAAGCAAAAAAGACTACCAGGATCTAGAGAATGAGGATGAGTCTCTTGAGAAGTGTTATTTAGATGCATGCACCGACTCTCTTTGCTCTTTCCTTAAAAGGGACGAAATCAACAATTACTGCTTGTTAGAATAAGGGTCTACAAGTGTGACTACATCCAGAACCTTTCCCATGAACATCGTGTCTTCAACACTGCCCACCACCCAGCTATTGAAGACACCTATATGTTTATCTGGAGCTCAACTTCTATTGTCTCTCTGAATTGTGAGAGTTATGACATAAACAGGTCTATAAAAGAAATCGACTTATTTGGAAAATCGAATGGCATAAGTATTAGTGGATTGATTTCAGACTACTAGTAGTATTCTCATAGTGGAAGTGGAATTATTAGGTAATACAGCAAGAGAGAACATACACAGTGGGACTGGAACACCTCAGTGACAGATGTCAGCAAGAGCTGTTAAGATGTGGGTCTTGGTGGAGTACTTCAGGGAGAAGAGAAGGAAGCTGAGTTTGCTATAGACGAGGTAAAACTGAAGATGGCATGAGTGGAGATTTTACTATTATCTCAGTAAACCTTATTTAACGGGTGGTAAAAACAGGAGGTATTCATTCAGCCCCAAAGAGTACTTGGTGTTCCTACTTCACTAACTTACACCTCGTTTTGGTCTCTTTTACCATGATCATAGAGTAGCCCTGTTTGAGGTGGGTCTTCTGTGACTTTACTTAAGACTATTTCTCTACAGCTAGCTGTGAGTTTCAGGCTGGTTTCCAAACAATAATGACAGAACTTACCTTATATTTTACACTTTCATTCCTGCCCCTTGTGCCTAGCACAGAGGATATCACAGCACAGGATGTTGGCATATGACACAGCTCACCAAGCTGAGTTGATCAGTGGTAAGACTACAGCATATGTGATCGCTGGACCTAGGATTGAGGCCCTAGAAAGCTCCTGCTGAGCATCTTCATGTGACCACTGTACAGTAGTGATTAACACACAGAGAAAGTGCTGCCCAAAGATAGCAAACTCGGTTCTAGAAACAGAATTCTCTCAGTCCTCGTGATAGACCTTGATTCCTTGAATATAACACAATGAAACATGACTAAGAATTTAACTTGGTTTTGGACCTATGTGGCTTTAAAAACAACAACAACAACAACAACAACAACAACAACAACAAAACTGATAAAAGTCACATTAATTATCCCTTGTTTCTTATATGACTGTCTTAAATATCCTTTTCTAATGGGGAAAATTCCTACCATCTAAGAGGAAACTGGGGCTATAAAATTGTTCGTGACAACTGTGATTAGTCAATTTATATTAATTTGTTGAGTTTTTAAAGCAGATATGGCATCATTTATATATTCTGCTAACACAGAGGTTCTTTTTCCTTCTTCTGTCCCTCCTCCTCTCATTTCATATGACAGGGTCTTATATAGCCCAAGATGACCTTTAACACATTATATACGCTGTTGACACACTCCTAATCCCTCTGCCCCCACCTCTGGAGCACTGGGATTACAGTGATGTGCCACCATGCCTGGCTTACAAACAAATTCTGAATCACCTTGCCCAATTATAGAATTTCTACCCTGAAAATGTAGCTGGAGAATATGCATAAAGACTGCATCCTTTGCTATCTGAGAAGTATCTTCAAATAGTCAATGCTAACGTTGCTTTGAATGTGTTTGGCATTACTTCTAAGAGGACACAGTTTCCTAAAGGATGGGATTCTTAAATGTCTGGGACTTTCCTAACACTGACTTCAAGTTCACAGGGTATGTTAGTGTGTGACAGTCAGGTACAAGAAGTCTGTCCTAGAGAAGTACAGATTTTACTGGGAGTGCAGTGTTGCCTTGGCAACATTTGGGCTTCCACAATCCTCCGGTTTCCACTTTGTAGGGAAAACAGTCTCTACAAAGAAGGGTGATAAATCACAAAGAGATCAATCTGACATTAATTACAGCAGGATCGGCAGCAATATCAGCGCCTACTGCTGATTAGGGTGTCGGCTTTGCTGATAGGCCGTGATGACCTCGACAAACACACTTGGATGACATGAGTTCAAAGCTCACTATTTGTACAACTGAAATTCAAGATTAGTGACGTTGAGAAGTTTAAACACTAGAAAGGCTCTATTAGAGGGAAATTGCCTTCTGAGACATATAAAAAATAGTTTCTAACTTTGTTGAGACGAGGTTTTTTTTTATGTAGACTAGGCCTTGAATTTACAGCAATTCACCTGCCTCTGATTCTTGAGTGCTGAGATTAAAGGTGTGCATTATCACAGTCAGAAGTTATTAACTTTTGACAATGTCATTAGGTGACAGATTCCAATGATAACTATGGACTAGGAAGTGTGAGTGAGTGAGTGAGTGTGTGTGTGTGTGTGTGTGTATGTGCACATGTGTGTGTGTGTGTGAGTGTGTGATGACAATAGAGGAAAGTGAGAAGGAAGAAAGGCAGGGAACAAAGAAACTAAAGAGTACTGAACACATGTGACATGACAAAGGGCTGACATATGGAGGGGACAACAGAGAAGCATGTAAATTAGAAAAAATATGACATATGTAATGCCGCAGTGAAACCTAATGTTTGTATGTTAACTTAAATTCATGATCAGGTGCTGGAAAGTCAGCTCAGTGCTTAGGAGAGACTCCTAGCACATAACTGTCTACAGACACTTGAACACATAATGCATACTGTCATAGAGACACACACATACACATAAATGAATTTTTTCAAATCTTAAAAAATAATAAACGAAAAGTTTAAAAGGCCATCTACTCTATAATTTCTGTGTTGCTTTGAAGATCTCTCAAGACTCACCAGCTTGTCCTTTCCGCACAGAAGGCATGCAGGGGACAGGATATATGTTCTGTCAGCTGAGAAGCTGCATCTGAGGTCGAGGGTCAATGTGTCAAATTATTGCTAATGGCTGACTCAGGGGCAGCAGATTGTGCAGTCCCGGAGGGTGACTAGAGAATAAGAAGTCACGGTAGCTGTGGGTCCCTGGCAGTGGCTACGCATGTCTTATTACATAATGCAGTACAATTTTAGATCACAGGTAAGGTTTCTAAAGTTGATGGGCTGATCTGCTATTAATTAATAGAATAATTAATCTCTGAATTAATGACAGAATTGACATATTAATAGTTAATGGCCATAGGGTTCAAGGTTTTCCAAGAGCCTTGCTACATAATATAAAATGTTTGTTTGTTTGCTTATTTATTTATTTTTGAGACTTTGTTAGCATGTAGGTTAGGCTTGTCCCGAGCTCACTATGTAGGGTAGGCTGGCCTTGAACCCACTGTACTCCTTCTGCTAGATGCCGAGGCATCCCCCCAATGCCAGGTAAGTTTTGCTCACTTTAGAATTGATTTCTTTGCTTTGTTTTGTTTTATTGAAAATAGGTTCTTCTCTTATACATATATTCCAACCAGTGTCTGAACTCCCCTCCACTCCTACCTTCTAGTGACAATTTTGGAGTTTTGGGTTCTTTTAAAAACACAGAAATACTGTAAGAATGTGGCTTTGTTTTAATCTCAGGTGTAGGGATGTAGAGTTGCTTCAGAGAAGCTGACTATGATTTGCCTCGTGCTCTAGGAGAGGCATGGTTTTGCCAGCTGTAGACAGTTTCTAAGATTGTGTGACATTTGGAATTATGGGAAATTTTCAGCAGGTATATAAATGCCAGGGCCTCTGAGGGGCAGGGTTAATGGTTGTTGGCTATTTACATGGCTTGATTGTGGTTTGTTAGTAGCCGTGCGCAACGAAGAAACAAAAGGGAAGAAATTAGATTCAGGGATCTCCCTCCCCTTTCCTCTTTTTTTTCTCTCCTATCTAGTGATAGGGCTTGAATTGGGGAATAAAGTGTGGGGAAAAAGAAAAACCCACAAAGTAGCAAAGACATCCCTTTATTTTTTTCTCGAGGACATCGAATAATATATAAGAGTAGTTCCTGAAGAACAGGCAAAACTTTATAGAGCATTTTATAGCAGGCATCAGTGAAATAAGAGTCACCCCTAGTAAAGGAAGAGTCAGAAACTCTTTAAGATGGAAAATAGATAAAATGCTTTCCTACAGGAATTCTCCAGAGCTCTCTGCAGGGAAGAGCAACTGTCTGAGAATACCAGGTAATTACCAAAATAGGCTTATTCTGTCCTCAGCAAGACACTGTGTGTGTGTGTGTGTGTGTGTGTGTGTGTGTGTGTATGTGTGTGTGTGCACTCGAGTGCGTGTGTGTGTTTCCTTGAAATTTATACAGTTAGAGAGGAGGTGAATAGATGGGTAACAGATGCATACCTCGATGGCATAAATCCCTGGAGTGTTGCACTATGTTATGTAGCTAAGTATTTCCCCAAAAGAGAGGGAAAGATGAACATTTGAAAACAACTTTCTAAAAACACCAGATAAATAGTAAAATATTTACAGGACAGACAAAAAGGTGAACAAGCATCTACCTATCTATTATTCTTTTCATATTGAAATGTACCCTGCTTGTAGTTTATTTTCCCATACAACTTGTTCCGGTTCATTTTCTGTTGCTATGAGAAACACCATGACCAAAAGCAACTTCACAGAAGAAAAGTGCATTGACACTTACAGGTTACAGCCAATCAGGAAGGGAAGCCAGGGTTGGGCTCCAATCAGGAATCTGGATACAGGAACTGAAGATGAGGCTGTAGGGATGAGGTGGGAGGATGCTGCTCACTGGCTTGCTCTGTTATTTCCTGCCAAACCCAGGTCTACTTGCCTAGGGATGGCACCACCTACAGTGGTCTGGGCCCTCCAACATCCATTAACAATCAATAAAATGCCTCCCCCCGCCATACCCACACGCCAATCTAATGGAGGCAATTCCTTAACTGATATTCTCTCTTCCTGGATATGTTTAGATTTGTGTCAAGTTGACAAAAACCAACCAGCACAATGATACATGTGGTAAACATTTCTCATGTCAGTAAATACCCTTTAAAATCTGAACCTGATGATTTTATAGCTGCATTGAATGTATTTTTTTGTCAAAAGCATACAATATGAAGATGAAATCCTAGTAATTGGACATTCTGGTTGTCTTTCATGTTGCTTGTGAGCAATAAGAAAGTGGAACGGCCTTGATGTGATAATAGGGACTTATTTCTTAAAAGCATGAAATTCTCGATTTATGCAACCTTACAACACTGTGAGAGGCTTTATAGCTCCTAATTGTACAGTACCCTGCTATGTGACAAAACGTTTCCTGGGGCGACTCAATCCACATGTCTCCTCACCCCAGATAGGGAACAAACAACGAATCAAAATACAAATAATATTACCAAAGCACAACTTTGTGAGCCAATGAGTTTTATAAGGGTTACAGTAATGTGGGTGAGGAGATACAGGAACAGAAATACTCAGAGGCCTACCCCAGCATGGGTGACAGACAGCGCACAAAAGCGTTGAAACCTGAAGGACGCTGCACAGGCGGCACACAGGCAGGTAGCAGGCAGCTTGGAGAGTATCCTTTGAGACTCTGATATAAACCACTTCCAGGCAGCTTAGCTGGCTGCTTTAGTCTGGTCTAGAAGTCTTTGTAGCGTTTGCTCTTCTGAGAACCTTCTTTGTAGCTCAGCTTCGCTCCTCTGAGAGGGACTCTCAGCTTTTTTTGTTTCCTGGACGATCTGGTCAGTTTCAGGGACTTCCTGTAGCTCTTTTGAGGTGTTTACCTTCCTGCTTGAGCTCCCATTGGGTCACTGCATGCAACGCCCAAGAGCTCTCTGGATTTGTGGAGTCCCCATGGCTAGCACACATTTGTATTCCTGGCGGCTTCTCCTCCTCCTCCTCTGTCCTCCTCCATCATCCTCCTACGTTTTCTTCCTCCTTTTCCTCTTCTTCTCCTTCATTTTTTAAACATATTTTTATTTGTGTGAGTACACTGTTGCTGTCTTCAGATGCGCCAGAAGAGGGCATCAGATCCCATAGATGGTTGTGAGCCACCATGTGGTTGCTGGGAATTGAACTCAGGACCTCTTAACGGCTGAGCCATCTCTCCAGCTTGGCTTAACACCTTCCAAATCTGTATTTCATCTCTGCTTTCCCCAGACCCAATCGGGGAAGCAGCCCCTAGGAAGCAGACACTCTCCTGGATCCTTATATACCGGAGGGGATTTAAGTTTCATTTTTCTGCTTTCCTGTCATGACGATTATCCTCTTCTTCCCCTCTCTCACCGTCCCTTGCCCACGCAATCTTAAAGTCTCACCTCCATCTTTCAGCCTAGCCGTTAGGTATATAGCAGTTCCATATTATCAATCAGTACCCCGCTAGGGGCAGGGACCCTTAGGTGTGGAAGCACGGCTTTGGGAGCCAATTAAGACAAAGCATTAGAACAGAATCCCAACAAGTCTTAGAGGAACTTAAACAGATCCAATCCACGTCTAGTTTTCTGATTTGACTCTCAGCAGGCAAGCATTGTTCATCTCCAAGAAGGGACTCTTAACAGCTCAAGCATGGCGGGTATGGCTTTGAGCCTTGCCTTTCTCCCCAATTCCCTCTACTTGCAGCCCATTAGATCACATTCCTAAAGCTATCCCCCAAGGTCTATTTTCTTATTTGGCTACTTTAGGTGACTACCAAGGTCCACCTATCAAAGTACTGAAGTCCAACAATCAAAAGCCCTTCTTTGGCGCAACCAATTAACACACCCAATTAAAATTAAATATCTCATTCTAATACAGGGTTTCCCCTTGTACCTTCATGAATTGCCATTTTCCTGTGGGCCACTTATGTCTTCTCTCTAGCCAGAGGCAGACCTTTGTCCCATCCAGGACATACCCCCGTCACCCTCTCCTTGTTCCCTTCCTCTTCTCCCTTGTCCTCTGTCTCCTGTCTTTGTCTCTTATTTCCTGTCCTTTGTCCCTCTGGGGTCCTGAGCTGAACCAACCTCTCCCATGGAGTTTATGTTCATGTGTACTCTGAGCAGCACAAAATGGGGGCAAAGCGTTTCTTCAGTTGATTCTTAATGACGTTTCTAAAGGGTTTGTATTTACTGGGTCTAGTTGCATATAATTAACTTTAGCTTGGTTCACTTCTGGCTGTGTGGCTGGGATGGGTACTGTCTATTTAATGACCTAAAGTCAAAGGACAGACACAATATTAGAGGAAATTAGCACGCTCTACTGTGGGTTGTTAGCAGTAGATTTCTGAGCCAAGGCACAATTGTTGCCTGTAAAGTAACAATTTATTATATGAGAACTATTTTCTTTAAGAAAGGCTCTAGGGCTCAGTACTTCCATATGTGATCCATGGGAGAGCCTGCCACATCAAGTGTATGCCAGCCTTGAGCTGGCCACAGTCTAACTTCATCTCTGGTGGTTTAATAGGAGAAAAAATGATTTCATTTATATTTATATTACTCTGAGGATAAAAAGCTGATTTTCATACATTTGCTGGCCATTTACATTTCTTTTATGAATATCCTATCTTTTATTTAGTTTAAAATTAATATTAACTAACTAGAGTATTATACATATTGAATTAAGAGGACCACAGGGAAGGAAACTTTTCTTGTTACCAAAAAGGAATAAAAGAAATTCCACGTTTATTATAAATTTTTTTATGAAAAAATCCTGTTATAATAACTAAATATTGAGTTTTTATTTGTTTCCCTTATAACTGAAGAAAATTAAACTCAAATATTGCTTTGCCTGATGAAGCATGTGAAATCAGAAAGACTGGAAAATAGCATCAAGTAAAAAGTACCTAAGGCCCTTCCTAGTCCCGTAGGAAGAGTGACATCATTTCAAAATGGCTGTCCTTTGAAGCAGGGTGATTCTTTGACAGTGGTGGTTCAACTCAGAGTAAGAAAAGGTGACCATGTGAGGATAGATGCCCGAACCTCCTGCACAGAGTAACAAGGGGGAAATGCTACAGTTAACGTGAGGTTGTGGGATAAAACAAGTATCAGCAGTATTGCCAGCTCCTGCACGTGCGTTACTGTCACTCACAGCCTTCTAGCTCCTGTGGTGAGCATCAGCTGTCAAGATAATAGAACCACCCGGAAGATGGGCCACTGGGCATGTCTGTAGGAAATTATCTTGTTTTCATCAATCGGGGCGAAAAGGCCTCTCTACTGTGGGTGGCACTACTTCCTGACTGAGACCCAGGACTACAAGAATGGAGAAAGCAATCCAAGCATCAGGCACATACTCATTGCTTTACTCTTGAGATGCTGCAGGCTCTCGATGCCTCGACTTCCCACCACGATAGACTCTACAGCCTCCACATGGACTTGAGCAGTGAGCTTTTGTTACACTGTTTTTTAACCCCAGAAATGGGAAAAGAGACCAAGACACAAATCAAACCTCCTATTTGGACTTGGTAAGGACGTGATTTTGAAATACGAGGTTCATAGTTAGGCCAAGCTTAACCAGAATGTGTTTGTGTTGTGTTTGCAGAGACTTGGGAAATCCCAAAGTGAAAACTGTGGGGCTTACAAAAGTATGTGGGTCATGTCAGATGATTTTGTGGTGGTTTGAATATGCTCGACCCAGGGAGTGGCACTATTAGGAGGTGTGGCCTTGTTGGAGGAATTGTGTCACTGTGGGCATGGGCTTTAAGAGCCTCATCCTAGCTGCCTGGAAGCCAGTCTTCTCCTAGTAGCCTTCAGAACAAGAGGTAGAACTCTTAGCTCCTTCAGCACCATGCCTGCCTGGACACTGCTGTGCTCTGTCCTTGACGATAATGAACTGAACTTTTGAACCTGTAAGCCATCCCCAATTAAAGGTTGTCCTTACAAGAGTTGCATTGGTCATGGTGTCTGCTCACAGCAATAAAACCCTAATGAAGACAGTTTGAATTTTCTTTTCCACGTGGTTGACCATGAAGTACCCCAGTGTGTTTGTTGCAGATATGGGCTGCATGGCATGGCTCCAAGCAATGGTGGGTATTTATAGTGAGAACAGACCAGCGAGCAAACTATCTTGACAATAATATTAATAATAATAAACATGGCACCATCATCCAAACTGGCCTGGGTTTGGTGCTTTCTTGCCCAAGAGAATGGTTTCTGTAGAGAATTCTAAAGTGCTTTGGAAAAACCTTCCATTCTTGGTAGCTTCCTGACAGCTGGGAGAGGTCAGCTAAGTCTCAGCTGTTGGTTTGATAGTGAAGGAATACATGGCTATCTACTTAAAAGGAGATGAAGCAAAAGCAGTAACTTTTAAGAGGTGTTATTTCCTCTATCACAGCTGCCTTTTAATTCTCCTTCCTTCCACCAGGGTTGGTGATAAGTCATGAATATTCATGTATTCAGGATTTCCCACAGGATACATATTATGGGCTGGCAGTTTGAGCCTCTGTATACAGGCCTGTGGTAACATGACTGAAACCTAACTTCTATTCAACTTCTTCCTCAACAACAAGATGCTCCCTGCAAAACAAACAAACAAACCAACAAACTCTTAGGACTGTATTCTGGGTAAGACCTGCTATTTTAAAACCTGCCTTTACAGAGACAGACACATTTCAGCCACTAGACAGGGTATGACTTCATGGGGTCTAAGAAGTGTGAATTTTTGAAAACCAAGGTTTCTTTCTGCCACCTATAAAGGGCAAAGCTGCATCCTGGCTGATCAAGAGGTCAGATGGGCAAAACGTGAACAAAAATCACTAGACTCTTTGTCATCCTGACAAAAAATATTTGATATGATTTTTTAGGTTTGCCTTTAAAAATTTCTGGTAAGCCCTGTGGTCTTCTAAACATGATTGCCATATAGAAATTGACAACAGAGTCATGGTCCAACTGCTGCTGAGGAAAGGAAACAGGATTTCCCAAGTCTCTGCAAACATGACACAAACATGCTTCATTTAAGGGATGGTGAAAACAGAAGGGAGAGATAATTACTAATATATAAAACTACATTGTATTAATACCACTAAGTCAGTCTCTCTCTCTCTCTCTCTCTCTCTCTCTCTCTCTCTCTCTCTCTCTCTCTCAATCACACACATAGTAGTTCAGTTATTAATAGCACTAACAGCAAATGGCTGAATGTAGCAAAAGGTTTCTAATATCATAAATACATGTAACACAAAGCTTCCAGTCATTTCTTAGGGCTGACCAGTTTGTGTGTGATAAGGCCTATGCCAAAATAGGCTAGTTTTATTTAAAAATCAACTATGCTGTTAACTATTATAATGCCTATAAAATACTGCTGACTATAGTACCTCAGTCTATTTATCTGGAGAGAAAGGATGGTTTGAACAGTTCTGGTCTCAGGATCTTTCTTGTGTTATACATATTTGTATTATCCAGGGGGTTGGGAGTGTGGAGGCCACTGCAGGTGTGTTCAAAGCCGACAGGGGTGAGGGTCAGGGGAAAACCAGGGAGAACAATAATATAGAGATTAACAGAGGAGGGAGGGAGGGAGGGAGAGGAGAAGAGAGGAGAGAAGAGGAGAGGAGGGAGGGAGAGGAGAGGAGAGGAGGGAGGGAGGGAGAGGAGAAGAGAGGAGAGAAGAGGAGAGGAGGGAGGGAGAGGAGAGGAGAGGAGGGAGAGAGGGAGAGGAGGGAGGGAGAGGAGAGGAGAGAAGGGAGGGAGAAGGAGAAAGAGAGAGAGAGAGAGAGAGAGAGAGAGAGAGAGAGAGAGAGAGAGAGACAGAGACAGAGACAGAGACAGAGACAGAGACAGAGACAGAGACAGACACAGAGAGATGTCCTGTCTGGAATAATTAGCTATTTTATTTTTATTCTGGAGGAGAAGGTAAGCAAAGAGGAAAAGACCCGAGGAGAAAACTTTTGCTTCCATAACCAAACTAGGATGAGGTTTCCCATTGGGCTTTGTCTACTAAGACGTGATATTTATGTTTCTGCAAATGTATGCAGAGGATCAAATCTACACTGCATGTCTATATTTAGATGCCCCTTTCCCTCACTGAAAGAAAAAGTGTTTGTTCTTAGCTGGGTTAAGAACGGTAGGGTAGAAGTCATACCTTTTAGTAAAAGAGTTCCTTGGAAGGGGAAGAAGATAATCACCAAATGAAGGCACTTGTGTATCTTCTGAAGAAAAGAAGAATATTTGCATAGGTGCTCAAAGATATCTGATAGTTTTATTCTTAGGATAAAGCAAAGAAGTGAGGGTGTGTGAATATAAAGATTAATAATATGTCAGATTAATGAAGAATTAGATGATGCTCTATAACTGTAGTAAGAGCTTTTGGAAGGAATAGAATTCTTGCATAATTAACACTATTAACCATGCGTAGTGTCTGTTGGCTCTGATATTAAATTCTGATAATAATAAATTACCAGCAGGGGGTGCAGCTCCCTTAAATTTTGTGACTGACAGCTCCCTTTCAAAGAGTGCCTCTTTTTATACAAGAGTAGACTAATTGTAAACCCATCAAATAAGTGAGGCCTTGTCACTATGACATCATCTAAGATTTGAGTATTAGCTAGATGAGATGGGAGCCCAAATGTCATCTCCACTTCCTTTGATTTTGACCAAGAGAATCTGCCTTAGGCAGCTGGCTCCCAAATGTCCATCAGTGGCCACAAGGGGACAGGAGAAGGTTGTATGGAAGGGCTAATAGGCCTCTATCAACTTGAGTGGAAACCATCCCAACACAATCACTTGCATAGCTGCTTAAGGAGGGAGCTCTTCATACTTGAAGAATTCAAGCTTTGGTGGCTGCGTGCACAAATGCTCAGTGAGCATCCCAGCAGACGGTTCTTCAAGTCCTTGCAGCTCCCTAGATGTTCCTGACCAGTTCTTTGGGATTCCATGGGTCTAATTATGGATCTCCTGAGGGATTTGGTACCTTGCTCAGGACTGTGTGAGCTGCAATTGCAGGATGAGTGTAGCGTGCTGTGGTCTGGGCTTAGGCCCATGTGTCTTTCACACTCTGGTGCAGGAGCTTCCCTGTTGTTTTCTCACAAACCTGCTGTTCTCTGGATTCTCCTCCCAGCAGTCCCCAGGGGACTGCGCTCTGACACCAGCACCAAGAATGGATGGGGAGATCTGTAACATGCTGGGTTCACAGATTCCAAGCTCCTGTGTTACAGCCACTTGCCTGTTTCTTCAGAATCTGGAATCAATCATGATGTGGTGTACACTATAGCCTTCTAGGTTCGAACGCAATGGACCAGGTTTGAGAGAAGCCACGTAAGACTGGAAGCTGCCACCCCAGGCCTCCCTCACAGAGAAGCCTTTTACATTCTAGAGTGTTCCTTGGGGATTTTATATCATCCTTCCCTCCTCATTTATTATTTTTCTCCAATGTTATTTCTAGTCTGCATTTTCATTTTTTTTTTATTTCTGTCACTCTACATCTCTGTCCCTGCTGCCTCCTCTTCTTTTTCTTCTTTTTTGTCCTCCTTTCTCCTTCTTTCTCTCTTATTTTTCCTCCTCCTCCTCCTCCTCCTCCTCCTCCTCTTCCTCCTCCAGCTTTCTCTATATTTTGGCTATAGTAAAATACCCAGAAAACTCCTGTCAAAGATAGCAATTTTGAGCTCTGAAGCCAGACAATAGCTTGCTTTTTAACAGCACAGATCTCTGTGCCTTTTCCTACCATAGACACTTCCTGAAGGACCACTAGGCTACTCTGCATAGCCAAGTGTTGTGTGACACAAGCCCTGGGGGAATATTAACAAAATAGTCACCCCACATAGAGACCAAAAATAAAACAAAGTGCAGAAACCACGAATGTCCAGCCTGGCGAAACAACGAGATCTGTTGGGGTGACTCCCACAATTTGAGTGAGAGAGTTCTTACAGGAATATGGGTAAGGGGTTACAAGAACATAAAAGACTCAAAGATAGCTGCAATGCCAAAAGCATATCCCAGATTGGGTAACAGCTCATGAAAGCTGGAAATCTAGAATACACTGAACAGCCCGCAGGCAGCTCAGTAGTTTGGAGAAAGTCTGTCCTTCACAGGTTAGGTCAGCTGGTCTGAGCCGCTTCCAGGCAGCGGGTCTGGTCTGAGAGTGTCTCTCAATGTTACTTACTGAGTATATAATCTTAAAGAATCTGTTCAGTTTCAGGGACTTCCTGAATTCATTTGGGGTTGTTCCTCATTTCCTTCCATCTCATTTTCCTCTGGGACTAAGTAGAGTAAGCGTTTAAAAGCCAGATTTCAGAAAAGTGAACTGGATGAGGAAGACCCAGTTTGAATGAAAGGCTGGAGACTGTAGAACTCATTTCAGATCCTAACCATTCCAGCTCGACCACTGGGAAGCCACTGTGACAGAATATTCTCAGGTGCCCAAAATCTTGGGCAATGTCTTCATGTGAGAGAAATTCTCAGCAACTCCCCTTCCTTCTGGCATTCCTGAATTCATTGCCTGAAAAGTCTGCCCTAGATCCAAGTCCCTGCCCTCAAAACCCATGTCTCTTATGTACAAGAAAAAAAACTCACTCACCCGTTACTGGCAAGACCTAAGAACAAGTTGTCAGCTATTGCTCCATCTCAGAAGTAACGAGGGCCATGGCTACTGGAAACACAAATGCTCTCATACTTAATCTTACTACAATGTGTAAATTTAAAAACTTCACAAGGCCAATTACATGTTTTCATTGAATAAAGTGATTATATACATACACATGTGATTGCTGAAATGTACACATTCCGTGGAATTAGTAGTGATGTTTAAGCCAAGGTCCACAACCATCAGTAAATGCACAGAGCTTTGGGAAGCACTGAGAGACCCCCCTCATGCCTCAGCTACTCTCATTACCTCTGGCCACTGCTGTGCCTGTGCCTTTGTGGAGAAGAGCGGGAAATAAAGAGGCTGTGGGAGTTTGCCCAGGAACATAGTGCAGGACTCTGGTTTCCAGCTGAGTGGTAGTTCTTGAAGGGTTAATAACCTAAAAACCTCAGGTGAACTGAGAAGCTTTGGGCAGGAGAGTTGACCCGGACTGATAACACTGTGGAAATTTCCCACCAGGAAATCTCCATTCCAAACTCTCTCGTACCTACCACTTCCAGATCACAGGAGAACTGACCTGCAGATGGACTCGTAGTCTCTTCTCCATCCTCTAAGACCTCCACGTCACATATGTTTACTCTCCTCTTGTGCATAAACTCTGGCCTCCAGCTATTCTGGTTAAAACAACATTCTGTGTCTGGAAATGCCTCCTGCTTTTTTTTTTCTAATCAAAATCATTTTATTATCCACATTGAATTGAAAGTGTTTCAATTTAACTCATTTTTGTACTAGTTTACTACTTAGGAGGATATTACTATTCCAGTGACTAAAATCACTGCTGCCCCTATGGAAATTCAGTCATAAATGGGAGAGGTGTTCATGAGGCCTGGCCTCTCTGGAGAGAACTGTGGGCTGTTGATAGTTGCTGTGAAAGGAATCAGTGTCTTGAGAGGTGTAGCCACTGGTCAGTTACCAATGTTTCAGTGAACAGCCCGGGTAAGCTCAGCGGGTGACAAACATGAAGAAAAACAAAATAAAAACGCACAACAGTGGGAGGTGGGAAGGGATGGTAAGGGGGACAGAATAGGAGAGGGTGGAGTGGTGTAACCAGAATATACTATATGCTTATTTGAAATTAACCAAGTTAATTTTAAAAAGAAGAAAAATATAAATACATACACATATATCAATTTATATTTATGTGTGTGTGTGTGTGTTTGTGTGTGTGTGTGTGTGTGTGTGTGTGCATGTGCATGTATATCTTATACATACAGACATTCTGGATCTAAGTAATGTCTCTACAAACTATCAAAAAGAACCATGAGTTGTACAAGGTACTTGGAGGTGATTCTTGGCACTGATATATTTTTTCCTTTTTAAAATTGGATATTATCTGTATTTACATTTCGCATCTTATCCTCTTCTCCAATCCCATTCCTCTCCCCCTCCCATTGCCTCCATGAAGGTGCTCCCTCTCCCAATAACCCTCTCCCACCTCAGCACCTTGCTGTTCCTCTACACTGGGAAAACAAGCCTTCACTGGACCAAACGCCTCTCCTACCACTGATGCCAGAAAATGCTGTCCTCTGCTGCATATGCACCTGGAGCAATGGGTCTCTCCGTGCAAACTCATTGGTTGGTGTTTAGTCCCTGGGAGCTGATTTGGTTAGTTATTCATTTTGTTCTTCCCATGGGGTTGCAGATTTTTTCAGATCCTTCAGTCCTTTCTCTAGCTCCTTTATTGGGGTCCTCGTGTTCAGTCTGATGGTGAGCTGCAAGCCTCCTCCTCTGTATCAGTATGACTCCAGCAGAGCCTCTGAGGGGGCATCCGTATCAGGTTCCTGCCATTAAGCACTTCTTGGCATACAGTAATATATTTAATAAGATAAATCCAGTGTCTTTTTATAAATCTACTGATTCAGCATCTCCCGCAAAATGCAAGCAAGAAGGAGCATGGTTTCTTTGGGTGCATACAAGCCATATTCATTTTTTGAGACTGTATGTCTCTCCCATTTAATAAAAATCCTATCAGTGTTGACCTTGACCAAATTCTGTGTCTTGACGAGATAGTAAGTCCGAACTATGGAATGGTGAGACTCTAAGCAATCTCCACTATAACCTGCCTGAAGGCATGACTGTGCCTGTCACTGTTACTGTGTCCAGCGCATGGGGATTTGGGAGACACTAGCCTAGTCACGTCACTACAAGTTGTAGATGTGGGGACTCAGCATATCTCACCATACTGTCTCTCTGCACATACACCCATTTCCTCTCTACTAGATGTAGCTCCCAAACACCTCCTTCCTGATTCTCCCAGCTTAGAAATTTTAGCTCCATGAAATATATTATTTTTAGTGATAATATATATGCATATCATCTCTTAATGAATACATGTAACCAGGCTTGTAAGATAATTTATCTATCTCTGGTAAGAGATTAAAGCTACCAACGCTTGTGGTACACCTCACATTCAGCATGTCAATGATAGTGAGCAAATCTTAGGGTTCATGCAGAACCCCACAAGTGAGCACTCACTGACCTTTCTTTGTCACTTCTGTCTTCCCAACTGGACTGCAAACACTACAGAGGCAGGGACCACACAGGAGAATTTCGAATTGCGAAAGTGAACAAGATCCTTTGATGGCTCTTGTTCGTGTTTAACTATAAAAGGCTCCCATCCAAATGAAAGAAATCACCACACTCACCGTTAGTCTTTTCACTAGACATTCATTTATTTGTTTCTCCATCAGTTTAGAAGTGGGGAGGAGATAGGATGATAGGGTCTCAGCTGAAAGAAAACCATTTCCCAGTGACTGGAGTTGGGTTCTTGGAGACCTCAGCTTCTGGAGCCACCATGCTCTCTGAGATCTTGCTGACCTAGAAAGTGTGAAAAGTGTGGCCTTATAAAATCTTTTGTTTTCTTGGCTCAAGTTAGTTCCATATGAGCAAAACCATATAAGCTCCTTACAGGCATTCCTCCCTGGAATGGCACACGCCTAATCTGTTCATGGAGAACCGGGAAGAGAATACATATACAGATTTTAAAGGCATTTTTAGCATAACACTATATGAATATTTTTTTGTCAGTACTTAATTCTTTTAGAGGTTTGATAGCATTTATTGAAATCCCACTAGTTACCATAAGCAAAAAAGTACTTGTAGGACAGAACGTAACATGGAAACAGTTTTCTTGGTGAGTATAGATTAAGCATAATGATCTTTGAATACAAAAAATTGCCACATGGCTATATTCTTAGCTCTTGGATTATTAATGATTTAAGGTCCAGGTGTACCACACTCTGAGAGGGTGCTATACATTTATTTTTTTCCTAAGGAGGACTGAGGCTTTCATTTTTTTGGCCTTCGTTTTTCTTGAGCTTCATATGGCCTAGGTCAACTTTAAAAAGAGTTGAATTTAAGTGTGCTCCTCATTTTCTTAGGGGAAAGTGTACATTTATTGGTACTTACTATAGTTTCCTTATGATTAATGTTGACTACAATGCTGGCAACCTAACATTCAGTTTAAAGAGTGACTTTGCAATGGCTCTCTGACCTGAGTTAAATTTTACAGGAGGACATTCAAATCCCAAGTGAGACTTGAAAATCTGCTGTAATGCATGCATGCAGCAATCCCATGTGAGACTTGAGGATCTGCTGTAATGCATGCATGCAGCAATCCCATGTGAGACTTGAGGATCTGCTGTAATGCATGCATGCAGCAATCCCATGTAAGACTTGAGGATCTGCTGTAATGACTGCCTGCAGCACACTGGTGGGAAATGTCTCGTCATCCCGACGGTTGGTTCTTTTTCAGTTTTGCAATTGAATTTTTTTTTCTAGTTAATCTCAATGAATGCCCGCACAGAAAAGAACTAATCATGATATACATTAACAGTTTTTTTCCCCAAACATCTGCGACACGCGCTCTCATTCGGGAAATTTTCAGCTTACATTTGTTCTTTTGCACATTTCCTAAATTTGGAAAGTTGGCATAATGTACACAGTTACTTTGATTGTCCGTTAAAATTAGAAAATTAGTGAATTCCTTTGAATTTCTACAATGAAATAAGTTGCCAAAATACACCCCCAAGGTAAAACTAGATCTTGAGCTAGTACAGGATTTACAAATTATTAATTTAATTGTTAAAAAATGACTATTCATTGTAGGAAACATAGAAAGACAAAAATCTAGACTTCTTACCTTCTTAGACAACTTTGATTTAGGGAATAGTGGTAACAGGACATTTTAGATTATTCTAGGTGTTTTGACGAATGTAAAGGAAAACCTCTTCATCTCAAGTATGGCATGAACATATTTAGTTAGAATCTATTGGTATTTGAAAATGTTCTGAAATTGGGCCTTTTAAAACAATCTTTCTTTACTTTCCCATGTTTGCCCTGGCGCCCCCTTTCCACTGCCGGATGGTCTCTTTTGGACTCACTGTAGGAACTAAAACCAATGCTCTGTTTGTTTGTTATTAGAGATTAGCCTCATTCCTGGAGTGTCTGTTGTGTACTGGGCACGGTTCTGATGGAAACGCCAAAGTAATTGGAGATGATTAGTTTATGAGAAGTTATAAGATGCTTTGGCACATTTGTTATGTCATTAAACTTTCCTGAGACTGACTAGATGTTGCTAACTCCCTGTCCCCTTAGGGTTAGCTACACTGCCAGCTTGCTGTGCCCAGACCCTTGAGAGATACACGCTCCTCTTTTGCTATGCTGATTGGCCCAGTCACAAGCCTACTTCCATACCTGGCCATCCTGTCGCCAGCAGCCTCAGCTTACAAACTTCACAAAAAACCGGGTGACTTACACCCAGCAGCTAGGGAATTTGCATACCTCCCCTGTAATTACCTGAGTGTATAATACTGGGACCTCAGTCTGTGTGGGGGTGACTGCAGGCTGTCCTGAGAGACTGCAGTTCAAGATGGAGTAAACTTTCTGGTAACATGAGTAATGGACTTATGTCTTTCTTTCAAACCCTTAGTTCTCCACCCAGTTCAGAGTAGCTGTTCGTGGTACAGGCACCACAAATGGAGGCCCACGTCGGCCCCTGGAACTAGGTAAGTCACAAACCAGAATTTTACTTCTCTAACCTGCAGGTTTGAGGAGCTCAGAATCAATGTTCCAGGCAGGTTTTCATTATTGTGTCCTCGTGGGTTAAAGAGACCCAGCGAGGAGCTGGATTCCCCACCTGTAGCCATCATACGAGAGAGAGCTAATCCTATTTCTAAAGACAGAGCCTGTGTGGCCCAGAGTTCCCATTTTTAATATCATCACCTTTGCTCATAACTTCCAGTATACAAATATTGGAGGGAATCAGATATTCAAAGCATCATTTAGAATCTCTTTGGAACCTTAGGTAATGGGAATTATCAGTGCATGAGTCATTGTACAGCTGTCCTGAGGATCAGCCTAGTATATGGCATTTAGGGTATTCTCATTGTTAAAATTTTATCTATGTTGTAGCTTCCTGATGTGAAGTGGATCTGAATGTGCTCACCCTGCCCAATATGGCCCAATATGGCCACCTGGTGTGTTGTTGGGAAGTGGAGGAACCTTTAGGCATTGAAACCTATGGGAATGATGCCCATTTCCAGGAAGGTGCCCTTCCACAGTATGTTGGGACCCTGCCATCTTCCTTAGCTTTATATCATCTCTCATAAGGTGTCCCCTTTTCCAGGCCAGTTTCTTCTGTTTAATTATCCACATAACCTAGAACTGATGTTACATTGTCTCCAAAAGCTGATCCAAGCACAAATTGTATCACTGTTAGAGGTAAAAGAGTAAATAGTAGTTGTAAGGGGCAGGGGAAGGGCAGTTTCCCACTCACTAAGAACACTTCTTTGAAAGATACCTTCCCACTTGTCATGAGTGCTTTCAAACCAGCCATTACAATCATGACGCCAATCATTTCTGCATACAGACACATGCCCATCAATTTCCTCGAGACTATAGTTTAATTTTGTTTAAAGCATCACGTGATACCAACATTCTGTATGGTGAAAACCCTAGACTTCAGCTTCTGGCTTTATTTAACAATCAAGTACTATAGAGAAGTTACAGTTTCAGAATTTGATGAGTATCCACACGATACTTGAATACGTCAAAAATTAAGCTCTGACAAACTAGGTTGTAGGCATGTCTTAGAATTTAATTACTATAAGGCTCTGGAGTTCATTTAGTAACAGCCAGATACTTTTTAGTTTCAAAACACTGATGCCTACAAGCTCATGGAGTTTTATTAGGTTCTCTAAAGTCATTTTCTGCCCTTAGCACTCCAAACGCTCCAACAATTTGACAAAATCCTATCCTGATGTCTAATTAACCCTTCTATCCTTATGTCTCTCTGAGCCCGCTCCAGGTAATCATCACTTGGATAAATTTTGACATTGTATGTTCATGAAGATTTCATTTGCTTAGTAATTTAATCATATGTGACTTCTCATTGCTTTGAGAAATTAATAGATCATATGTTTGTTTAGAGATGCCTCAACATATATAGAACTTGGTTTTTATGTTGCTTATTTTAACCCACTAAAAGTTAAAAGTCGCCTTTTATATAGTATAAGAAGGAGGGGTTTGAACAAGGCTTTTATTTGTGCCTAGGAACTTTCTTTCTGTGTATGGCACAGAGATCTAGAGGATCTGATCTTCATCTCTTCTTTGGGAGAGTTTTCTTGATCTCTCAGATCTGTTGCTAAACTTTGCCATTGGAGATCTGTGTTCTTAGGTAGTCTTGACACATTCACTTAGCAGGTTCTAGGCTCTATGAGAGCAAAGGACCACATTTCATTTTAAACTCCAATAGTTCCCCTGCATGTAGTATGTACATGGGAATCATTTGCTCTGACTGAAGTCTGGGTTTCAGGTGACAGAAATACAATTCATACTGACATATATAACACAACTCAGAGGCTTGTGCAATGGGACAAGAGATGAAAGTGGGTGGCTTCATTATATTTTGTACCCAGACACGATGTCTCTGATGTTCTTGCCCTATCTGATCCTCAGCAGTAAGAGTTCTCTTACCAGGGTAAAAGAATTGATGCCAGGCAAGCATGAACACTGGTGACAATTAAAAACATTTATCCAATACTTTATGTGGGAATAAACACATAAATACTAAGTATTAATGTCACATGCCTGTCATACAATGGTAATATTGTGATGGGTGGTGATGATGGTGATTTCCACCATTGTGGTTTCTATGGACTGCGAAGAACTTGATAACTTTTCATCCAGATCCAGCTAAAGAGATCATTCTCATCATTTATTTAACAGCAACACAAAGTTTCTAGAAAAGATATCAGAAAAGAAGCTACTCCAAGGGACCCATTTAAGAGAAAGAACAGACACTATCGCAAAGAGAGGAGGGAGAGCATGAGAAACTCACCAGGGCAGCGAGAACACAGCCGAAAGATGCTGAGAAAGAGACAAGCAACACACTGAACAGAAGTCAGCCAATCCCAGTGTGGCTCCTGCTGTGATCCTGGTGCTGGAAGGAGAAGCAGAAGCAGAGAATTTTCTTATTGTGTTGAGAACTGGGCCTTCAAAAGCGGCTAAGAGCACTGGCTGCTCTTCCAGAGGTCCTGAGTTCAATTCCCAGCAACCACATGGTGGCTCACAACCATCTGTAATGGGATCTGATACCCTCTTCTGGTGTATCTGAAGACAGTGACAGTGTATTCACGTACATAAGATAAATAAGTAAATCTTAAAAAAAAGATCTCCAATTAAAATGGGAAAGCCTATTTAAACAAACAGATTAACAAAGTCCAATTCAGAAATATGAAAAAGCAAGGTGTCATTGTGGTGTGTCTAAGAGGTCACAGATCCACTCTTCAGTGGCCCAATTCCAGGATTCTGCAATAGCAGAATGCCAGGTAAAGAATTCAAAAGTTTAGTAGTAAAACTGATCAGTGATCTCAAAGAGGATTCAAGTAAGCAGATGAGTTCAATCCAGGGTCTAGAGAAAAGTCAGCAACACAGACAGAGCTCAGCACTATGGCAAAAAAAAAAAAAAAAAAAAAAAAATCAACCACAAAATGGAGATTTCAAAACATAAATGGATAGAAATGTTGGAAACAAACAAACACCTCAAGGGAGAAAAAAACCAAAATGGAAATATCAATAAGCAAGATAAACAGAAGAAAGAATATTGGAGGTGAAGGGCAAGGAAAATGAAATACTGCATTAAACATCAATAAAAAAAATAGATATGCATGACTATAGTATTCAAGAACACCGGGTACAATTAAGACAGCCCTGCCCCTAACTGGGAGGCTAATTGCAATTAATATCAACTCGGAAGGGAAAATCAGTTTTCTCATAGTGTCATTGGATCATACTCGAGGGCAGGCTCCATGCCCAGGAGGAGTTGGCAACACAAAATGGAATCCTCTGTGTGTGTGTGTGTGTGTGTGTGTGTGTGTGTGTATGTGTGTTAGTGCCCATGTGCTTTTTGTCTTTGTCTTTTGTCTCTGTTTTGTCTTAATTTATTTGTAAAGATTACTTGTTTGTTTTGATTTTCATTTGTTGTTTTTTGTTTGATGGGGGTGGGTGGAAAGAAGATCTGAAGGAGTTGGTGAACAAAGAATAAGATCAAAATACATTGTATAACTTAAACAAAGAAACCACAGGATAGACACAGCTTATGAACGTGGTGACAAAAGACACATTTAGAACATCAACATGACATGTTCAGAGAGGAAAGTCACCAGCACAAGACATAATTTGATGAAGAAATTGAGGTTGGGAGGATTTAATCAGAGAAAAATCATTTCTGTTTCTAGTTAGGAACAACCCCTGCTACAGAGGTTGGGGAGATGGTTCAGTGCTTAAGAGGTGCTCTGCTCTTCCAGAGGGCTGGAGTTTTATTCTGTTCATCACCCATATGGTAGCTCACAACTGTTCAAAACTCCAGCTCCAGGAACTCTGTCACCCTCTTCTGGCTTTTGTGAACATAAAGCATGTGATTTGCACACACATACTCAGCAAACCATTGATGAACCAACCTGCCTCCATCTTAGGCTTGAAAGCTGTCATCCAGTAAAGACAAACTAGGCTCGTTGCTGTTTATGATGAAGCCTGCATTTATCAAGGATTATAACCTTAACCATGATAACCTATAACCTTGACTACAAATGGCTCTGTACTTCCTGCTCCAGAAATGGCAACTATGCCTTTGTTTCAAGAAGTTATTCTGACCACTAGGACTACCTTGATATGACTACCTTTTGTTATAACCACTTTGTTATGAGCATCTTGCAACCATGTCTTTGCTTCAGATCATTAAGACTAACTTGCTTTGCTTAAGTTTTGCTTTTATTACCCTATTTGCCTGCCAAATCCCCCATTTGGAAACTTTCATTCCTGAACAATAAAAACCTTGTCTTCTTCACAGCCAATGCTAACTGAACCCTGCTTTTAGGAGAGACAGCCTATCTACAATAATAATAATGATAAAGCATTCTTTAACTAGTTGTTTGCTTTAATTAAAATTTAGCCATGATGGTTTGAGTTGGTGGTCTTTCTTCTCACATATTTGGGGATAAAATAGAATTAAAAAAAATACTGTACAATATTGCAAACCAACTCATCTACAAAGGAAAACATGAGAAAAAAGATAAAATTTCTTAATAGCAACACTAACAGACAGGAAAGTATGACTCTCAGGAAAGTCCTGGAAACAAATAATTTCAAGCCGAGGATGCTGTATTCATCAAGGCTATCCTTTTAAACTGATGGAGGAAAACAGCTGTTCCAAGATAAACACAAACTAAGGCAATTCATAACCGCCGAGCCAGAAGATACATGTAGGGAGGTTACCATAGGAAGCGAAAGTCCCACTCACATGAGCACTAGGTAGCCAAGAACAGAAGGGTGAAAACTAGATCCTTCTCTCCCTCCCTTACCCTCAAGTCATTTAAAAATGAACCAAAGCCCTTAATGCAAGACTTAGAATTCTGAAAGACAGGCAAAACACTTCAAGATAAACATACAGGCAAGGTCTTTCTGGAAATGACACTAATAAATCACAAAGTAACACCAAAAATTAACAAATGGGATTTACATACAGGCAAAGAGCTTGCTGGGTAAAATAATCTCTAAAATGAAGAGACAGTCCACAGCACAGGAAAAAAATGATTTAAGAACTATCCAACCAAAAGTATCTAGAATATATACTTACAAAGTTCAACACAATCCCTCAAATCATTCAATTAAGAAAGGGACTAACTATATTGGGCCAATAGTTCTCAATAAAAGAAATATGAATAATAAGTAAATATTTGAAAAAGTTTCCAACGAGTTCAACCATCAGAGAAAGACAAAGAAAAATTGCTTTTGAGATTCTCTTTACCTCAGTTTAAATGTCTATCACATTCAGATGACAAGGATATGAGGGAAAGGATCTAGTGGAAATTTAAGTTGTTTGGCTGTTTGAGCCACTGTAGAAGTCAATGTGTAAGTCTCTCAGAAACATAGAATTTGACCTGGGTTTATTCCCAAAGGACTATAAGTCAACATACCACAGAGGCACTTGCACATCCATGTTTATAGCTACACTATTCATAAAAGAAATGGAACCAGGCTAAGTGTGCATCAAACATTTGAATGGATAAAGAAAATATGGTATAGATATGTGATGGTTTGTATATGTTAGGCCCAGCGAGTGGCACTATTTGAAGGTATGGCCCTGTTGGAGTAGGTGTGACCCTGTGGGTATGGGCTTTAAGACCCTCATTCTAGCTGCCTGGGAGCCAGTATTCTGCTAGCAACCTTTAGATGAACAAGTAGAAATTCTCAGCTCCTCCTGCACTATTCCTGTCTGGTTGTTGCCATATTCCCTCCTTGGTGGTAGTGGACTGAACCTCTGAATTTGTAAGCCAGCCCCAATTAATTGTTGTCCTTATAAGAGTTGCTCTTGGTTATGGTATCTGTTGACAGCAGTAGAACCCTAACTTATGACAGAAGTTGGTACAGGGACTTGGGTATTGCTGTGATAGGCCCGACCATGCTTTTGTTTGGAAGAATGTGAACTTGGGGCCTTTGGATTTGGAAAGCAGTGAAATGCTTTTAATAGAGGCTTTATGGACCATTCTAGTAAGAGTATAAAAGACTTTGTTACTGAGAATGATTTGAACTATGTAGACCTGGCCCAAGAGATTTCAGTGGAGAATTTCAATATGTGGCCTAGAGACTATTTTTGTGGAATTTTGGTGAAGAATGAGGGTACTTTTCGCCCTGTATAAAAAGTCTAGCTGAGGCTAAGGTGAAGAGATTTATGTTAGTTACAATGGCAAAGGGAATTTCAAAAAAAAAAAAAAAAAAAAAAAAAAAAAAAAAAAAGAAAGAAAAAGAAAAGAGAAAAAGGAAAAACAAACAAACAAACAAACAAAAAACAGCAGAGACTTTGTCTTCTAGTTAAGTCTCATGAAGAACATTTTGAACAAGCTTAGAAAGGAAAAGTATAAAGTATATGGTATTAAAGAAGCACCAGGAAATGAAATGGAGCTGAATTCTGTGTTCAAGGATATTAAATTTAATTAAGGGATTAGTGATCTTGGGGCAAGATCCCATCCTTCTAAATTTAGGTCTTGGCATAGTAGTACAAGCCTTTAATCCCAGGAGGCAAAGAGAAGTAGGTATCTGAATTCAAGGCCAGCCTAGAACATAGCAAATTCTAGGTGAAGAAAAACTTAAATCCAGGCTTGATGGACCACACCCTTAATCCCTGTGTTTAGGAAACAGACATGTAGATCTCTCAGTTCAAAGTCAGTCTGCAGAGCAAGCTCCAAGACAGTGAAGTTTAGGCAATGAAGGAGTTGGAAAACAGAAAGCTAGTGATAATGTAATAGAACAAGGGGCATGTTCCAGCCCCAGCAAGCAGCAGAACTTGGCAGCTTTGGCCACTTGGCTCTGGCTTTAGAATCCAGAATAGAAGGGACTACTGGGACAATTGATGCTGGTCAGCTGTAGCTAAGAAATCAGTGGTGGTTAAAAAAAAAGACCATCATCACTGAGGTGAAATCTTCTGGAGAGTGTTTTCTGATAGCACAAAGAAGCTGTGTTCCAGAGACAGCCAAGGCTGTAGCTCCTGGAGCAACTGTACTTGGTAATGTGTTAAGAGTCACCCAGGTGGTACTGGTTTTGGAGGTATGAAGGGGTCATGAAGTACAGCTGAGACTTGGCACTCTGAGAGGCCATGGAAGGCCATTGACTCAAGACTGAAGGAGTCATGAAAAGGATTTAAGGCTTGGCAACATGAAGAGAGCCTGTGAGAGGCTATTGGTGAAGCCTAGTTACAACAGAATACTCCAGTGTACTGGAGATGCTGGTACCATGGTATGAATTCCAAGAACAGCAGCAGCAGTGAAGTAGATTAACCTCAGCTTAGAGTGCTACAGAGGGCAGAGCAGGAGAGAGATGCCAGCCCTTTGGAATAGCCCAGAAGATCATGTGTAGATCCCAGACATTTAAACAAAAACCTGTAACAATGAAGTTGCCTTAGAGTCCCAAAGATCTTTGAGATGCCAGAGTCGTGGGCTATCTGCTGAGGAAGCTGCTAACAGGGAGTGGAACTATCCAAGGAGTTTGTTGCAGTCAACAAAGAAGCAAAAGAAGCCGGAGATCTGAAGACCATTTTAAAATCAAACATGGAGATGCAGAGTTTAAAGTTTGCCCAGTTTGCTTTTGGGATTATAGTTAAGTGATTAGATGAATCTCAGAAGAAACTTTGGAACTTTAGACCTTTGACATTGTTGAGACTGCTATAGACTATGGGATCCACTGAAGTTGATCCAAATATATTTTGCATTATGGTATGTTTCGGTATGGCCCCCATGGACTCATGTGTTTGACCAAGTCTATGGGGCCAGGGAGTGGAATATGATAGTTTGTATGTGCTCAATCCAGGGAGTGGCACTATTAGAAGGTATGACCTTGTTGGAGTGGAGGTATCACTGTGGGTGTGAGTTTTAGGGCCTACATCCTAGCTGTCTAAGAGCTAGTAGTCTGCTAGCAGCCTTCATATAAAGACATAGAACTCTCAGAAGAAAGGGTTGAAAAATTGATAATGGAGTTCATGTGACATCAAGGCAGACTGGGGGTTATTTGAGTGAGGGAAAGGACAAGAACAAAGAGGATGGACCAGTATGATGAATCACAGTAGGGAATCATGGCACATATGTATGAGGGTTCCATAATTAAACCTATTAGTTTGTATGGTAACTTAAAAAAAATTAAACCAAGCAACCTGAGTGGCTGACCTTTCTGTAACTGTCTCTAGCTCTGCATATATTTAAAGAATTTGTGTTTGTGGCTGGCAATTTGCACCTCACTTCTGTTTTTGGCTTTCCCATCTTGCCACAATTACCTGCTACCTCCCTGGATCCTCTCTTGAGGAAGCTGACCAAGTTTCACTTGTAATTTTAACTTGTACTTTGGGTGTTAGCATAATTAACTCTGCTTATTTCTGCTCCTTCCCTATTTTATGCCCACCCCAAATTCCTAGGGTCTTTTCATTGCTCCTGTGAGGACCATTCAGATTTACTAAATGAGTTTTCTATTTAAAGTCTAGTCTGAGGAGATTGTGCTACTTTACTGAGACTATTAACTTCAGCTTTCCGTGTGTTATTAATTTTTCTTATTTACCTCAAAAATATTAAATATATTAAATTCCACAGTAATAACTTCTTTCATTTATTATTCATTTATTTTTTTAAAAAAGAAATCTAAAATGGGTTCTCAAAATTCATGGGACCACGAAGTTTTCCAGGAGCATGTGTAGACACAGCTGCAAGGGAATATAACAAGAGTTCTTTCTGGATTTCATGTTTATGCCTTATGAGGTTTTGGGGTTTATGGTCTCCTGACCACAATATTGTTGATAATTCAAGACCTGGTTTGCTTCTCCCGGAAGAAAAGTCAGGGCTAGGGTTTGTTTCTCTGATTCTATCTTCCCTTGGGCCCATTCTTGAGTGTATGCTGGATGTAGTTTCAGAATGGAGCCCAGATTATCCTGAGTCAGCAGTTGATCAGAAGTCAATTTCTCAGCATGGTGCACTCTGTGAAAACTTTCTCATAAAGAGAAGCAGCCTCTGAGGATACAGTCTCTCCCAGTGCCATGCTTACCAGAAAAGGTAAGTAGTAGCTTCCCATGTTTCCCTCTCTAACAGATTAGACTCTTTACCATATTAACTTCCTCCCTATTTATAGGGATCGTTAAGCCCCCCTTAACTTCTTGGACGAAAACATGTGTTTTGAACTAGGTTATTCAGCAGCTACACAAGGGCTCAACTTCTTGCTCTTTCTTCTTGATACCTTTAGTTGGTTCTACAAAAACAATGGCAGAGGCTGCAGGTAGTCTCTAGCAGTATGAAACCGCCCTTTAAATCCTTCTCTTTGTACTTGTTGAGTTCCACTCTCCACACTCATTGGAGAAGATTCTTTTTACAGTGGAAGAAAGGCAGTTAATGCATAGCCCCACAACTGCTCAGAACAGGAAGTGTCTGTAGAATGTTTAGCCTGAAATGAGCTGTCACTCTCATAGTCATTGCCCCCAAGACTCAGGGTTCATCATGGATTAGTGGGCAGAAAGTTTATAAGAGCCAGAAGTTGAGAGAGACTTCTACAAAAGTGTTCTCTGGACATGATGAGACAAACACACACACACACACACACAGAGACACACACACACACAGACACACACACACACACACACACACACACACACACACACACAGAGTGGCTGTGGTTACTTTCACAAGATCAAACCAGGCAACATTCCAGCCTGTACAGGGAGGTTATGCATAAAGCCCCATTCCTAGCTAAAGAGCTGCTGGCACTCGACCAGAAGGTAAAGAGCAAGTTTTCCTTAGGAGTGTGGCTGCTGGTAGGATGCCCACATTGGAGTGGACATTCTGAAAACACTAATTGGCCTCTTTAGGTTAAAAAAAAAAGAGGAGGCAATGAGGTTAGAGGGATGATATGGTAAAGGAGCTTTGGTGGGGAATTGAAGCAGGGAATGTAGGGTATGATCAAAATACACTGCAGATATGTGTGTGAAAATCCCCAAAGACTAAATAAATTATATATTTTTGAAAATAAAATGAAGTGAAAGCCAAAGAAGTAGACCAGCATAGCTATTTTTAGTCCTTGCTGCATATTTTTCAGACTCTTGATGTTTAGATAGGACCCTCAGACTCCCTTGTGGTTTCCTTGGGCTGCTGGGGCCAGCTTCCTTTGTACTTCACCGTCACTGACCGAGCAGATGGCCTTGGGGATTGGGCTGGGGCCAAAAAGAAGAGTTCCCACGGAAGTCTCTGTGCTGCAGAAATCAACCATGCTAAGGTTCATACACAGCAGGCTTCTTGTACACACCAAGTTCTTTGTATTAGATGGAGGACAGAAAGTAGTGCTCCAAAGTGGTGTGCTCTGAGGCTGGCAGTGTGAGGGGCAAAGGGTCAGCAAGGATGTGATGGGGCAGAAGGATTGGGATGGGCAGCTGTGACAGCCTGAATTCAATGTGAGAAGCAAACAGAATGAAACTTGAGAATTCTATAAGCTGCTTCGAAATGACAGGACTTTTGATCCAGTACTTTGAATATTGTGTCTATGTGTACCCTCAAGAGAATGAGGTCTCTGTAACTGTATCACCAGGCAGTGTAATTGGAAGGGCCTCTAATATCACCTTTGTGTTTATTGATTAAATATAGGAGTGCATTCCTTAGAAAATGACTCCTGCAATCTCATTTTCATGTCAACAGTGTGGAGTGTTTTCTGCCAGGTTATTTCTATGCATATATTAAGCAAATGGAATGCATATGCATAGAAATGTACTTCATACAGAAACTGGGCCATCCATAATCCTGCACAAAAGCTTGTTTATTCTGTTGCCAGGGCACTTCAAATACATTAAATATAATTGTGGAAAACAGAGCATTAGAGTAGTTAACCTAAAATCACAACCAAGGGGGGTGAGACCTGATTACATCACTAAGGAGACTTAGATAATACTAATGACTATTCCAGAGCTGTGCTTTAGAGTCAGCTGTCATATTTTTAAAACTCCATTTTTTTTTTTGAGTTGGTGCAAATGTTGTTGCAGAACTGGGCATCATTCATGTCTGATAATGTCCCAGTGGCCGACTGACAACTGATGAAGCATGCATGTCACTTTGGAATTCTGTCTGTCACAGTTCCTGGTTTCAAGAAGGTTGAGTTTTGATATTATTTCCAACTATTTAGCAGGATGTGAAACAGACTGGAAAATATTAGAGCAAGGTCTAATTAATATTAGATTAAGAACAGAAATTCCAAGAAGCCCCACTGAAAATACTATTTTGTCTGAATTCTTCAAGTCTGTTTTTGAAAACTAAAATTGTTAAGCCGTTCACATTCTGAACTTTGGGATTGATTTAATACACAATTAAACTGGCACCATCAAGTTCAGAGGATGAGACCCTATGGGGAGCAGACACTGAAGTACATAGTGAAGTTGCTCTGTTCTGGCTCCTAGCCAAACAGTCTTTTTGGTAAAACCACATCCTATTTTGAAAGAATTATAAACTTACAAGTTGTGCTGGAGAGATGGCACAGTTGTTAAGAGCATTTGCTGATCTTCCAGAGGACTTACACCAGGGAACTAACAATCACAAGTAACTCCAGTTCCTGGGGGATCTGGCCTCCGGGACACCAGCACTCACATTTGTGCGTGAGCACATACAAGTAAATAGATATAACATAAATATTAACAAAATAAAGCAATAAGGAATAATGTAGCTATGAGTCAGCTTCCCCTAGCTGGTAACTCAAACCTCCCAAACTATAGTATGTTCTCAAATTTAAGAAGCCTAACAACATCATAATGTAGACTACTGGTGCTTGTACTTCACTGGATGTTGGGAGCATCAATTTCTGTGTGTGCCCAGCTCTGTGGTTTTTTTTTCCTCCTGTTTAATCTTTATAACCACCACAAGAGTCAGAAGAAAGAGTGCTCATTTTATTTAGGAGACTGTATAGTTGTACTCCTGAAGAGTCACACTCTTCCCTCCTTTTGTAGATAGATTGTGGCAACCACTGATCTCTTCCCATTTCTATAGCGTTATCCTCTGTATTCTGTTTTTTACCCCATTACCTATTCTCACTACCCTTCATAAGTATTTCTGGGGCAAATCTTTTCTAGCATTTTTGTTGGGTCCTTTACAGCGGTCAGTCTTTTGAGATCTAGAATTGCTTGACCCAGTGAACTATAAAGGTCCTAGGTAGTTAGAGGCTGATTCTGGGATGAGTGAAACATTCTCAGCATAGTTCAATGTCAGCAAGAACCTGACTCAACCCTGTTTTTTTTTTTCTGGGGTATTTCTGGGGTGTGTGAAACAAAAGACCATGACCTGAATGTTTGACATAATAATTTTGGAGGGACTGAAGATAAGGCTTAGTGAAAGGCCACTTGCTTACCATGTCCATAGTGCTGTGTTCATTGACCAGTAGTACAATAAAGAAATATTTGTGGAACAATTTTTTTGACCAAACTTCTAGACACTGAAGTCTGAGGTCAAGTTATTAAGAAGGCTGCATTCATTCACTTTGAAAGAGTTGGTGCAGTCTGTTCCAGGTCACTCTCCCAGTTTCCGGAAGCATGGCTTCCATATTCTCATTTGTATCTTTGGAAAGCATGTATTTCAATCATGTTCCAGAAATGTTCCAACCCCCTATCATAGGGATATTGACCAGGGCCCCCTTTAATGATCCCAATTTAATATGGCACCCATATAAAACTGCGGGCCTCAACAAAGATCACATTCTAAAGTATAGAGGCTCAAAATTATAATATGCCAGCTAGGTATGCTGGTGCACACCTTTGATCACAACACTTGGAAGCCAGAGAGAGAAAGATCTCTGTGCATCTTAGGCCACATAGATAGGTATAGGACCACTGGGACTATGTAGAAAGACCCCGTTACAACTCCCTACCCAATAATTAAAATATTTTTATTAATTCTTTATTTATTTACACACATTATTTGATCATATTTGACCAGCTCCTTGATTCTCTAATTGAGGAACAATACACATTTTTTTTTTGACAAGTTGAAATTCAGTCCCAAAGCAAGTATTGAGGGAATATACTCAGGATATTGCAAACAAGGTAAAAGGGAAATGTAAAAACGGTAGGGAAGAAGATGACATGTTATTAAAGATTGATACTCCTTAACCCATTACATCAATAATATCTGAAGCCTCAGGGCTTAATCTAAATGGGCCTTTTCTAGATAGGGCTGGGCTGACCCAATTCGTCTGACCTGAACCCAGGCATTACATCCCTTTCCAGGGATGGCTCTTTCTATATGGTGCTCTAGGTGTAAAGGCTCCATGGCTCAGTTCTCTGGTCCCAGGACACCACAACCCCCTTTCTTAGCTTCATCTGATTGGAGATATGGGATACTCAGAGAAACTTAGCATGTATCGTGGGAGAGCAGACTAGACATAAATCTGCAAATCCCTAAGCAAAGGTCAAACATAGCAGGTGTTTCAAAGGGTAATGTTCAGACCCTACCCAGCTGTGCCTCTCACAAGCATAAGAACTTGGGTAAAGTTCTAAGTAACTGCAGAGAGGGGATCTTTGCTTGTGATTCTGAAGGTGACATGACATTCAGATGATGGCTTTCAGGTGACCTGCTTTCCACAGTGGCTTACAATATTGCGGCGAACTGAATATTTGTGTCCTCCCTAGCCAAATTTATACAGGGAAGCCCTCACCTGCTGTTCGAGATGGGGGTCTTTAAACATATTATTAAGGCTAAATAAGGTTATAAAATGCTTCCTTTGCGCTGCTGTAACCAAGCACCACAGATGGAGTAATTAATAACGAACAGAAAATTATTGCTTGCTGTACAGAGGTTGAGAAATCTAAATACAAGATGGCTGCATGTGGCTCAGGCTCCCAGCTGCTTCCCCGCATAGAAGGATATCGTTAATCAAAAAGGAGGGTGAGCCCCATGTGTGTCTCCACATGTCAGAGGAATAAAAGAGAACCCACCAATGCACATAAGCCCTTTTGTAGTTGTGTAACTTATTAAGAAGGGTGGGTGACCTGCTCAAGGCCTAATCACTGCTCAGCGCACGGCAGTCTCCCCATAAGGATTACATTTCCAACATGGGAGTTTTCAAAGACACATTCAGATAAGAGCAGAGTAGAGACCACGCATCCATGGGAAGTAGTGTCCTTGTAAAAGGAGATGCCAGAGAGTCCTGTCACTCTCACTCTCCCCTTGAGCACGTGCCCAGAGCAAAGGTTACCATGGTGTTATCAATCCAGCTGCATCTGGAATCAACTAAAACAGACAATTCTGGGCTGATTATTTGAAGTAGGAAGATCCATCCTAAATGAGAGTAGAACCTTCTTGTGGTACTCTACGTAGGATTGTGGTGTAGTTGGGAAGATTGTCTTTGCCTGCTTGCATACTCTGGCAAGTTCATTGACCATTGCCTGGTTTTAGAACAAACTTCTAGGACTTCCAGCTTAGACGGAAGAACACCATCTCTCCTGCAATCTTCCAGTCCTTCGGTGTCAGACTGGGACAGCCAGGACATCCAGCCACAGGGAACAAGGAACCAATGGATTCTTGGCTTTTCCAGAGTGAAGCAGCCACTGTTGGATCACGAGGGCCCCATCCTGTAAGCCAGTCTAATAAATTCCCTTTTAATAGCTATGTCGTTATTCAGTTGGTTCTCTTCCTTTATCCCAGCTAACGCTGTGTGAGAAAGTCTCTCTGGCAGAGAGAAAGCTCTTGACAGAAACCAGAGCTGCTGGTATTTGATCCCAGACACCAGATCTGGGAGGAAACACATCTTTGCTGTTTAAGCCACGCAGCCTTTAATATTTTATCGTGCCATTCAGAGCAGATGAATACAGGCGCATTCTCTATTTCCAAAGGTTGGCATAGTCCTTAGTACTCAGCTCACAGCCTACATCCGGGTGACACCTCCTAGTTCCTTCATTGTAGGGATCTCTGCCTACCTGGGGACAGTTGGAAGGACAGAATCTAAGACAGCCCACTTCTCTGGAGCTCCTTTGGGTTCTATTTCTCTCATAAGACCTTCATTTATCTTCCAACAGGCCTCAGAAATGACTTTATCCTTCGAATAACTGGCTGGCTCCTCTAAAATGGAAATGAAAGCTTCCCCAACCCAACAGGAAATAGAACCTTTGGGTATCAAGGAAATGGAAAATCTGATTGTTCCTGTGAAAACAACTCAGCTTTTTATTTGTTTAAGCTAATTTGTTTGAAGCTGGAATAATTGCCCAGCTGTATAGTGAGTGTAGACTAATAAATAAAAGGATGTTATTTTCTCCTTGGGCATTGCTTAGAGGTAGCAAGCAGTGAGGGTCAGAGAATCTTTAAAATCCTTTTCCCTCAAAATTAGTTTTGAATTGCTGTTATTGTGTCTGTGTTCTGTCTTTGAAAAGTTTTCTTTACAAGTGCAAAAAATCAAAATATGAAGAATAAAAATTGAAAAATCTAAACCGAGCAATTTAAAAAAGCATACTTCTGAAAAGCAGTAAGGGAGAGAGCAAACAGAACTTACCGACAGCAGTGGTGGCCCTCCTCTCTTAGCACGCATTTTGAGTCAGGCACAATTCTAACCCTTTATAATAAATGCTTATTTTATTGTACAACCAATGAATCTGGAAAACAGGTGGCAAGCAGGAATTTATAACATTCTGAGACTTTTGCAAAAGAAAATAACCTTTGCAGGGTAAAGTAAGTGGCTGAAAGTATTGCATAGGCATTGAAGAGAGTCAAGGAGAAATAGCAATATTCAGAGAATACAAAAACCAGCATTCTATAGGCTCCTCCTTCTGTGCCTAATCCTAACGTTAAAAAGTGAATTTTTGAAAAGAGTTTATGACTCTCTTGATCACCAGCATAACACCAAACCTCTTTATTAAATTTCTCCTTTTCAATGTGTTGTTTGAATGATATTTTCCATTTTAATGTGCCCCATTTAAAAAAAAATGTACCACATATTGTTTTTTTTTTAAAAAATGAGTTCATTCCAACGGAAGCATTTTGAGAGCAATAGCGTTAAACAATGTGTAACAAAGCAGCATCCATTACGACCATCACTTGAAATTATAATCATCAAGATATTTAAAAATTTTAAAAGTAATGACTACCACAGGTTCCACAGCAGAAGCATTTGAGGTGACCTAATACCCTTCCTTGGCGTCGCTTTCAACATTTAGGCTGACGTGAGAAGAAACTTTACTGCATAGTCCCATTTTCCACGATTATGTGCACCTCTTGAAATTACCCCTGGAGCAGATAGCAGACAGAGACTATTCCCAGAAGAGTCCAGCACTGTCTTTTATGAAGGCTGTTCGGTGTAATAATGGGCAGGGGTGTTGTTGGAGGCAAGAAAAAGAAGAAAAGAAGAGAAACATAGATGAGCATAGGAAAGAAATCTCAGTGAGCATTTGTTAGATGCCTTGCTGTGTACTAGAAAACACATTTGATGCAAATGTACCCTTAAATCGATAGTGTCCACTATCACGGCACCGAGGATGCTTCATGGGGCAGCTGAAATGCTTCCAAACTCAATGGCAATGGCATGTCTGCTGCCAAAGTATTAAAAAAAAATCATCGATTTCTTCTCATTTTTTTTATCCTAACTACATTTAGGCATTATTTTAAAAATGATACAAGGAGGAACTCTGTTTAGAGGCAAAATTGAGACATTTTAATGTAATTATCTATTTAATATAGGTTAGCCTTGTCATGTGTGAGTCCTCCAAACGTGACCTATTACAGTAACAGTTTTAAGTAAACAGAGAAGAGTGTCTTGTGCAGACTGAAAAGTGAGGCATGGAGAGTCCTGATAATCTGAAGAACATAAAGGAAATTTAGAAGGCAGTTTGAATATGGAGATGACCCCTTTAACCTTTTGTTCATTGTGTCACAAGGTAAGAAACATTGAGGGTGCTGAATCCTGATCACTAGTGCATCCAGGAGGGTTGGAGCATTGTAAGAAACAGCTATTAAAAAATCAAAATGTAGGCACCCTTCTGAGGAGCATCGGAGATTCCAGGACGTGACTAAGATTGGGATTTCTCTTTATGGACATGTCATGCTGCTGTGATTCAGAAAGATGACTGAAAAGAATGAGGCAACCTCTAATGATGGGGTTGGAAGAGCCTTCTAGTTTGAATGGATCATGGACTTCCAAGAAGTTGCCAACAGTGACAGAGAAGTCTCATGATTCTTCATCCAATTTCCCCTAATTCGCATCTCTAGCACAGTATCAAAACTTGTTTGGTAGAGGGCTTACCTCGAAGCCATGGAACATTGAGTTAGACTTCCAGCACCACTAACCAAACAAAACAAAAACCAGGAATGGTAGCCCATGTCTGTAATCGCAGCCTTTGGGAGAGAGAGGAGGATTACAAATTCAAGGCCACCCTTGCCTACTTAGGGAGTTTGAGGCCAGCCTGGACCTGAGTATACATGAGACCCCACTGCTAAATAAAACAACAAAAGTAACCAGAAGCCTGTTCTTTAGAGACTGCAACTAATTTACATGTGCACTATTTTCCATTTTGATTGGTATTTACAAGCTAATTCTCAAGGTCCTACTGGGTAATGTCACTGATGCTTGCCTGTGTCCATTTCAGTCTCTCCTTCCTCCTTCCTTCACTCCATCCCCACCCCCTCTCCTGCCTAAAACACACCGTTCTTCTAAGAGAACCACTTTGTACCAGGCTATGTAGTCTGTGCCAAGAAGATGAGAAAAAGATATCACTGTGGGTTCCTCCTTGTGAGACCTTTTCAAACGTTCCAGGAGCCTTCCGGCATCCTGCCCACTCCTAGCCTACTTTTTTCTTTTGCAACTCTGGGCCAATCCCCTTCTGTTCCAGTTTTGATTTCACTCTTTCCATTGCTAATATTGTTTTTTCAACAAATACTGATGTGTGTCCAGCCTCACAATACAGTCAGCTCCACCCCTCTTTGCTCACAGTGTGTATGTTCTGGTCAGACAACCACTGCCTGTAGTCTGCGGGTACTTGGCATTAATTTTTAGTTCCTGTTGATGAATCCATCTGGAATGTATCCCATGTCCTTTCTACCAAAATACACGAAGTATATTTTGTTCGTTCAGTGGTCACTTCATCCAGAAAACGTCTGTTGATGGTTTGAAGCAGGTGCAAATCTCTCCCTTCCTTACTCACCCCAGGTCTTAACATTTTACTACAACATACTTCTGGGATTGTCTATGCCTCCTGTGACATCAGCTGGACGTATTCTTACTCCTGAATCTCACCTGTTTTGAGGACAGAACTCCATCATTCTTTCTGTTTTTCACTCATGCCTGAGAACAAACATGAATCTGAGGGTCTAGGGAAATTCTATCCCTTATCTACTAGACAACACCCTTCTATAGGGCACGCAGCAGGCATCCTTGGTAGATGTGACCGGCTCCAAGTCTTTCCAGGCAAGTACATTATGGGAAGCCAAGGGAATGTACCCTGTACACTCAGACGCAGGCTTAGAAAAGGAAATACTGATGAAATGTATGTCCTCAAGAGTGGCTAGAAATGATCCTTCTGAAACAGAAGGGGTATTTCATAAGTATGGCAGCTTTTCACACATTAGAGGTTCCTGGAGATGTGCCTACTTCTCAGGCAAAAGCTGCAAGTCTTTAAGGGTTTTTGGCATTCTTTTAAGTATTTAAACTTAGTCATCATAGCTGCCCCATACAGTAATCTCTGACCTCTCAGAATCACTCATTACCCCTGAACCTTTATTGACTTACTTAGAATATTGTACCTTAGCCTACCTCAGAGGGCTGTTTGAGGAGTGTAGGGAAATGAGCTCCTATGTGAATGGGGTGGTTTTGTGTGGATACTTATGAATGCTGTTTAGCTCAAAAAAGCATGTTCTTAAGTTAGTATAACTGGTGCTTTTTAAATAATTTATTTTTAAATAGAACCTCCTTCAAAATGTTCTTTAGTATCAATTTACTTTGTGCAGGATTGTTTATATATTTTTCATCAACCACACAACTTTTAGAAGTTATAAAGTCTACTGCAGCGTTCGTGTGTAGAGGGGAAGCCTAAAGTAAGCAAATCGCTTCAGCTCTTTTTTCATCAGGGGTTTGCACTTGCACCAGGATAGCTGGTGCCCCGTGCAGAGTGAATTTGGCTGAAAAAACTTTTCCAACAACCCAGTGGTTCAGCAATTTGTTGCCTTTGAAAAATATCTGTCAGCTTTATTACATCATACCTTTTATTTAAAAAGAAACATTTCAAAACCTTGTTCATTAGCCTCTATCCATTATTACCTGTCTAGACAGAGCTCTGTTGCTCTAGATTGGATGTGTCACATGGTTTACAAGTTATCCTACTTCACAGCTTTACGGTGTGTTTGTTATCTGAACATGATTTTGCCACATGGCTGTGATAATAAAAAATGGCAGCTCTTCAGGTTTAACCTCTAAGTTGTGGATGAAGACTATTAATAAACTACACATGATCTATTCAGTACTGCAAGAGTATTTGAAATGAACACAAGACCTCATTTTCCTTACAAACAAGACAAAGCCTTCTAAATGGTTTTTGTAAGCTTTAAAAATGGTTATTCAGTGTGCAATAACTTATATATTGAAATGGTTGTATGTTCTGTATAAAATGTTCCACTTGAGGTTTTTACGAAAGTACCTGTATCATCCCTTCTAAAATTTAAACCATATTTTTTGCTTTAAAAAAAATCTGAAATCTGCCTAGAGACTCTTTTCTAGAATGCACAATTATTCCCAGTCAGGAGCTGCCACTAATTCTTGACAACATGAATATTGAGGTCAGCTTGGAGAAGACAAACTCCTACCTTTTCTTTCCAAACACCATTTATAATGAGCGGAAACAGAAGAATCAACCATATCTACTTCCTCTCTTACTCTTCCTGTGCCCTTGCATGTTCCAGTGCATGGAACCCAGTGAGAATTACACTTCCTCCTCAGATCCTTTGGAAGACTAATGGAGACATTGAATGATTCTTTCCAAAGGGTAATCCAAGGGAAAAACCTGGGCTTGATTTGCATAGGTTACCTAATTTGCATAAATGCATAAATCTTTTTTTTTGGCAGCCTGAAGAATTGAGTGGACTCTATGCATTTTTTCCCCTCTCTTTAAGGATAAGCAAGGTGTGTATTGAATCATTATGAAATGGGCTCTTGAGAGTGTAGACAATGCCCCGTGATTTTAAGTAAAGGTAATGTATCTGTCACACCCAAAGGCTCAGGGCTTTGCTTATTTTACAACCAGCATGTTGTCTGCATCTCAGCTGGCAGAAGCTCTCTGCAAAGATGTCAATCATGTTCAGACTTAGAGGCCAAATTTGATGTTGGCATCCTTCAATGATCTGGAAAGGAGTTTAGAGGTTATGTTTGATATAGACTAAGTTCCACAAGGCCAGCCTGCTGTAACATGACCTTCAGCCAACCCATGAGGTTTATACTGAAATAAGAGACCTTTGAAAGAAACACTTACCATCCATGGACCTTGATCCTTTCCATATGATCAGTAGTGATAATGACAAGGTAACAATACGAATAAGAGCTCCATCAGACCTTTAAATAAGCCATTTTCACATTGACCCAGGAAAGATCTCCCACTAGCTCTGTCTTCGTTCCATTTTACAGACAAGGAGTCCAGGCTTAAAGACTTGAGATTGCTTGCCTGAAATCACCTATGTCAGGATTTGAACCCATGTTTCTCTGACATAAAAACAAACCATATCTAAATCACTGGCACCACCCACAACTCACTTTTATTGTCAATTAAGAGACCTCACCACGATCTCATTAAACACTTTATGGACCTTTGAGGAAACCTTTCCACTCCCACAAGGAAGCTGCCAGCCTTCATGTGCATTGGCTAGGAGTTAGACACTGTAGACTTTTCATTCACCTCCTTCCCCTTCCCTCACTTGTCAAACTACTAGAGTCATGTTTGAAGGTATGGACACCGAGTCTCAGAACCACATACCTGCCTTGGTCACTAACATGATGTAGGGTCCATTTTGTACCTTTAAAAATGGTTCACAGGCATCTTAAAATCCAAAGCATACTGATTAAACTGGGGGTTCTTTCCCTCAGCACTTACTGGCTTGGTGATTTTTAGTGACCTATCTCCAGTAACATCTTCGGACTTGCCTTGGAGTTAGGAAATCATTGAAGGAGAGAATACTTTTCCTCCTGGTGCCTACTTTTTTTTTTTAACTTTCTGAGATTATTGTTATTTATAAGTGGTTTTATTATACCTTTTGCTTCATGACAAACATGTCACAGTATGTTTGAAAATATGTGGGTTGGGAGCCACAGATATAAAATCATTGCACCTTGGGATTTTCTTAAATTAAAAAAAATTGGTTTGAGATAAAACCAGATCTGGGAGCTTTACCTGGTTGGTTGAGGGACTAAAGTATATTGCTGTGGTAAGAAAATTAGCAGTTGTTCTTTGGAGAACTTATTTGAAATGGAGAACTTGGTAACACCCTGACATCTGATGGAGCATCATGTAATACCCAGAAAATTATGGATTTTGAAGCTTTTTGCTTCACACAGGCAGATGCTGCTAATATATGCCTTAGAACAACGGGGATTCAGCTATTTCAAACTGAAAAATCCCCTGAAATGCTCCTAGATTACCCTTGTTGTTGAGATAGCTCTGGTTTTAGATACAAGTATCTAAATCACCCACACCTTGTGTATGTCCCCTTGTCTCTATCTCTATCTATCTATCTATCTATCTATCTATCTATCTATCTACCTACCTATCTACCTACCTACCTACCTAACTACCTACCTACCTACCTACCTACCTACCTACCTACCTACATACCTATCTGTTTCTTCCATCCCTCCTTTCCTATGTGTCATGAATATATATATACATTATGTATATATCATGTACACATACATATATACATATTCATGAGAAGGCCAAAGGTCAACACTAGGTGTCTTTCTCTATTACTCTCTACCTTAGTTTTCTGAAACAGAGTTTCTCACTGGACCAGAGGCATCCACTCATCTGTGCATGTTCCCAGTGCTGGGGCTGTAGATGTTTTTCAACATTGTCAACTTTTCCATGGGGGTTGGGAATATGAACTCAGTTTTTCATGGTTGCTCAGCAAGCACTTTATCCACTGACCCATCCCCCCCCCCCCAGTTTTGATTTCCAACTCCATCAGAACTTCTCAAAATCTAGACCAAAGACTTCACGAATCAATATGATCTGGAGTGTGTGTTGACAATGCACTCGGCGGCCCCACTTTTTTAGTTCTAGAGTGGGAGCCAGGAGCTGGCTTCTTGGGGGTGATTTTCCTGCTAATTGATATTTAAAAGCCTATGGTTTGCAGCATCCACTCATGTGTGCCCATTCCCCTGTCTTTAATCCCACAGTAGGGAAGTCTTAATTGCATGTGAGAAGACAAGTTCATAAAGGAGGATTACATTTCACTTTATTTCTTTTCTTTTCCCTTCGTCTCATGACCTTCTGTGTCTCTTGCAACTCCTTAGCTGTTCATAGGCTGCAGAACTGCTCAGGAAGGCAGACCTAGGGATCCCCACGCTCACAGTTATTCAGAGGGAAATTAAAAAAGTGCAGCCAACTGTGGAAGACAGGTTCCAGGACCATTGCCTGCCCAGTTTCCTTACATGAAACAGCCTAGCAAGTGAGCATGACCTTTGCCCTTTGACCTATATCCTTTCAATTATGTCAGAATCACTTTTACAAACCGGATGGTGTCTGTGCTTTGTAAACAGCTGCACCATCTTGTTCAGACAGGAGTGATGGGAAATGAAAAAGGAGTCTTTACATGTGTTCGGTGCTGAGGCAACTTTTCATTTTCAAGTGTGTTCTGTCTGAAATTGGTTGAATTCAAGCTTATGGGACCTAAAAATCTCAGTGGATCATACTATAACTCTGTCAACAGTTTAACTGTCATTTATACCAAGACTTTTGTTAAGATTTTAATAAATAGTGCTTTTGAAATGTTGAGTTCTGTCATGCCTCCAAAACCATTTATCTAGCAGAAGAATTTATCTATTGACAATGATAACAAAAGTGTAAAATTTAAGTGTTCAAATAAGAGGAAAGTGGTAAATTTGTGTGTGCGATATGTGTGTTGTGTGTGCCTGAGTGAAGTGTGTATATTTGTGTGTGTGTTGTATGCTGTATGTATGTGGAGTGTTTGTTGTGTGTATGTGTATGTGGTGTGCTATATGAATGTGGTGAGTGTCTTGCTTTAGTTGGGATATTGCATTGGACATAACTGGACAGAAACTCAGCCTGCTTTCTTCTATCCAGTATAATTTCTCTTTCTATATGAAAGTAGGAAATTGGTTGGGAGTAATTTGTAATTTCTGAGTCTTTTCCCTTGGCGATAAGAGATGTTGATCTGAGCACTTTTCTGTTTGGTGAATCAAAATGACAGGCATCAAGAGAATTATTAAGCTGCAAAGTAACACAAAACCTTCCCTGGCCTGTCCCTGGGGTGTAGCTCTATTTTTCTGTGCCTGCTGATGGAAATAGGGTGGGGTGTGATCAGAAAGCCAAGCCATCATAGACAGTTCCTTCTGCTGATGTGAGAACTTGTGAATGCTGGGATGCTGAACTGAGCCTGGGCCATCAGAGGCGGTCAGGACCACAGCACCCTGATTTACTGCTCGGTGAGCAGACTCTTACCTGCTCTCAAATTAGACCCATGTAGTCTATTTGCTGTGTCAGACTCATTTATTGTCAACTTACCCCTTTTATTTTCTTCCTCTAAAAACCAACCTCAAACCAAACATCACCCCCAAAAGTCCAGAAATAGATGTGTCCCAGTGCTATTGGCACAACTAAAAGGGATAGCCAGAGCAGACAGGCCAGTCTCTAATTAGTGTGTTGTTCCCCAAACATAGTTTTCTTTCTAAGAATAACTGGAAAGGGACACTTATGGCCTTTGACTGGTGAGGTATGAAGTCTTGTGGATTTTTGCCAGGATCCTTCTCTCGGAACTGATGACATTTCAGTTGGCCATTCTTCCTGAAAGGATGCCTTTAAATAAATAAGATTAGCAGTACAGAGCGCTAGAATGTTCCCTGCCATATATACAACCCAACTTCACCTTGGCTGATCCGCCAAGCCTTTTACCTGTACAAAGATGTATTCTGGCTCTTCTTATTCCCCACTATTCTGTCTCCTCAACATTTAGTGTCCATAATATGTCCCCACCTTCCAGCCAATAGCTCTTGGTGTTGTTTTCTCCCTAAGCGGTTGTCTCTGGAGAATAATGAAGTCACAATGACATTGGTTTCCGGAGATGCTGTTTCGTACTGAGCGCTTTTTGTCCTAGACTCTGATTGCACTCAACTCCTCACAAGTACCTGAGGAATAATTTTGACCCATTTATTTATTCTCATTGTCTTTATGAGCAAACACACTGAGAGCAACTTCGAGACACCAGTCCGGTTACACTGACACTACTGACAGAGCTCTGCTTTTCCACGTTTTTTATTTCATGTGTCTTGAGTGTTTAGCTTGAATGTGTGTAAGAACTTGTCCTGCATGCAGTGCCCACAGAGGTCAGAAGAGGGCATCAGATCACCCAGAACTAGAGTGACAGGTGGTTTGAGATTGTGAGACAAAGCCAGGTGATAGGCAATAGGAGCCAATGCACTTAACTACCGATCCATTCATCTATCCTCTTAAGCTTTGTTTGCATTTTATGTGTGTGTGTGTGTGTGTACCTAAGTGTATGTATGCACACTACATGTGTGCTGGCCAAGGAGGCCAGAAAAGGACATGAGATCCTCTGGAACTGTAATTACAAGTAGTTACGATCTGTCTGATGTGTGTGCTGGAATCCAAACCTGGGTCCTCTACAAGAGCAGTCAGTGCTCTTAACTGCTGAGCCATCCCTTCAGCCCTACTCCCCCCCCCCCAACACCTACTTCAATCTAGACCTTGCAGGCCACCTCCATGTCTACTGACATCACGAAGGCTTCCCTCACAATTCTACCTCTTTCTAACCACTTTCTCTTCAGGATTCCCAGAGCAGGCCACTTGCATTTCTTATTGTATGTGCCATGCTGTCTTCTTCTCCCAGAGCTTTCTGAAAGATTGTTTTTGCCTTGTGACATCTTCAGGGGTTGCTACCACTGTTCTGGCCACATAATGACATATTCAGTTAAGGCTTTGTTTTTCTGTAAATCCCTCCCTAAAGCCAAATACCTCCAAGAAGGCCAGAAAGTCCCTGCTAAGACAAGTGTTTTTATGTACTCTATCAGGAGCATAGGATAGCAACTTGTTTTAGCACACTCTGAAACCCGTTCGGGCAAGTTGGTGGTTTCTATGTGTTGATTTCTAAGCAACTCACTAAAGAATATCTGCTTTTCACTTGAATAAAAGCAAGCATTTTAAGCACTTGAGTTAACTTTAGGAAATCAATTTAGTTTGCAACTCCAAAACACTCTAGTTATTACTCCTTTAAAGATAATGAAAGTTTTGCTGTTTGAAAAAACGAAAACCCCAGATATCTCAGTTTAGCACTGCTCTTTGTGATGTGTGATGTGCAGCATCTCAGTGGGTTTGCTCGTTCATGGATATGTTACAGATCCAATACACAGAAGCAGTGTTTCACAAGAGCAACAAGGCTCACCTCCCTTCGAGTTATAAACACTTGGGGAGTTTCTTGTCGAATTCCTTCTGGGACCAGGAATTTTTTAAATAGAGAATTTCTTTTGGTGCTAAGAAATATGTCCACAAAAATCCCAATGATATGCATTAAATGTGAGGCTTTGCTAATCATTGTGAAGACCGTCAAGGGGAATCTTACAAAAGAACAGAAAGAAACAGCAAATAAATCTAGGAGCCAGCTTTATACACAATGACACCCACTTGGTAAGGAGAGAACTCGATATTTCCATAAGAAGAATAAAGGAAGATGTCCCTTTAGTACAGTTCAGCACTAATCAAGTATTATGGGTGGTGGGAATATCCCTAATTCTGTGTCAAGATCTGATAGATCACTTCTCAAACCTGTACTCAAGAATAGACTACAGATATTTGAAACATTAACAAAACAAAACAAAAATACCAAGGGTCAGTTTTGCATGGACTGAACTGAAATGCCTAAGCCAGGGCCCAGTAATCCATAATTTTGAAAAAGTCCCATTGCGTTCAGGAATGCTCTAAGTGTAAGATCCTCTTCTGCATAGTTGCCAGAATATGAATGTTCTAGGAGGCAGATGCTTATGACACGCTACTCACTGTCTTCTGGCATGTGCTGTCAAGATACAGCTGTGGAGACATGGATGGGGTTTTGTGTACTCACAAAGCTCCCGTAGCTTTGGGGTGTGAAAGAGCTCAAATCATCAAAATGTTGAAATGGGTTTTATACTTGTAGGTATTTGAAAAACGTTATTCAAAGGTATTATCAGAAGGGGGATAGTGGAGTATGCATGTAAGGAGCTATGTCTCCAGCTAAGGAGCTTGGGTTTGACAATTCCTGTAAAGAGAAGAGGTCTGGACTCACACAGACACGGTTTTGGTTGGAAATGGCTTTTGGGCATGAGCATCCTTCTTTGGTTATTCTATTTTCTGCAAACCTGTTGAGGAGACGGGAAGTTCACACTGAATGTGGATTCTATCCAACCATATATATATATATATATATATATATATATATATTTAAAATCTTCCTCTAGATTCTCTTAAGGCAAGAGGATCTGCCTTCAATCTCTTTGCTGCTAAGAGCCATGACAACAAGCTACTTCCAGCTTTGAGGCTAAGTGCAAATTAAGCAAATTTGCCATCCATAAAGTGATAGGAAAACAACAACAACAACAACAAGAACCTTGAGAGAAAAAGCTCTTGGATGGAAACTTGGGAAATCAAACATTCTAATAATATCTGTAGAACAGAATCTCAGATTTCTGGGACTCCCTTGAGGAGCAGCTGCCAGGAAAGACTTCTTGTTCTAAATCCTGTTTAAGAACAAATACAGCAGAGGACTCCTTTTAGCTTGCTGGCATTACTGGGTTATTTTATTTAACACTTTTCTGAGGATGGTACTTGGTGTGATTTTTTTGAATAATTTAAGAACATACTTGGCAACATAGAAGCAAGGAATGTAGTGAAGCAGGGAGTAAAGGAATCCAAGTCGGCCATTTGCTTTGAATTGTAGATCAGCTACCACTTGCTGGGTAGCAACAGAGCATGTCACTGTTTGCCAACTTCATTCTGACCACTTCATGATCCGATCCTTTGTTTATGTTTCCTGGACTCAGAGAGAAATAGATGGCTCCTGATCTTTAGGGTCACTTACTATAAATAGACACTATTAAACATGAATTGAAAAGTTGTTTCTTAGTCAAAATCAGGAACAAGGGATTATTTACGGGCATGTAAGTGTTGGCAGATATACTGTGCACAAAGGTAGTAAAGACATTATTTGTGAAAATACAGTGTTGCAAAACTGTGATGTGTGTGTATACACATGGCCCATATTGAATTCCTTGAGAAATGTCATTATTATCTAGTCAGAATGGAGAATATTAACTGGCCCCATTTTACAAACTGGCATTCGTGATGAAGGCCTCTTTCCTGAGACAGACACCTGCTGTGGTCCTGCTATCCTCTGGGTCTTCCATGGTACAGGGAGAAAGTCCATTTCTTCCATCCATGGTTTCCCTTGGGATTTTCTCCTAGGATACAAGACAGAGAATCTCTCACTTTTCTTTGGTTTCATTCTTCATTTGGGCTCTCAGTGCTCTGGAATATGGCCAACCGAAGCAAAGTGGGTTTGGGTAGCACTGGGGTAATCTCTATGCCCAGAGTTCATCATTCTTGAAGAGCCCAGGATGCTCTGCCTTCAACTTCCATCTTCCACTGTGTCTATAGTTCAGTTGCAAGCACAGTGGCATGAAGACAACGTATGGTCCTCTCCGGTTTGTTCGCTTTGCAGAGGTGGCTTCAAGTCAATTAAAAACTCAAACCCAATGATGGGTACAAGGACCCAGAATGGAAACTCCTTTGTCTGTATATCAGTGATTCTCAACCTGTGGGTCTATTCCTTGGGGAGGTGTCACATATCAGCTATCCTGCATATCAGATACCTACATTAGGATCCATGACAGTAGTTAAAAAGTTATGAAGTAGCAACCTAATAATTTTATGGTTGGGGTCACCCAATATGAAGAGCTACATATTAAAGGGTCAGAGCATTGGGAAGGTTGAGGACTTCTGGACCAGATGCATTTCTCCATGCTGAACTGTTTACCAAAGGATCTCATATTGGACTAGGATCATTGTATCTAAACTAGATCAAAATATAGGTATCTTTTGGAACCTCTGGCCACAACACACCCTAAAGGATCTTTGCCATTCTCTAATGGGTGAAAAACTTAAAAGTAGGCAACATTATGTGAATCCCTGAAGAGTAAGACACTATAGGAACTGTACACCCAAATTTATTACCATGCTATGTGTTTAGAAAGCACACTAAAAGTCCATTCCCTTCTCCGTGACCTTTTTTATTCTCCTTAAAATTTTTGACTGTGAAGACAGCTCAGCATTCTGTCTTGTAAACATTCGAAAGTCTGCTTTTCTTGTATAACAAAGTCCTATCCAAATAGTTGTATTTAAAAAAATATTATATAAGGTAAATTTCCCGTTAATATTGAGAAGTATTCAGGGCAGGCTATTAAGCTTATTTATTTTATCTTTGTTTGAGACAAGGTCTTGCTGAGCTGCTCAGGACAGCACCAATTTGAGCCGCCTTTCTGCCTTTGTCTCCCATGTGCTGGGATGACACGTTTTAGCCACTGTGCCTGGGGGAAATTTTTACATTTTTAATGAAAGAACGGTAATTTACTAATGTAACTGAAATGAGGCAGCTCTGTGTTTCCTGTTCAGTAGAAATGATTCGCAGCACTTAAACACCACTGTGGCCAGGCGTGGTGGTGTGTCTTATAGTCCGAAAGCTCAGGAGGGAGGCTAAGGCAGAGTGGCCATAAGTGTAAGGCTGGTCTGAGCTACACTGCAGGAGTCCACCAGAATAAATAAATAATAGGAGAGAGAAGAGGGAAGGGAGCAAAGGAAGAAAGGAAATACATTATTTTTATCCAGAAAACAATCTTTACTTATACACCATATTTAAGAACTTGTTTAGATATTTGGAAGCTAATTCTAGTGAGCCTGTGTGTAGCTCAGCCAAGAAGTAGATAAATATATTGGGTGTACAGACCAACTGAAGATGTTATTTTGCTTTCTAAAAATTAGTAGGTGCTAAGGAATTGATAATTTCAGCAAACCAGATGGACTGGCAAGACATTCCATTGGCAAGTTAATATAAGTTAACTTCTTAGAAATAACATTATGGCATAGTTGAAGCCCCTCCCCCTTTCTCTCTCTCTCTCTCTCTCTCTCTCTCTGTGTGTGTGTGTGTGTGTGTGTGTGTGTGTTATGTATATGTTTGTGTGAGGGTGTGCCACTACCTGTAGAAGCTAGATTCTGATATTCAGTCTTCATTTGCTTCATTTTCTGAAACACAACTCTCATCAGAACTGGAGCTAACCAGTTCTTCTAGGTTGGGTGTCTAATTAGGAATATACCTATTTCCACCCTACCATGCCTTGGAGGTATATATGAGCATGTTTATACTTGGCATTTTACATGGGTGCTGCAGACCTGAACATGGGTTATCACGCTTTCATGAAGAGACTTTTCTGACTAAGCCATCTCCTCAGCCCAAGACATATGTTCTTCATGATTTTCTTTTTATATAGAAGACCCCCCTTAGCTATTCGACAGTTTTTCTTGTGTAGCCCTTTAGCTATTTTAAAGTAAGCCATAAAATCTCCATATTATAAAGAAGAAAGAAACCAAGTGGTAACAGTAGTGTCTAGTTTTTATGTGTCTGTCCTTTCCTTCTTAACACTGACCCGGCAATGGCATTTTTTTTTTTTTTTTTTTTGGTCATTTTCTCTGCAGCTTTTATCTTCAGCCATGTACCAGTAAAATTTGTCCTACACTCTGCTTTTTCAGTGGCTAAGAATGTTTAGCCACAAATGATTTCTACAAGGGACTAAGTGTGGAAGCAAGTAAAGCCCTCTTTGCCAGGGGCTCTCCTGGCTCCTGATATACTCCAGGAATCACAAAGGATATCTGTGTATTGTTGGTTCATAATTTCCCTAGTGGCAGCATAGTTTTGATTAATCACAGATGCCCCAAATGATAGAAAACATCTAGCAAGCTGAATAAGGTGCTGTTGCTTTTGTTATTGACAATACATGCACATATCTCTAAGATGACAGGCAGCTTAACCTCCCTTGTGAGGTAGTTCTCTTACCCACAGGGAATATGTTTTAAGATTCCATGTGGGTACCTGAAACCAGAGATGATATTAAGTTTCCTACCGCTTTCCAATATGTATATATTCATGATAAAATTCCATTCATAAATTAGGCACGGAAGTTAACAAAAACCTAATAATGAAAGAGAACAACCTTAAGAACGCACTGTAACAGAACCCATATAGATATGGTCTCTCAAAATGTCTTAGGCTACCCTCACCTGTCTGTGACAATGTGGTGAGAAAATACTTACACGTGGAAAATCATGAATAAGTGGATGGCTTAGGGACAGAAGGGTTATTTGAATTGCAAGCGTTGAAACATAATCTCAGTTTATTTGATAGTAAGGACCAGTACTTCATTAATGACTATTGGGAGGGTAGTGTATACAGAGAAGATACTCTGAAGAAAAGGATGGCTTGTGAGTTGAGTGTGATTGATTACTGGTGGTGCCAGATTTTACCATAATACCCAGCATGGCTCACTATGTAAAATGTAAATATTGCTTATTTATGAAATTTTCCATTTAATGTGTTCATATGGTGGTCGACAAGGACTAGCTGAAACCACAGAAATGGAACTATGGATTAGAGACCCCATGCTTTGGATCACTGGTGCCCACATCTAAGGCAAAACACCTTTTAAAAGTAGCCTTTTAGTACAGGAAATAGGGATATACATAAAGTCAACCATTAGTTTATCATTGTCCATTTTGTCTTGCTTCCCAGACGATTAGATGCTATCAAATAATTATGTGAAATGAGGTTAAAAAGGGGGGGCAAATCTCATTCCACATTCAAGGGTGATTTTTTTTTTTTTTTTTTTTTTTTTGCCTAAGAAGTCAGAATGCAAAACAAATGATGTGCCTACCAGCATGTATACTCAGTTCTTGGAGGGGAAAACACCCTTGCAAACCAAGATCTTTTCGTAGGAGCCATTTTATGGGCTGCAAACACTGAAGTTGATTTCAAGATAATCTCAATAATCTATTTTTAGTACAGGATAAAATGTGTATTCCCACAGCAAAGTGAGAATCTCCTACTTATTATGCTAATGCGATATTTACCAGCACCATTGCCATGGTTTCCAGATCAAAGTCCCCGAGAGCCCTAAGTCTTGGTCAATGAAAAGTCAAACTCATAAACATGCAACTCTCTTAGAAATGAATGATTAAATAGAGGGGAAAAAGTCAAGGAGAAAACAACTTGGCAATGGAAATGCAGCAAATGCATCTCTTGCCAGAAGAAACTCACATGGTGACCACAGGTGCTGTACCTAGATGTTAGTGTCCTAAATCACTGGTGAGAAATAAGTCTCTTAGAAAAAGTTGTGTTTTTCTGAGAAAATGTTCTGTTTGCTATGTCCTCTTGTGGTATAATATTTTTGAACATGAAGATGGGCAAAACTCTTCTACTTTCTACCCTAAAATTCTTGCCTTTATGACACTGTTCTTATTATTAAATTCCAAGATTCATTTTATTAAGTAGTATTCCAAGCTGTCAAAATTTTGCAGTAATTTATGGGTCCCAAATAGAACAATTGGTTCTAGATTAAATAGCATCCTATCCCAGAAGGCAGCATTGATTTAATCGTAGAGCCCAGAGGGCTCTGCTCACTAGAAATAACTTGCTTTGTGTCACAGGACAGTTAGCTTTTCCAGATTTCTGTCAGTGTGAGGTAGGAGATCTTCATCCTTAAATCATCCATAAATCATTTTAAAGATGTTTATTAATTCACTGAATCACTGTGGGTCATGACCTTTCAATGGAGATAGTATTGCCCCAAATATGATAATGGGATACAAGGGTGAGGTCGGTGGACAATAAGCCAGATAATGTGTATGGAGTTATCTAGAGTCACCAGGAGACAAGTCTCCAAGCACTACTACGGAGGATGGTTTAAGTCAGACTAGTCTCTAGACATGCCTGTAGGGGATTTTCTTGACTACATAAATTGAGGCAGGAACACTTTTCCACTGTGGGTGGCACCATTTCCTTGCTGGGATTCTGGACTCTACAAATAAAGAAAGGAACTTGAGTAATAGGATGTACCCAAATTGCCCAAAAGTCAAAAGAATACTCTGTCATCACAGCAAAGTGTGGGGAATGGACTGTGGCAGGCCCCATACTTAGTAGGATCTAAGACCTTAGCACAGCTGACTCCAGAGTGGAGATACCATTCAGGCTGTAAAACTCAACACATAGACAGCAGCACCCACGGAAACTAAAACAGAGGCCTAGTCCATCTAAGTTCATAGTTATGGGAAACTCTCTAAATGTACTAACCTTGCTTTTTAGCTTCTGTAGTTCCATTTCTGGATAACTGTTCATGTTAACTGAAGTACGTCAACCCAAAACATGGTTTTTGTGCTTAAAAATCCCATCCTGAGAAAGGCTTGGTGCTATTCTGGACTTCCAAACATCCAGAGTTGTTTCTGGCCAGTTAATAAAGAATTTCTATTGGCTTAAACCCCTGTCCAAAGAGTCTTCTCTGATGAATACCCCACAATATGGGCCATATGGAGTATTATTGGGAATTTATATAATATGAGTTAACAAAAGGCATTGGACCTACTAGTCTGGCCCTCACTGAGAGCTTGGATGGTGGTGGTGGTGGTGTCTCTAGGATTGATTGAGGTTCAAGTATGAGACACAGGAGGCAGAGGACAATGAAAATGGCAACTGTAGTCAACTGAACAAGGAAGGGAGGGAGTGAAGAAGGAAAGCCTAGTACAGGGAGAAGGCATAAGAATAGAGCAAGGCTAGACATGGGGATCTTCCCTTCATAGTTGTAGTGAAATAGTCTACATGAAATAGTTGTAGTGTACATGGGTCTATAGATGTGGCCATAGTAGATTGATAAAGTGCTAGATTAGAAATAGCCTATTGATGCTGTAATCCAGAGCTTTCCAGGATTTCTATAACAAACCTCTGCCTACCTGTGCTCTTTTGCATCTGATCAATGACTCTCCTAAGTATACCTCCAACATTCTTATCTCCTTCAGCCAGAAAGTCCACTCTGTGCCCTCTAAACAAAAAGAAGACACCATTTTGGTGGCCGATGAAGACAGGAGGTAGAAGGGCCTTCTTATTCTTTTATAGATGAGGAAGTTTTAATGTCAATTCTTCCAACAGTTCACAATGGTTTTCTTTTTTTTAGCCCAAGTCCAGTGACAAGAAAATCTCATGTTCCTTCTTGTTTTTACAGAGAGTACAGCATATTAACATGACCTCAGTGGGGAGAAGACTAGTTTGTTCTCCCTTTTTCTTACCTTTGCAGAAATGTCAATGCTTAGATCAACTTTTCAAGGAGATGGCAATTCCTTCAGGGATTAGTTCAATTACAGTGTCAAAAGACTGGGTGGGGAAGTGTTCTCAGTGCTTCAGTGGAGAGAAGAAATGCTATTTAAGTAGCTTCATATTTCACACGTGGGTGGCTGAAGCTTGAGGGGCTTCCCAGCAAGGCCAAGCTTTAGGGGATTTTGTAGTTCTCTACTTTCCCTCTAAAAGGGATTCTCCTGTTTTTCTTGTCAAGACAGATCAGATAGTGTTTGAATCTAAGTCCCAGTGCCATGGACATAACCAGGCCTCTGGTTCTCACTGAACCTGTGGCACGTACTCTCTGACTGTGATGACCATTTACCAATTCAGAAAGACAATCACTATGCACATGAGTTCAACATAACTTGATGTCTACTCTAAATAACCCATGTGAGGTGGTATAGACTATGTTATTTCCAAGCTAGAGACTTGTGTTATTACACGATTCTGAAGGATAAATATTTTGGAGGACCTAACACATAGCAAGTGTTTACAAGATGATAACCCCAAGGAAGAAAAGTCAGATTACTTGAGACCACCAGCCAGAAGGGACAGAAGATATTGGACTTGTTTCACTGCCCGCATTCACCTTTTAAGGAATGTTTATTTTATATTTAATTATGTGTATTTGGGCAAGAATGTATGTGGGTGTTTGCACATGAGCGCAAGTGTCTGAAGAGGCCAGTAGAAGGAATCAGATCCCCAGGATCTAGAGTTATGTGTTGTGAGCCCCCTGACATGGACGCTGGAAACTGAACTCAGGTTCTCTGCAAGAGCAACACATATTCTTAACCAATGAGCAATAGCTTAGGATCGGAAGTATTTCAATTCAGGGCTTTTTTTTTTTTTTTTTTTTTTTTTTTTTTTTTTTTTTTTTGAATTTCCATATAGATTTTACTGGTTAAGTATCTCCAAAATTTAGAAATTCACAATGTTTCCAAAACATGTAAACAATATAAAAATATTTCACTTAGAACACAACTCAGTTTCCAGTGCTCAGCAGCTATGGGTGTATCACCACCGCCTTACTAAGCAGAGCAGGTTTATGCTTTACATGGAAGGTTTCATCAGGGTCTCTTCACAATCAAGTAGAGTCACCATTACTTCTTTTATCTACAATACAGGGAGTATATTGTACCTACTGGCCAGAAACTAAATGTGTATGAAGTAGTCAAATTAGGTCCAAAACAGAATCTGTCTGGAATATTGTCCTTCAAAGATAGTGACATACATTTTACAAGACTTTCAAAAATGGTGTCGTCTTATGCTTTTAAAATTTTCCTTGACAACTCCAATGGAGAGATAGAGACACCAACCCACTCATAAAACTGTTCATAACTACAAGAAATTCATTCAGGGACCAGGGATGGAGCAGAGACTAAGGGAATAGCAAGCCAATAACTGGCCCAACTTGAGACCCATCCCCTGGACAAACACCAATCCCTAACACTATCAATGATGCTCTGTTATGCTTGTAGATAGGAGCATGTTGTTCTCTAAGAGATTCCACCTAGCAGATGATTCAGACAGATGCAGATACCCACAACCATACAGTGGATGGAGCTTGGGGACTCTTATGGAAGAATAGAGGGAAGGATTGTGGGCCTTAATGGGATAGGAACTCCACAGGAAGACCAACAGAGCCAACTAACATGCATCTTTGGAGTGTCAGAGTCTGAACTAACAACCAAATAACATACATGGCCTAAACCTAAGCCTCCCCTCATACATGTAGCAGATGTGCACCTTGACTTTCATGTGGGTCTTGAACAACTGGAGTGGGGACTATCCCAAAACTGTTGCCTGTATATGGGATATGTTCTTCTAGTTGGGCTGCCTTGTCTGGCCTCAGCGGGAGAGGGAATGCCTAGCCTCACAGAGACTCAGAAGTGCTAGGATGGGTGGATACCCAGGCAGGCTCTCATTCACTCTGGGGAGAAGGAGGAAATGGGGAAAAGATCATAAGGGGGGGGGGTAATCAGGAGGTGGGCATCAAGTGGAATATAAAGTGAATAAGTAAAATATAACATAACATTAAAAAAATTCTTTGAAAATCCGGGAGGATTTTGAAGATTTGTTTCTTTCTTCTTCCCTCCCTTCTTCCTAGTTTCTGGGTAGGTGCTGCAAGGCTTTGGTCTTCCTTGGCTTACAGTTGTTATTGCTACAACCCCTGTCTTTGATAACACATGCTTCCCCATTTGTGTTTTCCTTTTTGCAAGGTTGATCTACTATGAGTTCATTGTTTTGTTTTGAGATGAGTTCTCATACCATACCTCGGACTAGCTTGAAATGCACTATGTAACCCATGCTAGCCTCAACTTTGAGGCAATCCTCCTGCTTCAGCCTCCAGATTTCAGGTGTGAGCCACCGTGCCCAACCTTATCATAACTAATTATGTCTACAAAGATCCCATTTGCAAAGAAGGCCACATTCTGAAGTTCCAGACAGGCCTGGATTTAGGGGAGATTACTCAGCCCTGTTCAAATGTCTGCTCATATCTGTTTCTCTGCAGGGACCTAGCCACACACCATTGAATGAGACACACAGAGTCCCTGCTGTCCAAGAGTCACTAGTCATGAATGGGGACAGAAGATACACAAGCGATCACCTTGGCACAGAAAGCTTGTCTTGGGAAAGAGACACTGAAACAGGATCGAGAGCTCACACTACAGGAAACACACTGATTGGCGGGCTCAACTAAGTTTTATTCATTTTGAAAGCCCAAGGCTTGGTATGCAGATGATGTTCAAGGACTGGGTATTATTTTTTTAAAAAAGATCTCCTTACAGAATCGGAGATAGGTTCAAAAGAATCCCAGTTCTACTAAGTAAGAAAAGTTGAAGCCCTGAGCAAACATCCATATGTGTTCATGCATTGTCTCATTTCCTTCCATTATCGTGCTTTTCTTGACATATGCTGGATTGTTTCTGCAGCCAATTATTTTTCATTGTTCATGGAGAACAATCATTTAGCCTCTTATGTTACACGGAGCAGTCAGTCCCTTGGGCTTCATAACTTGTTCTTGGATAGGCATACTTGCAGAATATTATTTTCAGATGTTTAAGATTAGGTTTTGGTAGTCTCTTGCTAAGCCATCATCGGTGAAGCTTTCTGCTGCAGTAGACAGGGACAAATACAGAGATGCCCAACTAAACAGTGAGAAGAGTGAGAGTCCTTGGAATACTCCATTTTCAAAGGGATGTCTTCATCAAACCCCTTCTCTCAGGACTCAGGGGGCTACTTGGAAGAGGAGGTAGAAAGACTAAGAACCAGTAGAGATCGATAATCCCAACGAAATGGTGTCTTCCCAACACAACAAGGCAGACGCTCATATGAACTCAGAGAGACTATGGCAGCTTGCACAGGGCCTGCACGGGCTCAGGCTAGATGGCGTCCCATCGCTGAGAGGAGAACGTAGACAAGCTCCCTCCACCGCAAACAGACCATTTCTTAAAGGAAAGAAAGAAAACTGATCTTTAGACAGAACAATTGCTGTGAGGACTTGAGAGCCATTCAGTGATTTTGAATTTTAATGTTCGTATAGGAAAGAAGAGGGAGAAAGTGGTGTCTGATCTGTCATGGTGGAAGCACAGGGCTTACAGATGGGAATGAGAAAGGCAGAGGACTTGTACTTCTGTGGTTACATGACGCCTTTTCTTTCTTTCCTTCTTCGTTTCTTGTCAATGTTCAGATGTTATCACAGAGTGGTTTCCTTGGATTGGGCCCATCGCAGCCATGATGTGACCTCATCTGACACTGAAATCTATGTGGCTGATGACAGGAATGTGTGCGAGCTGATTGCCAGCACCAGTAGACAGAGCCTTCATTTCATTTTTAACGCTGAGATATTTTGCTTTTAACATTTTCCCCCCTCCCTCCTCCCTTAGCAATTAGACGTCTCTGTTAGGCTTTTGTTTATCCTTCCCGTATTTATAGTAATATGTTTATCTCACTTCATACAAACCTGGCACATTCCAAACACTGCCTTACACTTTGTTTATTTTCCTCACCAATGCACAGCGAGGAGCTTTCCAAAGCGACCCACCGTAGGAGCTTCTCTCAGTTTTAATGGCTTTGTAGTACTCCCTTGCCTGGACATATCACAGCAATCATAGAGCTGTGGTCCTTTGACTCCCAATGGCTCATAGTTCTACATAGGCACAGGGTGGATAGATACTTATTGCTCAGCTATTGATCTCCTATTGGGCTGGAGGCTTGTAGATCACAGTCAGAACAGATATGACAGACACTGGTGAATTGATCACTATTCTTATTTCTACCAGAAATTCTTTTGACAAGTCATCTAAACCCAGCCTTGGTTCTCATATCTGCAAAAGATAAGGTGCTATTTAAAAAGAAAAATGAAGCTCAGTCGGATTTTATCCTCTCAATATTTTTGCTCGTAGCTGGAAACCGGCTGTTTGCCAGTAGATATTTGTCAACACAGCTCCCCAGAAGCAAAGCCCCGATCTGAACCATTTGCTGATTGCCATAGCTTAAATTTGAACACAGTCAGTCCTGTCAGCCAGCATCAAGCTGCTAACAGTTTAATATCGAGTTTGCAAAATTCCGAAATTTAACAACTGGCTGGTGCAACAGGAAGATCTTTTCAAAACGAACCTGACACTCAGGCATCAAATCCCTCAGACAGAAGGTACATATCCGAAGCTCAACTTACCTCTCACTAAGATGACAAGGCAGAAAAGCTAAAGAACATTATCTGCACACTCTGCCACCATCAGTACCAGCTGAAGCTGCCATTAATTGGTGTTACAAAAGAAAGGCTTACTAACAGAGAGACTCACTTTTACAAGTGTTTTATGGTCTGAAAAAAATATTCACTTCATTTGGTCAAAGTTTGTTATGCTAGTATACTGTGGAATTTTGATTTGTACCCAGAAGCTGCATATTTAATCAGCTACTGAAACTACTGCTCCCCAGGGTTCACCCTAGACTAATACAGTCAGAACTTCAAAGGAAGGGACACAGGAGACCCTGGAGTGTTGAGTGTGGGTAGTGTCATCGACCCCCTGTGTCCTTGGTGGTATCTTGTTTGGCCCTTTCTCTCTTTTCTACACTCTCAGCTGTGTACCCACAAAGATGTTTTGATCTACCCCATCTAATTCAAGCCTGGAGGGATGGGGACCTTTAAGGCTCTAGATACATGGCCCATGTTATAACCATGTCTCCAATGGGCCAACAGAACCCAAAATCTGACTTCTCAATTTATCACTCAAATGTGAAACCAAGGAGAGTGACATCAAAGAATACCCAAAACTGTGCTCAGTATTCATTCCTTTGGATAAGATTTCGAAGAAAGGCCTCTCTCTTTCTCTCCTTCTCCCTCTCTGTCTCTCTGTCTCTCTCTCTCCCTCCCTCAATCTCTGCCTCTTTTCACTGGCCTTGAGAAGCAGCTGGCCATCCTAGCACACAAGAAATTAATTACCCTAGAGGACCAGGTGCAACCATTTAGTTGGTTGCTATGGGAACAGAAGCTCTACATCTTGAATTTTCCAGTACAGTGTCTTATTTCATAAAATCTTCTCTTAGGGCCTTTTATAAAACATCAGCACAAGTGTGATTTGACTGCTTGGATGTATGAGTTAACATGTAAACAGGAAAAATACTTTGCCAAGTAATGAATCCTCATTGCTGTTAAGTAAATTAACTGAGAAAAAAATTTTGAGGAAAAAAATTTAATTCATTTGAAAATAACAACTTTGGGGGATCTCTGGTCTCTAAGGCTGGCACTGCAGGCCCTGATGAAAATGGAAGTCTATCCCAACATGAGAGATACCAGGGCTGCCACCCATGATACTCCAATAGAAATTTAGTGCAGTATGCCTATGTTAAATTCTTCTGAGGAGATCCCATTATAGAGCTTCTTCTCTCAAACCTAATTATCTTAAAAATAAAATATTTAAGCTCACTGCTCAAGCAGTATTTAAGTTGCTCTATACAAACAAAGCTTTGTCAAAAATAATGCATCGATGTTGGTATCTTTATCTGACAAATGTTTAGTTATTATTCATGTAGGATGTTAATGTTGGTGAGTGTGGGAGATGAGGACCTAGGAAAACTCTGAGTTGCTTTTCCAACTTTGTAAACTTTCCACTATTCCAAAAGCAAGGGTTGATTAGCAAGTAATTCATGGCCATTGATTACAGTAGATCAACTAATTAATTATAAGTGGATACATTGATTGTGTTGGGTTGGCAATGGAATTAATTCGGGAAGTCTTGGGAAGCTTTTCCTTAGGTTTTTATATTGAATTTTAATCAGATTCTAATGACTGAGCCGAGCCTTCAGTTTGGAGGCCATTCTGCCTTTTCTTTTATAGCGCCTGTAACTTTAGCAACACCATCACTACTTTCATCATGGGCAATGACTACAGAGGCTTAAATGACAGCATGAGCTGTATTTGAAGCACTGTCTTAAACTAAGCGTCTGACATGGCATGTGACTACTGGAGGCCAATTAGTTAATGCTGACCTTTTATTAAGTCGATCCCACTTGATATTTGACTGACACATTCAAAATAAACTGCCATTTGCTAATATTTGAAGAAAAATTCCTTCTTCTAACCTCTCAGGGCAAATAGCACCTGAGGTGAAATCTTAGCCTTGAGGCATTAAATATCTCTTGCTACTTACAACTGCTTAATGTTGTAGAAAAAGCTGGGAGAATGGCAGAGGTGTTTCTACTTTGGGACATATATTAATTAATGCTATTTTACAGCTCATGTTAAATATTGAACTACATTTCTTGCATCTATAATTTGGCACACATTAAGTGCTTATTGATTAGATGAAGAAATGAATTTGCTGATTAAAGGTGATGATTTCATATTTAGCTGCTTTTAATAGAGCATTTGAAGGCATAGATCTAGCCTATTTTCAGAAGAGTTCATTCCCAGGAGTGTATTTATCACAGTGCAGTTGATGAACAATCTGCTTGCCTTCATGGAATGCTATTACAGATGGAACTTGCAAATCACAGAACTAGCTTGGCCTGGGTCTAGTCCAGAGCTGGGAAACCTCGAAGTTTTCGGCTTTTAAATGTTCTTCTCTTTGATGTGAGCTTCACAATCAGGCATTTATTAGCAGAGGCACATTTATTACAGTGTTAAAAGCTAGAAGACCACTGTGATTCCAGAAAGGCCTTCCCTGCCTTCTTTCTGTGTTCTCACCGGAGGAGTAAGTGACCTTTCGTACCTTCTCTCCTATAAGGATCCCCTCCCCTCAAGATATCTTCTAACCCTAATTATCTCCCAAAGATTTCATCTTCATTGTGAGCTAGGGATTCAATGAATGAGTTTTGGAAAGAATGCAATTCAGTCTAAGTAGTGGTTTGAATATGTTTGGCCCAGGGACTGGAACTATTAAGAGGTGTGGCCTTGTTGAAGTAGGCGTGGCCTTGTTGGAGGAAGTGAGTCACTGTGGGGGTGGGCAATGAGGCCCTCCTAACCACTAGGGAGCCAGTCTTAGATGTAGCACTTTCAGCTCCTCCTGCTCCATGCCTGCCTGAATGCTGCCATGCTTCTGCCTTGATAATACTGGACTGAATCCCTGAACCTGTAAGCCGGTTCTAATTAAATGTCCTTATAAGATTTTCTTTGGTCACAGTGTCTGTTCATAGCAGCAAAACCCTAAGACAATCTACATTATTAACCTCTTCTTGGGCCATCTAATCTGCTGTTAATCTTATTTAATTTATATTAGTCAGGGTTCTAAAGAGGAACGAAACCTACAGAATGGGCAAAAAATTATAAAGAATGTATTAAGTAAGCTTTTATCAAAATAACAACCGTTGTCTCGCCCCTGAGAGGTTGAGAATACTGTAGGTGCTCAATCCTTGAGACTGGAAGCTCAAATCTGAGGAACCTCACAACTGCTGTCTCACATTGAAGAGTCCAAAGTGCTACAGTCTCTTGGACCATGAGACTAATTCAGAAGTCCCAGTCTAGTGCCCCAAACCAGGAGAGTTCTTAGAGAGCCACTGGCTCTGTCAATGGTAGAAGCATAGAAACACTGGTTCTAAACATCAAAGAAAGCATTCCCAGCAACAACAGCCTAAATCAACTCAGTGGCAGAAAAGGGAAGACCAAACAAGCAAAGCCTCTGTAGACACTGAATGTCTCAGGTCTAGAGGTTCATAATAAAAAAAGTCTTTTATTTGCATGCTTAATCTCCTCTATAGTTACTTATCTGAGAAATAAAGTCAATGACTTTTAATACTCTCTTCTACTGTGCTCTACAGTCAACTTCATTTCTAGACTGTCACAATTGATTATTAGATTATTAATAATTCATTATTAGGTCCTATTTTGTTGCTTCTTAAGAAGCTCTGCTGATCAACAGGTGAGATGACTTTGAATTTGTTAAGCATGGAATATTTTTGCATGCCTGCAGATATTGCTGAGCTTTGGTTTGGAGCATGATAAGTTACTTGAAAACCCTTTACAGGTCTTGCTTTCACACACTGTGAAGCAGTCCTATCAACATTTAGTCTAAACTAAGTTCCTCTGAGTAGGGAAGTTAGCTCTCAATAGTGCTATTTTTATGGTATCATGTTAATGAGGCCAAAATCTCTCCAGTTCTCTACTAAAGGCTCCCTGGATTCTGGGGGTTTCTACTGCAGCTTTATAGAACATGAACCAATCCTTGTCTGTACGCTATTTTAAGAATGCTCCATGCATTCACTGTTTGATGCTCACTGATGACTTAGGCATGTAGGAGTGCTCTCCAGAGATCCCTAGAGTTCTGTAGGTTGTTCTCTTCTTTCTGATACCAACCTGACCTCCCTGAGACCCTACCTTCAATCCTTCAGCTCAGACTGAACCTGGACTCCTCTCTACACCCCTTCCATGTATCCATCGCTGAGTTTGTCATGGGCTGCATCTGGCTTCCAGTCACTGTCTCCCTAAACCATATATTTTCTGATTTTCAAAGATCACTGCCCTTTGTTTCCTAGTGTACAATGACTTAACAATCTTTGTTCTTTGTTTTCTCTGCTGTTCAGCTTGTTCCATGCTGGAGGGAAGATTCAATTGTTGTTGCTCTATGTTGACCAGAAGTATCCACTTCATTTATCTTAAAATTACTTCATATATTAAGAATCTCAACTTGCCCCCAGCTCTCTACTTTTTGTAGTATGGACTGGAAGCTAGATTTCATTTGGTCTTTGGTCTTTGGCACTATTTTGGCAAACTGCATGAGGAAAAATTACTAAACTTGAAGAACAGCAAAGAAAATGCTGGAAATGAGATCCAGGGAGGAAGGGACTGTTTCCAAACACAAAGGAGAGCACCCTTAGACTGTAGGATATGTTTGTCCTCTACCATACATCACCCCCAAATTTTGAATTTTTGTAAGATGAGGAAGCACAGAGAACTTGGAAATCCATGTTTGAAAAATGTCCAAATTTGATAAAACTATATACTTATGTATCAGAGTAACTGAACACCTCCAGTGCAAGAACATGAAGAAAAACACAAAGTAAATTATAACCAGATTGCTGGACGCAATGATAAGATCTGTCTTGAAAGCAGCCAGAAGGAAGGTTCAAAACGCAGAGAGGAGTAAGCTAGAGGATGATATCCATATCCATCACCAGAAATAATTCAAACCAGAACACTGTTTAGCATACTTAGAAGGAAATATAGAACATGTCTCACTTGTGTGAGGCCCTGGGTTTACTACCCAGTACAAGGAGGAAGAGGAAGAAGGAAGGAGGAGGAAGGAGGAGCAGAATGAGCAGCAGCAACAACAACAAACCAACTCCATCAACACAGAATTCTAGCCCCAGTAGAAAAAGCCAAAGTTCAGACTGGAGGTGGGGCTTGGTGGTAGACTAATTTCCCTAAAGTGCATACCACAGTATCGTGGGTTCTGGCAGAGCATTGCAAAACAAAGAAATGAATAAAACCGGGGGCAGGGGTGGGAATCACCAAATTAAAAAAGAATCATCAGACCAGTGCTACACAGAATACTGGAGCAAACACTTTTGGTCAAAGAAAACAATGATGGACAGAAATGGACTCAACACAGAGCATAAGAGATGGTACCAGAAGAGCTAGGACAGTGATTACGTCTCTCTTTTTTTTAATTAACTACTTTTAAGAAGTAATTGTCTAAATAAATTAATGTTGCATGTGGAATTTGAGGCATACATATAGAACCAAATGTATTAAAAAAATAAAGGTTAGGATCAGAGTAGTGTCCTAAGGTTTCTTATAACATGTAAAATTATGGTAGAGCCTGGATGAATAAAATACATTCTCTATAACCCATTAAACAGCGACTAGGTAACACAGAAAAGAATTACAGCTACCAAGTAACACAAGGCATCAAACAGAATCATAACCAACTTTCAGTAAAGGTAGAAGAATGGAGAAAAGGAGATCAAAAAGGAAGAGACACAGAGAAGACAAGATGACTGACCTGACTATAGGAACTAGTATATGTTCAAGCCACTCCAAGACCAAGATCTAAGTACAAAAGAGATATTTGTCTGGTGAGATAAAAGGCAGAGAATAAGAGACAAAGACAGAAGGTTAGTGGATGAGGTATAAGGAGAAGAGAACAAGGGAATAAAGGAAGGGATATTTGTTTCTCAAAGGAGACAAAGGACTTCCTGTGGATAGAGAGGAGACAGAAATGGCTCATAGGCAAATGCTATTTATAAAGGTGTAAGTGTAAACCCCTGGGTTAGGATGACACATTTAATTTTGATTGGGCATGTTAATTAGGTGATCTGAAGGGGGCCTTTGTAAGACTTCAATATTTTGATAGTTTGGTAGTCAGCCTCCGGAAGAGGAAATGGCCAAATAAGGGAATAGAGGGTCATGGCTAGATTTAGGAATGTAATCTAATTTTTTTTTTTTTTTTTTTTTTTTTTTTTTAGCAAAACAATAGCAATTGGGGAAGAGAGAGGCCTGCCAGAGCCACAGTTGTGATATTTAGGCTGGCTAAAGTCCCTTCACACTAAGGTTGCACACAGAGGCTCAGCATGCTACTTAGGAGCTTGAGGAACAAACTGGATTTTAAAAGTCAGACCTGGGTATCTGGGGTCCACAGGAAGCACAATTTCAATACAGACATCAAGTTAAAGGAGAAAGATCCTCAATCCCTGTGTGGTTGACCCAAATACTGAATATTAGAAGATAATTTTAAAAAAATACAGAATAGTCCATGGAAGACTAACTATATTGACCAAATTAGAAAATCAATTAAGTGAACAGTGAGAAATGAGAAAAAAGAATCAAAGAAAACTTTCCCCAAAATGTTAATGGTGGTTATCTGGAGGTTATGTGATTTCGGGTGATTTTATCGGCCTTGCCTTAACATCACTCTTGCTAATAGGAAAGTTTGAAAATCAGCCATCAAAACATCTACCAGGCCCAAAGCCTTTGTCCAAACCACACCACAGTTTCCAAGCATAGAAAGGGGGTTGCAGTTTCAGCCGTTTCCATGACCCTTTGGAAAGTTTAGTTCTTTGATTTGTTTTTTTTTTTTTTTTAATAAACTTTGAGGCAGACACTCTATTGCCCCCCCCCCATACTCCTGCTCCCCTCAGGCATCCTCCAGTCCCAGACCTGGACTGTGACTGCTTCTCTGTATATACACATGTATATATACTTGTCTGTAATACACTCTGGTATATATATTCTCTATACATACTCCGGTGTACATACAAAACCCAGTTTCCCTTCAACTGACTTGTTCAGTAACATGTAGCTGAATAAGACCTCAGTTTCTTCTGAGAAGATGTAGAATCACAGCAACATTAGCTGCTCACGCTGTTCCGTTGAAACTCAGTCTTCATTTCGGCATCAATGATGTTGGCAAAAGGTGTGATTCCCTAAGCATCGCTCAGGTAAGCCATCGTCATTGTGGTGGCTTGATGGTTAGTGTTGATAGCGGACACCAGATTGTTTAGTGACCACTGACCTCTTTCAGTTTAATGAGGATTGAGAGTGGTTACTAAATGATTAGCTGAGAAACAAGCTACAGTGTAAAAACTTGAGTGAGGTGGACTTGAACATGAGAAACTGAGACTACGTTGTCATATCTTAGGTGCTTAGGTAATACATCTTAATGCAGGGCACCTCCACACACCGGCTCCCGCTTTGTGATAATTTTCACTTTATGCAGGTGTAAGTTTTTGTGTTGCACATGAGTGACAGTCGCCTGGTTTACTTTAAATGTCTGCTAGAGAGGGAATGTTGCTTTATTTCTTCTTTCCCTTCGAAAGTCATTTTTATCTTGAATCAGTGGAATCTATCCATCCCATTTTAAGAAAAGTGCCAACAGGGGCTGGGAGCTTGTTATAGAGACCCTCAAGACCTGATTAGCTGCCATTTCCCCCCCACACTTGGCACTGTGTTATTGTTTTGTTCTGTTCCACTAAGCACTTTCTACATTGGCAGAATGTTGAGGTTGAAGAGGAATGTACATTTTCTCTGGTGAGGCAATAAACTATCTCCACTTTCCAGTGTTTTTGGTAGACTCCATAATACAGCAGAATATGAAATATTTTGCCAGCTCTTCTATTCAAGCTTTACCCATCAGAGAAGGACAGTTTGACTAGATCCATTTTCCACTGTTATTTCTATTGGCAGATGTTTCCCGTTTTAATCCGACACTATATTTTATCTTCAAAGAATGGGCTGTTTTTATGTCTACCAAGAACATTATGAGACATTAAAATACTTTAAAATTTTTCCTTTCTTTATGGTCATATGGCCATGAGAATGAACAGAAATCTGCAATTGACAGAGGGGTGTGTGTGTGTGTGTGTGTGTGAAGCAACTCCAGGATGAGACAGAGACCTGGAATAAAGGAGGGGCCAAGAATCAATGCGGGTGACCTTAGCTTTGACACATAGCTTCGGGAATATGAAATATGATGAGGTCATCTCCTGTAGCCAGGCAGGAACCCCAGTGTATTGACAGCAACCCACTCAAAAGACTGTCGACCCTAAATTCATCCTGCCTACAAGAAATGCAGGCACGGGGAATGAAGCAGAGACTAAGGGAAAAGCCAACCAATAACAGGCCAAAATTGAGACTCATTCCATGGGTAAGCACCATTTTCTAACGCTATTAATGATACTCTGTTTTGCTTGCAGATAGGTGTCTAGCATGGCTGTCCTCTGAGTTGCTCCACCCAACAGCTGACTCAGATGAATGTAGATATCCACAAACAGTGGGCAGAGCTTGAGGTCTTTTATAGAAGAATAGGACAAAGGATTGTGGGCCCAAATGGGATAGGAACTCCACAGGAAGACCAACAGAGCCAATTAACATGAACCCTTGGAACTCTCAGAGACTGAGCCACCAACCAAAGAACATACATGGAGAGGACCTAGGCCTCCCCTCACATATGTAGCATATGTGCAGCTTAGGTGGGGGGGAAGGGGTCCTGAACAACTGGAGTGGGAGTGGGGGCTATCCCAAAAGCTGCTGCCTGTATTTGGAATATTGTTTTCTAGTTGGGCTGCCTTGTCTGGCCTCAGGGGGAGAGGATGGGCCTAGCTTCACACAGACTAGATGTGCCAGGATGGGGAGATACCCAGGGGGCACACATTTCAGAGAAGGGGGAGGAAATGGGGAGAAGGCAGAGAGGGGGTGATGGGGGCAGTGATTAGGATATAAAGTGAATAGGTAAAATAAAAGTATAAACAAACAAAACAAAAAACAAATTTTCCTTTCTTAAAGTCAAAGCTAAAATATCTCAAAAATATGAAGATATTTTTGCCTCTTTTTTGCATCAGTTTGGTCGTTTGTAGTTTTTCACAAATTTCTGGATAGTTTATACAGGACTCACAAACTCAACATCACAAAATCAAATATTACGTTCTAGTGATATTTATAAATTAGTAAATGTATATGTATTTGTTTTGTTCTTATTGTGCTGACAGAATGCTGGACAAACACACTTTAAGGAAAGGGGGTCTCATTCTGCCTTACAGTTTAAGAGGATGTAGTATCACCACGAGCAAGAGTGAGCAGGAAGTAAGGCCATGGAATTCTTCCTCAAGGCTTATTCCCGGAGGCCCATTTCCTCCTACTGGGCTCTGCCTCCTTAAAGATTTGACAACTTTCAAAAGCAGTACCACCAGGTGGGAATTCTGTCTTCAAACGCATGGTGACACTGTTGAAGAGCATCCATACCACACCAGCACAGGCCAAGGTAGGGACATACGCCAAGAGGAAATCAAGTCATTTCTCAAGTTCTGTGAAGATGAGCCAGCACCAGCACCCTATTCTAGAAAGAAGACAATGATGAAGATGAAGCCGAAGGGTCATTTTTACATCTGAGGTTTAGACTGTGGATGCCAGAACCCTTTCCTGTAGTGCACTAGTAGAAAGGTCTTGGTTGCCACGGTAAAGACACAGGCTGTAATCCAGCCCTACAATGTTCTAAAAGTGACTTAGGCTACCAAGTGTTCTGTGGTTGTCTGGGGCCAAAACCAGTGTCCTTATCCACGTATTTTATTACAGATGGCATAGTTTACTATGATTACATTTTTGAAATAAATTCTGTGCTAAAATTTTATTCTCTGTTTTAGTTACTGTCATATTTCTGTGCAGAGACATCATGACCAAGGAAACTCTCATAAAAGAAAACATTTAAGTGTGTGCTTGCTTATAGTTTTATAGGGTCAGTCCATGATCATCCTGTGGGAGGCAGGCAGGCATAGCACTGGAGCAGTAAGGGAGAGCTATGCAACCAGCATGGGAGGCACTGGGGGGGGGGGTGTGCATGGGCTTCTGAAACCTTAAACCAAGCAGTCTCTACTGTCATATTTCCCCCAACAATGCCACACCTCCCAATCTTTCCCAAATAGTTCAACAGTCTGTGTGAGCCTTTGTCATTCAAACCACTAAAACTTCTTTTGTCTTTTCTTCTTTCTGGTCTGACAAAATCATTTTCTTTTCTTTTTATTTCTTATTTCATCTCTTTACATTCCCGCTGTTGCCTGCCTCTGTTCCCCCCCCCCCCAGAGTTTCTCATCTCATTCTTCTTCCCTCTTGCCTCCAAGAGAGTGCTTCACCCCCATCCTAGGTTTCTCCCTTCCTTGGGGCCTCAGATTTCTCAAGGATTTAAGTGCATCTTCCATATGGGTCCCTGAATTCAGTTCAATGACTGGGTGTAAGTGTGTGCTTCTGTCTCAGTCAGCTGCTGGTAGAGCCTCTCAGGAGATGTAAGCACACCATAGCATCAGTAATAGTGTCAGGTCTTGGAGTCCCCACATGAGGTGGATCCCAAGGCAGTAATGGTACCACCTTTCCTTCAGTCTATTCTCCATTTTAGTCCCTGGAGCTCTGTTGGATGCTCTGTAAAAGCTTGGAATATAATGTTGAGAACAGTGCAGAAGATGGAGGCCTGGCCTATGAAATTTCAGAGGGAAGATTAAAGACTCTTATCGGGGCAGTTGCTGTTTTGATTGTGAAGACTCTGTGGTTTGGGTTAGCTGGAATTGAAGGATAAGCTGTGATTAACAACACACCTGAACTTCTAAAGCAAAACCTTTGCATTACTGGGACTATTGATGTTGGTCAGCTGGAGCTAAGAAATTAGTGGTAATTAAGAAGAAACCAGCACCACTGAGGTGAAATCCTCTGGGAAATGCTTCCTGAGAGCGTAGAGGAGCTGTGAGGCAGCCATGGTTGTACCTTATGTTGGCAGCCAGACTCAGTAATGTTCAAGAGTTACCCAGGTGGTACTAATTTGAAACATGAGGGAGTAGCAGCTGATGCCTGGCACTGTGAGAGGCCACCAGAGGCCATTGGTGAAGGTGCAGCCTTAGTTGCAGTTGATGGCCCAATACTGAAGGGTCATGCAAAGGAGTTGAGGCTTGGCACCAGGAACAGAGCCTATGAGAAGCTATTGGTGAAGCCTAGTTGCAGCTGAAGACAGCAGTGTTTTGGAGATGCCAGTACCATGAGATGGCCACCAAGAACAGCAGCAGCAGTGGAGTACAGGCAGCTGGAGCCTAGCAGACAAGGTGTGTACTACAAAGACAGAGCTGGAGACGTGACCCAAGGCCTTGGAGGAGTCAAGGAAGATAATGAGTAGATCCCAGACACTGGATGGTTGAGTTTGATTTTGCTTTTGACTGTGACTGTGCCCTGATATTTTTCCCACTTGAAGGAAGAAATTATTTTAGTGGGACCCACAGTTAAGAGACTTTGAATTGTAAAATGACTTTGAATTTCAAAAGAGATTGGATATTTTAAAGGGATTGAACTTTTAATATATAAGAATTTTTGAAGACTGTGGGATTGTTAAAGTTATCTAGATCTTGGGAATGAATAAAAATGTAAGAGTTGATGCTTAATAGTGATGTGTTTGTGTGTCAGACAAAACATTTTGGGTTATGTTGGGTTCTGTTAGAGTCTGGATGATGTCTGTCCAGGACCTTCTGGCTTCTAGGGTCTCTGTTGAGAAGTCTAGTGTAATTCTGATAAGCCCACCTTTATATGCTACTTGGCCTATTTTTCTTACAGCTTTTAATATTCTTTGTTTTGTGCATTTAGTATTTTGATCATTATGTGATGTGAGGATTTTCTTTTCTGGTCTGATCTATATGGTGTTCTGGAGGCTTCTTGTATAATTATGACCATCTTTTTCTTTAGGTTAGGAATACTTTTTTTTCTATGATTTTGTTGAAGATGTTTTCTGGCCCTTTGAGCTGGGATTCTTCATCATCTTTATCTTCTATTCCTATTATTCTTAGGTTTGATCTTTTTGTTGTGTCTTGAATTTCCTCGATATTTTGGGTTAGGAGTTTTTTACACTTTGTGTTTTCTTTGAGTGATGTGTCAATATTTTCTATGGTATCTTTTATACCCGACACTCTCTCTATCTCTTGTATTCTATTGGTGATTCCTGCATCTGTAGCTCCTGATCTCTTTCCTAAGTTTTCCATCTCCAGAGTTGCCTCCCTTTGTGTTTTCTTTATTATTTCTATTTCTATTTTTTAGTTCTTGGACTGGTTTTTTTTTTTCAGTCCCTTTACCTACTTGATTGTATTTTTGTGTATTTATTTAAAAAATTTGTTTCTTTAGGGGATTCTACTTGTTTACTGTGTTTTCCTGACTATCTTTAAGGGAGTTCTTTTTGTCCTCCTAGAAGGCCTCTTTCATCTTCATGAGATAGAATATTAAGTCATTACCTTGCTTTTCAGGTATGTTGGGGTATTCATAGCTTGCTGTGGTAGGAGAAATAACTTCTCATGGCGCTGAATTATATTGGGTTCTGTCACTTATGATCCTTATGGTCATCTGGTTATCTCTGCTCTTCATTGATCAGAATGTCCCCTAGAGTAGTCTCCTTGGAGGCAGGCAGTTCTGTCTCTGGTTAGGGTGGGCCTCTTGTGTCTCTGGTTAGAGCAAGCCTCCTGTGCTCCTGGTTACTGCAGACCTTCTGGGAGGCAGGCAAGCCGTGGGGTGTTGGAGGGTATCAGGCCCAATGATCTGGTCCTGGGTAGAGAAGCAGACCAAAATGAAGGTGGAGCTGGACAGGGCAGATGGGCCCTGTGTCAGCTGGGCTCTGTGTCTTTGGTTATTTCAGACCTCCTAGGAGGCAAGCAGGTTGTAACATTCGGGTAAGTTTCTGGCTGCTGATCTGGCCCAGGGAAGGAAGCAGGCTGGAAGAAAGATGGAGCTGGGGTGGTGGGGGTGGAGGGTAGCTGAGCCCCCTGGTTGTGTCTGCTGGTGTGGGAATTTGGACCAGATTCTCACCTGTGTTATTTGATTTCTGCAGACCTCCTAGGAGGCATACAGGTTGTAGGTGTGATATCTTTGACAAATCCTTTTCTAATATACCTTCTCAGTGTCTTTTGCATACTTTCATCCTTAGCATATTTGTTTTCTCTGGTAAGAATCCTCCCAGTGGTGAATCATGGAATTTCTGAAAAGGGATCCTTGTGTAGAACTTCATGGTATTATTGACTAAGCTTCAGATGTGGTGAGACATCATATGACTTGGAATTTTTTTCTTGATCATTGTCTTCTTTGTGTTGTGCTCAAGCATGTGTCCTGGTGTTTGAAGGACTGTGTGGCTACTAGGACTATGAAGGAAGAGGAAAGAAAGAAGAAGGAGAAGGAGGCAGTGGGAGCCTTTGTGCTTGGCTGTGCCATGTGAGTTTCTGAGTGAAGAAGAAACATCATGTCTTGCATCTCCTGCCTCTAAGTTGCCTTACCCAAGCCCTGGAATCTCAGTGTTTTCCAGCTTCGTCTTTACAATAGAAATGTTTAACTTAGGTTCCCTTGATTTTTCACCTACATTTCTGTAATATCCTGCTAGCTGGTCTCTCTGACACTCTTGTCCTATAATCTATCTCTTACCAACTATAAGAATTTTACTTGTAGTAATTATGATTATGTGTGTCCCTGAAATACTTCAGAGAGTATCTGGACCTCCATTATGATCAAGATAAAGACCAAACATGTTTATGTGCTGTGTAGGCAAAACGTGAATTTGGGCAAAGTGTAAAGACTTAAAAGAAACTCTAGTCTAGAATCAAGGCACCACTTCTAGAATCGAGGCACCAACTTCTGATTTCATTCTAATGGCTACAATCCAACCACATGTCACATTTGCTGCAAAAGGGTCTGGGAAATGTAGTTTATTCATATGCCCAGGCAAAAATGATACTGTTTGGAAGGAGAGCTATCTAGCCTTATCCACCACAGGTTTTTTTAAACAAACAAAAATAAAAACAACAACAAAAAACCTCCTTAGGAATCATGATAAATATTAATCCATAAAGACATTTTTCACTAGTAGAAAAAGAATAGAATTGACATTTATCAAATGTCTACCTTGTAGCTTGCAGAGTTCTTATAGAAGAGTGGCTTTGTCTTTTATTATGTCTCAAATTTAGCAGATTGTCTAACATAAAACTGTCCCAGAAAAGTCTTTGGTGAACTCAACTTTACAGAACTATAGAACTTTTAAAAATGGGAAGATGTCTAAACAGTTTTCCTAATCCTGTTTGTCTTTCCTCCCACTGAATTCTCCTTTCATAGATTTCTTATTATTATTATTTCTGTTGATTTTTCAAGTATTAGCCTTGTGAGTTCATATTTTCCTGCTCCATTGCTAATTAAAACAAGCAGTAAACTTGAAGGTGAGGTTGCTATTCTTCAATGATATCCTCACATTAATTCTGGATGGATCTGTCCTTAGAGAGATGATTCAGACAAGTTTCTGATATGTAAACACTGGGCTGCTAATGACTAAGGGTCATTTTCCTGAGTTATTTTTGAGGATGAACATTTAGAAGGAAAGCCGGAATTGAAGCCCAACTCCTCACTACTTGAAGTAACTGCTTTCAAATTGCTAATGAAGGTGCTCTCACTCTCTCCTTCTCCCTGCAAAAATAAATCAAAGCCATTTAGAATTGAAATGTGTCGGGGTGGTACAGGTTAACCTTTGGGAAGGGAAATAGAGGGGCAGGAAGAATAGCATTGTCCTTGAAAGGTTAATGAAGGATGTTAGCCAAATGGGAGAGCATGGGACTAACGAGGAACAAATGCTGGTCTGGAAAAGAGAGGACTTGGTGACCAGCCTGGAAATTCAGATCAGTCTCAATGACCAATATACAGGCATCCATTGCAGTGGAAACCTCACTTTCAGAAGGGAGGTTGGGATTGTCTAAGTTACATGATTACTGTCTTTAGACAGCCACAGGAGGAGCCTGGCTTCCCCTTCCCCACTTTCGGGGCAGCCATGAGATGTCAGTACCATTTGTAGTTGATCGTTTTTGGTCAAGAGAGGGCAGCTTCTTTGATTTACCAGATGATGAGATGTCCTACGTCCCCTAGCAGGCCATTTATGGAATGATAGCCAGAGTACAGCTTGTTTTCCCCAACTGTATGCTACTAGCAGTTTGTATCACCTCCAGAGACAACCCCTGCACTCTCAAGCCTGAGTGCTCAAGGCCAGTCAGGATTTCCTTTGCACAAAGCAGCAACTCAATAACCAGCCATCTTAGCCAGAGGCACTGGCCTCTTCTTCCTATTCTTTAGAGAGAAGCTACTGAATTCCACAAGATGGAAAAGCTCTTAGTGATGGGAGAAGCATCTTTCTCAACTACACCTCATATGGCAAATGTCCCTTTCATTATAATGCTAGGGCTCTAACTTTCAACTTCAATATTGAATGCCTATTCTGAAATCTGTGTGGGAAAAAAAAAAAAAAAAAAAAAAAAAAACTTAACACTGTCTCAGGAGATCTATCCACATAATGCCAGAATTTCTCTCTCATGTTCTTCACAGTGGCAAGCATCTTGCAGGAGAAGCTGAATTCAGCCTTTTCTGTGCCTCAGCCCTGCCTCTGGGGAGTCTGTGAATGGGAAGTGGGGCTAGTCTTGCTCCAGTGCTTGAAAGTCATTGAGAAAAACAAAGAGAGGCAAGTGGAAGACATTGAACTCTGAACTCAATTTAGGGAATGACCGAGTGACAGTTTTGGATACTGCTAACTTTTGCAGCTCTTTTGAGCAGTGTCCTCTTGTAAATTCAGTCAGCACTAGACTGTCAGATGATGACTTCATGCTTTCACTCACATCTTTTCAGCCACTTTGCAAATGTTCACCCTGGGGCATTTCTAACCTGTTAGCTGGGTCACCAAGCTGGGAAGTAAATGCTCACCAACTGCAGGACCTGGTCCTGACACCATAGTGTTCTTGTTATTCTGGACAACCCCTGACTGAGGCTAAAACTACCTTGTAAGGGTAGGTAGATTGTCCAGCTTAAGGTGAGCTAGGATGGAATTGATCAGAGAATACCTGGGACACTTTCATACTCAGAAAGCTTCTTGGAAAAGGCAATAGTTCAGGAGGAAATGCAGAAAGCGAATTTTCAAATATTGTTTCACAGCTGCAGCAATGGAATTTTTTCCCCCTTTTAGCTGACAGGAATTGCATCTGAAAGTTGTTTATCTTAACTGTAGAGAAGATGTCTGAGTCCTTGTGGGTTTTTTGTTTTGTTTTGTTTTGTTTTCAGAATTTCCTCACCTCTGATTCTTGCAGCAGTGAGTGGATAATGATGCTCCGGGTCTTGTCACTTCCGCATCCCGAAATCTGGACAAAGTCCTGCCCTTAGATTGTAAGTCTTGCCATTACTGGAATGTCCATGTTCAAGGTACCATTCTAACTTTCCCCCTAAGGAAATTTCTAATCTGTTAACTGTGTCACCAAGGTCTCTCTGTCTTCAGAACAAGACTGCAAAGAAAGAGCAAGACACTCATGTGAGGTTGAACGGAGACTGATCTTTAACTTTTCACCTTGCAAAGCTGAGGGTACCTGAGTTGGTATTGGTCTGTTGGGAAAGGATGGCAGGAAATTAGGACTCTGCTCATGATTATCACTGGTCATGTGAAAGTGAGCATGACATTTGCTCTCTCTCTGAGAAACTTGCTGGAGCCAGAAAATTGATTCTTTCCTACCATGTGGTTGTTTGAGAGCAAACTCTGGTTCTCAGGCTTGGTGGCAAAATGCCTTCATCCACTGAGCATCTCACCAGTGCCACATAATTCTCCTTTTCTTCTATACCTTCCATCTTGAATGCTAAATAAAAGGAAGCAAATGTCTGAAGAGGGCATAATCTCTAATCTCAGCACTCAGGAGGCAGAGGCAAATTGGCCCCTGTGACTTCTATGTCAATCTAGTCTACATAGAGACTTGAAGCAAGCCAAGGCTTTATATTATGGGGTGTAAGTCTGGCTTATCATTGCTGAACCTCTATGAACTAGCTTCAAAAATATTATTTATTCTCTCCCCACATAATTATTGCTGATTTAAATAATTTTTCTCCTTCACACATTGGACATGTCTCTTGTGTCTCTATGTGATTGGAAGGTCCGCTCAAGCAGACTGCTTTAATAAATTTCTCATAAACCTATCTCACTGTGCTTAAGGTTTAGTGGTCATTGCACCCCCGCCAGTCACTATAAGTCACTGTTTTGGAAGACCTACATTCATTCCCTTTAATGAGCCTGCATAAATAGCTGAAATTTGTCCAGAGAGAGTGTTTAGAATCCTTCCCACCGCATCAATATTTCACTTTAGATCTCATAAGCTTCCTTAGCTTCTTTAAGAAGTATGGGAAAAGATAATATAAACACAGTGCTCTGCTTATAAAGAGCTATTACCGTGGATATCCATTTGTAATGCATTGCTTCAGAAAATGGCCACAATTCTATATTCCACCCTTTCACTCTTGACCTATGCTTTTTACAATGTGACCTTGTCATTTGTCCCCCTCCCTGCCCCCCAACACACGCACGCGCGCGCACACACACACACACACACACACACACACACACACACACACAGAGAGAGAGAGAGAGAGAGAGAGAGAGAGAGAGAGAGAGAGAGAGTCTACTTTTCTTTTCTATTGATCTTGGCTGTTGTCTTGATTTACATTGGCCAGCAGAATGTGGTCTCACCTCTGACCTGAGTCCCATGGGCAGCTTTCACATCTATTTCTATCCCCACTGCTTTGGGAACAAACCTAGGTAGCTTGCTGGGTTATTGAGTCATCATATGAGGCAAAGCCAGACTGGGATGGCCAAGGCCACCAGAAATTAGGTTGAAGCCAGCCAACTGCTTGGTATTGGAGTGACCCTCAGCCAAGATGAAACAGACTGCTTGCCCAAGCCCAGCCAAGAACCACAGAATGGCCTAGCCAACTAAGTCACAAATGAAAATGGTTATGTACTATGTCACATGGAAGGGCTGCTATTGTTTGTTATATAGAATAATTGTGGTGACAGGAAATTGATGTATAAACTAACAAAGAAATGCTATGATCTCCCAGAATGACCAGGGGTATTTTTGGAGAGTTGGCCTTGGAATAGAAAAGGAGAGATGTAGTTTATTGGTCTTAGAATATAGACTTTACTTACAATATGTGAAGAAAATTCTGTTCCCAAGCTTAAGAAGACCATGCCTATATTTAATGTCTATTAATCCAATTCTCCTAGTTAAGGACACATAAATGACTGAAGCCAGACTTCTCAAACTGTAGCAGCCATGACCAAAGTATATGACAACCTTGTCAGAAGTCAGACCCTATTTGATGCCAGAAAAGCATAGTGTTTTGTCAAATGTGAATTATTTCAGAAATTTTTTATTAGATATTCTCTGTACGTACATTTCAAATGTTATCACTGTTGCCCTCACTCCCATTCCCCTCCCCTTCCACTGGTTTGCATGAAGGTACTTCCCCTCTCCACCTCAGTGCCTTGGCATTCCCCTACACTGGAGAAACACACCTTCACTGGACCAAGGGCTTCTTCTCCCATCGATGCCAGACAATGCTGCCCTCCGCTACATGTGCAGCTCAGGCCATGGGTCTCTCTATGTGTGCTCATTGGTTGGTGTTTTAGTCCCTAGGAGTTCTGGAGGGTTTGGTTGGTTGATAATGTTGTACTTCTCATGAGGTTGCAAACCCCTTCAGCTCCTTCAGTCCTTTTTCTAGCTCTTTCATTGGGGACCCTGTGTGTTCGGGCTGATGGTTAGCTGCAACCATCCTCAACTGTATCTGTATGACTCTGGTAGAGCCTCTGAGAAGGCATCCATATCTGGCTCCCACCAGTAAGTATTTCATAGCATCAGCAATAGTGCTTGGATTTGTTGGCTGGATATGGGGTGGATCCCCAGGTGGGACAGTCTTTGAATGATTTTTTTCTTCAATCCCTGCTTGTCTATTTATCCCTGTATTTCCTCCTGTGAGTGCTTTATTCTGCCTTCTAAGAAAGACTGAAGCATCCACATTCTGGCCTTTCTTCCCTTTTGAGCTTCATAAGGTCTGTGAATTGTTTCATGGTTATTCAGATTTCATGGTTATTTGGGAGCTAGTATCCGTTTATCAGTGAGTGAATATCATATGTATTCTTTTGTAACTGTGTCACCTCACTCAGGATGATGGCTTCTACTTCTGTGCATTTGCTTAAGAATTTCATGAAGTCATTGTTTCTAATAGCTGACTAGTACTCCATTATGTAAATGTACCACATTTTTTGTATCCATTCCTCTATTGAAGGACATCTGGGTTCTTTCTAACTTCTGGTTATTATAAATAAGGCTGCTATGAACATGGTGGAGCATGTGTCCTTGTTAAATGTTGGGGCAATTTTTGGGTATATGCCCAGGAGTGGTATATCTGGGTCTTCAGGTAGTACTATGTCCAATTTTCTGAGGAACCAACAGACTGATTTTCAGAGTGATTGTACCAGCTTGCAATCCCACCAACAGTGGAGGAGTGTTTCTCTTTTTCCACATCCTCACCAGCATCTGGTGTCACCTGGGTTTTTTATTTTAGCCATTCTCACTGGTGTGAGGTGGAATCTCAGGGTTGAATTTCCCTGATGACTAAGGATGTTGAGCATTTATTTAGGTGCTTCTGAGCTATTCAGTATTCCTCAGTTGAGAATACTTTATTTAGCTCTGTACCCCATTTTAAATAGGATTATTTGATTCTCTGGAGTCTAACTTCTTGAGTTATTTGTATATATTGGATATTAGCCCTCTCTCAGATGTAGGATTGGCAAAGATCATTTTTCATTCTGTTGGTTGCTGCTTTGTTTTCTTAACAGTGTTCTTTGCCCTATAGAAAGAAATGCAGTTTCTTGCATTTGTCAATTCTAGAGCTTTGAACATAAGCCATTGGTGTTCAGTTCCGGAAATTTCCCCCTGTGCCTATGTGTTCTAAGCTCTTCCCCACTTTCTCCTCTATTAGTTTCAGTGTACCTGGTTTTATGTGGAGGCCTTTGATTCACTTTGACTTGAGCTTTGTACAAGGAGATAAGAATAGATCAATTTTCATTCTTCTGCATGCTGACTGCCAGTTGAACCAACACCATTTGTTGAAGAGCCTGTTCTTTTTTCATAGAATGCTTTTAGCTCCTTTGTCAAAGATCAAGTGACCATAGGTGTATAGACTCATTTGGGGATCTTCAGTTCTGTTCCATTGGTCTACCTGCCTGTTTCTGTACCAATACTGTACAGTTTTAATCACAATTGATCTGTAATACACCTTGAGGTTAGGGATGGTAGGATGGTAATTCCCCTGGAAGTTCTTTTATTGTTGAGAATAGTTTACACTATCATGGGTATTTTGTTATTTTCATATTGCTCTTTCTGACTCTATGGAATTTTGATGAAAATTGCATTGAATCTGTAGATTGCTTTCAGCAAGATGGCCATTTTTACTATGCTGATCCTTCTAATCCATGAGCGTGGGAGACCTATCCCCTAATTCTCACATTGATACTTCACATCTAGTGTAGTGTTATTTGGAAGCATGGTCTTTGGAGATGATAACAAAATGGGAATGGGACCTTCAAGGTGGGATTAGTAGCTTGAGAAGGAGGCAGAGCAGAGCTTTCACTCTATACACCTGTACAGATACAGTGAAAAAGCAGCCATCAATATGTCAGGAAGAGAGTTTTTGCTGAGACCCTACCATAGACCTTGACGTCAGACTCACAGCATAAATTTCTGCTATGTAATAAGATCCTGTTCAACAGAATAACTATAGAGAAATGAATCACTGTCCATGGGTGTAAATCTACTCACAATGAAGAGTCCCCAGGAACCACCTTGGAAGTGGGTGGGATACAGATCATAGGTTTATTTCCAGAGCTCACAAGTATGTCCCATACAAATTTGTGTTATACTAAAATTATTGACTGTTTATTTGAAATATAAATGTGCTGGCCATTTTAAGTTTCACTTGACAGCTCTATCTCCGAGCCAATTCTTCACAAAGGTGAAGAGCTTTGCAAGACAGAAGGCAGATCAAGCTACCTTAACTAGTCAAGTTTCCTCCCTAAAACTGGCATTTCAAGTCCTTGGTATATGTCATCTCTCCCAACTACACCTTATCTTCTACTATGTTGTCCCTTGCATATTGCAACATCTATTTGAAAGTCGCTTTCTGAGAGAGCCCCCTCAACTGGTGATCCCCTTTACCTGAGCCCATCTAAGTCCCTAATCATAGGACACATGATTCTAGCATACAATATTTCTATCTGTTGTGAATATCTTAGCTATTGGGATGTGAGCTTTGGAATGTGAGCCTACATCCATAACTCTCATTCTGACTCCACAGCACTTAACCTGACATAGACAGGAGACAGACAAAGATCTCTGAATAGGATAAATGAACTGAAGTGTTGTACTTGGTCTACATAGAAACTTAGAACACTCACATAAATTAATAATACTTTTGAACATTGTTATTGTTTCTAGCCCCCATAAAGAATTGTGAAAAACTCAACTTATGAGACTCTGGGGGCCAGAGAGATGTCTCTCAGTGGGTAAGAACATTTACTTTTCTTGTAGAGGAACAAGATTCAGTTTTCAATATCCAAGTCAGATGGCTAGCAAGCTCTTGTAACTCCAAGTTGCAGGAGACTCAGTTCCCGCTTTTTGGCTCTATGGGCATCACATGAGCACAAATACAGAGTAGCGGGCATATGCATATACATAAATTAGAAATAAGTTTTAACAAATTTAAAAGAAACCTTAGCTAGAGAAATAAGCAAGAGGCCTGGAGAATAATCACACTGTTGCTATTCAGTTACTCTTTGTTGAAAGGACGTAAGAAATTCTTCTTTAAATGTGTATGCAATTTTTAATGTTACTTCATTATGTTAGTTTGTTATAACTCTATATTCTATAGCAGGGTTTTCTTACATTTTCATAATTTGGGATAAATATAAGAAAGCTATTTCTTATGTTTCCATGTGGGTAGCTCATCCCCCCTCCCCGTTTTTTTCTGGGCATATGCACATCTCACTTTTCTTCCCCCTACAAAGAGACGTTTCATTTTATCAGCTAGAAGAAATACATAAAAATAACTGTAAGCTTCCCGTGGGAAGTTTAAAAAAAACAGAAAAATTAAAATCTGCAATTTGCAAAGCAACAGTAACTCTCAGCATTCAATGAAAGAAAGACTTGGAAAGCGGAGATGAGAGCAAAATTGAAGTCTTTTGGGTGAGCCATCCACAACTGAAGAACCTATGGAAGTGACATCAACAGAGACCTGTATAACTCAGGAAGTCTGATCTTATCCATTTTTGCATTCTTGTCTTGGAGCAAATGACTCTAACCTTCAGAATATAATGAATGGCACTGTGTGGCATCACAGGGGTGTGGGAGGAGAAGGGGGTGGGAGATTTAGGGGAAATGTCAGTCTTGAGCAGGAGCTGAGAGCTTGCAATTGCATTCATCTGCTCCCCACAGCTGAGGACAGCCATCAGTGGGAGCTGGGATACACTGACAGAAGCGACGAATTACATGCCTCCCCCCCCCCTTAATTAAATACTTCTTGTGTTTTGCTTCCTGGCCTTGACTGACACTTGTTATCCCCTCCTTATACCAAAGCAGCATGACATTGTCCGCGGGAGGTGGAGTGCAGATTTTCTTATGGTTATAGTGGAAATATTTCCTGGCATCACACATCGGTATGTTGGTCCAAAGGAAAGGCTGCATTTGTCAAGGATTTGCTTGGATGCTGCGAGTCTCACTGGGAAGAGTTATTTTCTCTTAATTAGCCCTAAATACAGTTGAGCAGAGTCAAGGCCTTATTTTCAAGCCATCACTGGTGCCTCAAATCGGAATGCCAGAGAAAGGAATGACTGACAGTGATTAAAAAGGCAGTTGATGGGTGCATATTAGAATTCATCATCAATAATGAAATCCAGTGAGAGGGACAACATGTAGTTTATGTTCCCATAAACACAGATTTAGTGCAAAAGAAGCTCACATAATAGGACTTGTGGCATGGGTTGAGTTGCTCTGAATTTAATTTAGAACAACATAAAAGATCCAATATCAGCTTCAGGGCAGCAGCCCAGCTCCGGCTTGGAGGAGGCATTTATTATGAGAACGAAAGCAATTTCTGCAGTTCGCACGGAGTCCCCTCTAATCAGGAAGGGCCTCAAGAGCAGCAGAAGTGATCCCACCTTCCCCAATGGCAGCAGAATCCCGTCTCTGCTGCCCCATTGCCTTCTCTACAACACCTTCTATCAACCTCTCTCTCTCTCTCTCTCTCTCTCTCTCTCTCTCTCTCTCTCTCTCTCTCTCTCTCACACACACACACACACACACACACACACACACACTTATTTTGTGGTTACTAGAGTAGAACTTTTTATTATGTCCCACCTATCAACCTGATGTGAGTAAATTTCTCTGGAGATCCAGGAACGAAATGATTTACTTCTCTTTGGGGTTCAGAAGACTGGGTGGTAGAGCTCATCTTTCTCCTCATTCCTGCCCAGGCTGGCACTTCCCAGAGAGAAAGTACCTCTTCCATTTACCCCCCAAAGGAGTGTCTACATTTCCTGTTCCTGCTTATGGAAACCACCCTCCACAGCCACCCCCAGTCTTATAATGAATGCAAACCTTACCCTCCCAATTTCTGGCACTCTTGATCTAGGAGGGAGGGAAGGAACCTGCTATTATTTAAATCTACCCTTATTTAAATTAGATCTCTGTTCAGGAAGCTGATCTCATCCTACAAATGTTCCTTCTCTGGAGGAGAGAGCAAGGCCTCCTGTAAGCTTCTGTGGCTCTGCTAGCCCTGATTCCCTGGAATCTGCCACTTTGGGTCATTCATGGGTACAAAGACTCTGATGGCAACAGGGTGAAGGCTGGTATCCTGGTAGATGAGTTTTTAAGGTACAATAGGAAGACGGAAAAAAGGGAAGTGCAATTTCTTCATCGCTGTTTGCAAATTCTGGCAATTTCCATATATGATTCTTAGTACTTGAGCCACCAACATTAGGGAAAGAAGAAAGAAGAAGAAAGATCTAGAAACAATGGAAAGCTTTATACCACAAATGTTATTGAGCAGAATGAACAATGAACAAAACCCATGAGTCTCCAATAGAAAAGGTATTATTATTAGTTATTATTATTATTAATTGTTGTTATTATAATTATTAAATTCCTCTCTTTCTATTTGCTCCACTTAATTTTTACCTGCAAGAGCTGTGTGTGGAGATTTTAGCTTAACATGAAATAAAACAAGAATAACCATAGTCCCTCCTTCCCCAAGGCAACACAGAGATACTTGCAATACAGTACTCTCTGTATGTGTTTCTTAGGTCTTGGAAAAAGGAACAAGACTCTTTGTGAAGTTCATACTGATTAAGTCAAATATAGGCACCGGAAATCTCCCTCCCTCCCTCCCATCTTTCTGCACATACTCTCTGGTGGTTAATAAAAAGACGGCTGCAAATGGCCTGACACACAGTCACTGTAATTTCAGGAAGTGAAGTGTCTGAAAGAAAAGAGCCCTTTGGAGAAATTATAAGTTGAAATATGTGACTTAGGTGGGAAGCCAAGTCAGTTGTGGGAAGGACTGTTTGACGGTTACTAATGGAAGAAATTTCAAGAATGTAGCTACCTTCTCTTAGCTGCAAAGTGGTTGGCAGAGAGGCCTCAAAGGACTCCACTAGGCTGAAGTTGAAATAAAACCAGCTACTTGTTCTGATAAAGTAAATTGGCCTAGCTGTTAAAACTATCCAACTTGCCAGGTTTTAAACCCAGGACATTCAGTTGTCAGATGTCGTTGATAATGGCTGGAGGAAACAGTGCTCTGTGTGAGTTCAGAGATGTACATCCAGGGTCAAGGCTCCTAGCTGGCCGCTACCCATTGGCCTTCATTTATTCGTTCAACAAATGCAGCTTGTAGACATCCCGCTGGACACTGGAGATGAACCAGTGAGGGAGAGAGAGGGAAGCAACCTCCCAGAGCTTGCAGGAGATAGATGGGGGTGAAGTAAATACACACCGGGTCACATGTTCATCACCTTGATGAAGGGTACACAAAACAGAGTCAGGGGACCACAGAGCGGTGTCGGTCTGGTGAACTGAGTTACAGCAGCCTTTAAGCAGCAGGGTGGCAAGCTCTGTGCTAAGCATTGCTGGATATTCTCTCAGTCTACATGAGAAGAGAGGCCCAGAGAAGGCAAGTGATTTGCTAGATGTCACCTGGACAAGACAGAAAGTTCTGGGTTTGTGAGTTGAAGCCAGGTGGACCACCCGGCTAGCGAAAACCAAACTCAATGGGAGACAGTAATAGCTCTTCTTACTGGTGGCAGCTATGTGCAGGTATGTCGGGGAGGCTTTGCATTTATCAAGTAGATAGATACTAGAGAGGCTGAGTAAAAGCTCCTCCCCCCACACAGACACACAGACAGACACACACCCCAGAGCTTTCTTTGCAAACAAGACTGTATCTACTTAGACTTATAGTGACATCTGCAGAAGTGTCATTACAGTTTCCGACAATGAGCACTAATTTCCTGGTCCGTCTCCCCTCACCCACACCCTTCCTCTGTATTAGCTTCTTCTTGATTACTACATATGCCAAGCAGACATCAGCCTATGGGCCCTTAACCTTACTCTTCCCTCTGCCCAGAACATCTAACCTCATCTACCCTCACACCAGTCAGCCCTCTGTCCTGCCATCTCCTTAAAGGAATATCTCCCCTGAGTGACAGAGAGAAAATAGCATTGGTCCAGGCTGCCCCGTCCTTCTCTATCTCCCTCACACGGCTTCATTTTTCTCTACAGCTCTTATCTCTGCCTGACACATTTTACATGTTTTTTTTTTTTTTTTTTTTTTTTTTTTTGTCTGCCTTTTTCTATTAGAAGCTGAGATTTTTACCCTTCTATCTCCCCAGCAACTAGAACAATGACTGGCAAATGATAGGCATTCAATAAATAATTTTAAATTAAATTACTAAATTATAAAGAATACATCTGATTAGAAAAGAACCGTGCACCTTGAAGAACGGCGCCAGCCTAACAGGGAAAAATTACACAAATAAAAGCACCATGCAGCACACGCTTCTAAGCAAGGTTAATGTCATTTACTAGAATAACAGCTCCTTTAGGAACAGATAGAATAGGGAGCTATTTCTTTGGGCTCTTCTCCTCAGAGAGTTGTTGCATGATGGATGTCAGTATTGTACAGAGGCAGGAAGCTTTAACCCTACCATGGTCCTGGGTGGTTTTTGAAATGGTGCTGAGGAAAGAATACAATTTATTTGTAGATGACATGTGGATGGAGCAGAATGGAGGAAATCTAAGGTTACCTTTGTGGGCTTGGTGAGTTTGAATAGTCTATCAGACATTCGAATGAGGCTGCCAAAGATTAAGGGAAAGCTTTGGGACTGGGCTTCAGAGAAGTGGCCACAAGTGTGATGTTTAATCCCTGTAACAGGATGGAAACTTGTGATGGAGCTATCGTCTCCCGTCTCCTGAGGAGTTTTATCCTACCAGAAGCATCACCTCTACCCTACCTCTGAGACTGGACACAGCAGGGAAGCAATCATTTGTCTCTCTTCTACCCTGATCTGAATTCGTGATCACTGAATTGGGATTTGTAAGATGCAGTATGGTGCAGTACACGGCTCAGATTTGGGATAAGTGTTTGGTACTCATAGTTGCTGGTACTTCTCTATTAAGGCATGCTCTTCAGTTTTCTTAAGCCAGCGTGTAAAAAACATGACTCCATCTTGGTAACCTTCTCTGGAGAGACCACACAGATCTCTTTTTGAGAGATGTCCAAGGAGCTACAGCTGTTCCAGCATCGCTATGCTTCGACCCTATCCAGTATTTACCACCAGGCATGGAAATGAAGAAGCCTTAAGATTGTTCTGGTCTCCAGCCTCAAGCTGCCTGGCTTGCTAGCTGAGGCTTGACAGAAGAGCGACTGTGGTTTCAAACAACTGAAAGTCCAGATCGCATACTTAGATAGGCAGTACTTACTGGGTGTAACGTCAAGGAAATACAAGAATTTGTGTGCACTAAGGTAGAAGAAGGAAGTGAGAAAAAAAGGGACAGTGTGGGGACAGCTGGTCAACTCAGGTATTCAGGTGGGGATGGAGTGGAGGAGGAGTGTGAGCAAGGTGTGCACAGATCATAAAGATCACTTTCCCCCTCCAAAGTTGGGAGGTATTAAAATATATTTGTCAAGTATTGAGAAAAAGTCTTCAAAGAGGCATCACTGATTTCTGAGATGTGATGCTTAATCCAATGAGCAGTGTCTTTTAGAAGATGGGAAAGGAGTTGTGAGAATGCTCTTTCCCTACACTAGGCTGAAAGAAAAGGTAGGGGGTGATCTGGGGCTGGGTTTGTAGACTTTCTGGTGGGAAGATAATTGCCTTCTGTTTCAGTCTGCTTGGACTCCTAGGACAAAGTAAGAGCTTGGGTAGCCTAAGAAGAGTGAGTTGTCTTTCCCTACTCTTGGAAACTGGGTCCAAGCTTAAGATGTCAGAAGGCCTGGGGTCTGATAAAGGTGCTCTCCTTGGGCTATGTTTGTGTTTCACCCTCATTGTCAGGGGGACAATACTATGATATCCCTTCCACTTTGCACGGGGACTGTTTAACTTTCATGGCTCCCAGGGAGCCCTTTACTCGATGAGCCTACTTGTCAGCTTTTCATGTAACTTTACTGACCTCAAAGGCTACCCTGCATTTTCATCTAGTCACAGTGGGGTAAATAGTCCAACACTTAACTTTCTGCCTATACCATCCAATAACATCTACTGTCTTAACGTAACAGGGGCTGGTGGGATGGCTCAGTGGCTAACAAAACTTACTGCAATTACAGAGGACCCAACTCAGGTTTGGTGTACGCAGGTTAGGTGGCCTCAGCTGTTTCTAACTGTACTTCAGTAGAGCTGATGCCTCCCGGATTCCGCAGGCATTGCATGTAGATTCTGCAGCCACGTGCACAATCCCTTCGTGTATGCACATAATGAAAAAATGAGAATAAAATAAAATTTAGCCATCGTTTTAGAAATAAAAAGTAAGTGACAAAAATCAACCATTTTAAAATTTTTTCTTTATCCTGTGAACTCATCCAAAGACAATATCCTTTGCTTGATCTTTGGAATCTTGAGGTTGTCACTAAGCAGAAAACTTTCATGTGATGATGAGACTCTGTATCTGTAAAATCCAATATGGAGATCACCAGCCTGTGTGCCTATGAAGAACTGCAAACAAACTTTTATTTTACTAATCCTGATTAATATAAATGGTCATGGGTAGTTAATGATTAAGTCATTAGGCTCATTAAGCATCACAGGAGGATAATCAATTCAGTTTATTGAAATCAAGCATTTAAAGAGGTTGGAGGCATTACAAGAGAAGAGACAGGAAATGGACATTGTAGACTTTAAAATCAACAACATAATGGACCCTGCATAGTGCTCAGGGCACTGATCTCTTGATCGATCAGACGTTTGATTAGCTATAAGGAAAAGTTCATAACTAGATGAAATCGGGTTCAGAATTCCTTCTGAAAGATAAACCGTGGTGCCTCAAATCTAAGGGTTTTTTTTTTTTTTTTTTTTTTTTTTTTTTTTGTAGATTAGAATTAATAAAGACAGATTGAAATAAATGATAGGACACCCTTGATTGGTGGTCTTATTGAACTGCAGACATTTTGCAGAAGTTTCTGAAGGTCTAGAAAAACTGTGGCCTTCGTGGTTTGGTATAGGATTTGGGAGAGAAAAAGTGCATACGTAGATATGATTAACTGAGGAGCTCTGGCCTTTGTGTGGAACACATCTAGTGAGCTGACTAAATGCAAGGAGTAACAGTAGAGAAATAAAACCCACTGAAGGAAATCAATGGCCAGAGATGAGCAAGAAATCAGATGAACCTGACTGTATAGCTCCAGATGTCAGTCTTTACTCTGAGAAAAAATGGACATGAGAAATCCTCTGAAAAACTCCTCCACTTTCCCAAGCACTATAAAAGATGATTTCAGTGGCTCTTCTGTTGAGGGATGCCACTGTTAAATGTGGAAGGAAATGAAAACCTGTCTGAAGCCCCTGAAGCGGAGCTGATGAGCCTGTAGCTCACTTACAGGACAAGTCTTTCTTTGTTTCTTAGAAGTTTAGCTTCAGACAAGTTGCGGATCTGAGCCCGTGCCCTCTGCCCTGTGCCCTGACACCTTCCGCTTTGCTGGCTCTTTTCCCACATGGCTTGATGACCCTTGCAGAGACAAATTCAGTGCCTGCTGCTGCTGTGATGGAAGTAGTGCCACGAGACCTGACTCCTGAGGAAAAACATTCTCACCAAGGTTTTTCTGCTGCTCTCATATATCCTGGGTTCATAAATGTAAAGGCCTATTGACAGGCAGTTCATGGGAGATAAGCTGAAGTATGACTGCTTCGTTGAGATATCACATACTCATATCTACCTACTGGTGGACTGTGTACCTCTGGATGTTTCTAAAGAACCAATGGAGTGACTGACAAATGACAAGGAGCAAGTCACTCACTTGAATTTGCTCTGCTGGGATCAAGGTTTCTCTAGGGGAAGCTCTTTGCCTGACAGTACAAGCCATGTCCCATAAGTGTGCTTTTAATGTTCTCTTCCAGTTATGTTCGCTAACACTCTATAGGTCACAGCAAGCCAGAACCTCACGGTTAGTAATACATTTGTACACCACATGCCTGCTGCAATATCACATGCCACAGAGTACATTGTGAAATCTGATATTGAGAAAGGATGGAGAATTTGGAATGTCGATAACATCTATCAAGGATACCGAAGGCTGCTTGGGCGGGTCTTGTTAAGATAATATTTTCTCAGGAATTAATCATTTTCTTCAGTTGGTTGACTCTCCTTCCTTCCACCTACCCCAAATTCATTGTGTGGAGTCAGCTTTCTTTAGTATAAGAGGAGAATGAGTCTTAATGTAGTGAGTAATCTCAGTTTTTAATGATCTTGGTAAACCATGAAGGTGCCATGCCGAGGGGACCAGCTAGGGAAAGCTTAGGAAATACTTTTATGCAACAACAGCTACCATCAGGAATGGGTGAGTCACTGCGGTTGTTCCTGACCATGATTGTAGAAGTAGAAGACAGAACAGACTTCCAGTGTTCAAAAGGTTTGTAAGCTTGCTGACTCATTCTCATCTATAAAATTCTTGGTCCAAGTGTGGTCCATTCACTGTGACATCATTCTGTTTAAGGAACCCACGCCTTTTTAAAATGTGGAATGAGAAGATTATTTGATGCTCTTTTAATTTACTTCTCTGTGTTGGGTGTTTTTAAATTACTCATAGTCATTCATTCATTCTTTCTTTTAACAAGGATTGGCCAAGCTTTGCGAATTGACCGAGCCAGGCATTGCTTTAAGCTTTTGTAGATACCTCAGTGAATGAAATAGATAACTACCATCAGAGAGTCTATATTCTGGTGGGGGAAAACAGTGATGAAAGTAGGCCATTGAATAAATAAATACCTAATATGATGTTTTTTAAAGTTATAGAAAGATGAGGGCTGGAGGCCATGTCTTATATGTAGTATCTGATAAAGTTTGTTCTGGGGATGAGTCCTTTGAAGAAAATACCAGATAAAGAGCAAAGTTCTTTACTGTAAAACGTTCTTTAGGACTATACCAGATAGATTCAAGGACCGGAGCAATGTGTCTAGAGTAGAAGAAGATGGAGAGTGGTTATGTTAGGGAGTCAAATTATTGGAAGATTTGTAGAAGATTTGAGAAGTCATTGGGCATTTGAAAAGGGTAAGTTCATGACTCTGGGTCTACAATGAGGACATGCACCATACTCTGACACAGTTATGAAGCACATAGCAGTTTATGTGCTTCATTTGGCCCAACATTTCTGAGGCTTCCAGGGATTTAAACTTCCTTCTTAAGCTCACCTCTCTTCTGATAGTGCATTTCTGAATTCTCTGCTTCTGGTTCCTTCTGTTAACTCATGTTAACTACCTCCCATGTGTTAATATGAAAATCTTGTCTGATCCTCCCCCCCACCATGTGTATGCACGTGCATGTGTGTATTCCACTTCACGTGTATTAAGTGTACCCGTGCTGCATGTAAGGATTTGAATGGGGAATCAGGAGCAGGTACTTGTCAGTTGAAGTTGATCAGGCAGTTCAGGAATTTACAGTGTGACAGCTTCTCCCACTGGTTCCACACATGCAGATTTTTACTCCTTATAAATACTCAATCCCCCAGATAAGAGTAATGATATACTTAGCACTGGTTCCTTGAGAAGTTACACAATGAAAAGCCATTGTGCATTCAATAACGCTTCACACTTGCTTTTCATACTACTATAGTGACTTCTGCATAGCACTACTAAGTAATAGTAAACGTGCATCTAAAACCATCATCCACTCTACTGTATGAGAGGGAGCTGGGAATCTACAATTCTCTCATGATAGCTCTGCACATTGCTATTGTGTCTGCTATTTTTCTTGGCACTGGGACTAATTACCTGACAAGAAACAACCTAAATTGGAAAGATTTATTTTGACTTACAGTTTCACAAGAGGATAGAGCCCATGATGGCAGAGAAGGCATAGTGGTTGTCCAGGGAAGCAGCTGGTTCTGCTTTGCCCATAGTAAGGAAGCGGAGAGCAGATAGGAACTGGGGCAGGGAAATAAAACCTGAAAGCCTGCCCCCTGTGACTCTCCCAGTACCATTTCATCCCCTAAAGGGTCACTCCCTTCCCAAACAGCACCACCACCTGGGCACCTTATCATATCCCCACCCCAGCAGATATCTCCATCTGTTTTGTGTTGTGAGATTAGAATATCATAGCAGTCATTTATGAAGAAAAGAAATATAGGCCTCCAAGGCCTGGCGGGTAGAAGTGCAAGAGCGTGGCACCCAGATCCAGCAAGAGTCCCTATGCCGTGCACCTGTGACAGAAAGAAAGAAAAGGAGATAGCAAGAGGTCTTACCCGACTCTAGTCATTACTCATTTCCACGAGAGCAACCTCACTCTGGAATCACTCTTATCGGCCCCCGCTTCCCAGCACTGTAGCACAGGGCTTATGTCATGTCACACGTAGAGACCACAGCACCACACTATACTCATGGGTCAAGGAGGCCAGAGACTAGAACAGGACCTGGTTTAATCCTAAACTCTTTGCTCTGGCAAAAGAAAGAGGACTCAACATACAGAAGTACGTTTAGAATTTGAAGTACAAAAGCTCAGACCTGACAAATGTCCTAAAATAAATACGCACTTCCCGTGAGGGTCAGTGTGACTGAGCTCTTGTCTAGATCCCAAAACTCACAGGAAGGAATGGCTGCATAACCCAAAAGGGCCCAGTGAAAACTGCAAGGGCATAGTGCCTCATTCTGAAATGAATTAGAACTTCCGAGACAAAGGAGGGAAGCATTAAGCCAAAACTGAGCTCTGGATGTGAGCCCGGTGTGACCTGTGACAGCAGCCCTGGCATATGCCAAGACACACTTGCAGGGAGCCAGTGTTTCTGTTAGCACATCACAATGTATTGTCATCTCGAAGCCTCAAGCCATAATGGTGGCACCTACAATCCTCTTTACATAAACCCCACATTTACCTGATATGACTCTTGTTCCCATTGTGCAGATTGGTAACATGAGGCCCAGATATATTAACAAGTAAAGCTTCCCAAGGTTATGCAGCCAGTAAGAAAAGAGAACCAGGATCCAATGCCATGGATCCTGATTTCTGAAGGCAGAAATGTTAACTCCTGTTGTGGCTCCATCTCTCTACCGTTTGTTTTAAAGATTGAATGAGACTATGTAGGCCGAGCGTTATTCCAAATTATATACACTGCACTGCTTCTATGTGCCAGGCACTGTGCTAGAATTATATTAGTTACTTTAATGATAGAGGCTGCTATGTGGATAAATGTTTCATTAGCACAGAGGAAGTTAAGAAATGGAGATATTTGATAACTCATCCAACACACACCAAGGCAATTACTGAGCCTGGATTTGGGCTGACAGATTGAATAAAAGGAAAGCCACGTGGAAAAATTTGAGCAAACCAAGCATGAAGTACCAGCACTTGGGAGGCATAAGGAAGATGATTGCAAGTTCAAGGCCAGCCTGGGATGTGTAGGGAATATTTACCTTAACAGCAGGATGGGAAATGCAGGTTATTGCACAGATATGTGCTATATATTTATTGTGTGATAAGAATATTTTGTGGTTCTGGTAGGTAGATTCTGAAGGCATTTTGTTGAAAACTTTACTCTTATAATGGAAAAAGAATAAAAGATTATAGTCAGAAGACATAAAAGCAGGCTCTTAAGTGATATTTACATTTTATGGAAAAGCTTGAGCCGTTATCTTTTCTGAGTCTGCAATCCAAGTTTTTACTTTTTTATGATTTTGAAATTGATTTCCTAGCAGGATATAAATATGAAAGCCTCTTTCCCATCCCACAGCAAGATTTCCTCCATTTTCATACTAATTAAAACTTGTCATCAGGGCAATCTTTAATCTTCCTCGGTTATCAACTGCCCTCTGTGCTGTACAAAATTAGCATACTGTGCACAGACTGTCTTGCCAAAGGAAAGCAGAAAACAAAAGTAGCTCGGGTACAGAGACTGGAGGGGAAGCGTCTGGGGGGGGGGTCATAGGTGAAGGTGAGTTCCTTGTGAAAACGGACAGTATCAATTGTTCCCATCTCCTGCCAAGGCATGACCCAAGTCCCAAATCCCTGATGAATTTCCCATCGGAGAGCACTGGTGAGCTGTTCATTAGCTGTTACAATAACAGGAGCACCCTCTGCTAACACCAGGGGCAGATCAAGTTGTTCTTCATGCGACTATGTGCAACTTTGAAAGAAACCCATCAAAATGATTATGTGCATTCCGTAAGGAGGTCGCAGGACCTCTTAATGCTTCGTGAGGCTATAGAGGGATCCAACCATCAGTTCCTTGGAACCCAATGAAGGAAAAGCAGAGTTGTGATACTCCCCATCACCCAGTGATACACTGAAGCATGAACAGTGACTCAAGCAGAACAAAGAATTCCTTTTACCAGGGGATTGAGCTGGAAGAGAGGGAATGTGAGTGACCGGTAATGAGGAGGGGCTGGTACAGGAGGCTGATGGCTATAGTCTAGGGAATCCCTGAGTTCGTTCCTTCTCATGGACAAAGTGAACAAACAGGAAAGGCTGAAGACCAAGCCGTGGAGAAAAAAATAGAATATCTTTACACATTTGTGATGGGCGAAGTCTAAAGCTAGAAGTCTACTAAACAGACCAGGGCTTGAATATTTTACAGGACCCTTGGGTCCTCCGTTTTTCTGCATCCATGATTCAGACATCTACCCCTGTGCCTTGTCTTTGTTTCTCCTCACAGTGTTTTCTGAAACAAGAAGCTACCACCTCAGAGAACCCGTCTTTAATCTCCTGTCTATGCAATTTAAACCTTATTTTCATATCAAACTCCATTTATGTTTAAAACCATTTAGTGTGAGTCATTTTTACTTATTTTCCTTATGGTTCAATGGATAAAAGAACAATATCTCTTTTTTTTAACGACTTTATTTTACAAAACAAAGATAAATGTACAGATTTTAAACCTTTTTTGCTTAAAATTATACATTTTTGTCAGTCCATTTTTTACAGATATTAAAATAATTTTTACATAAAACTATGTGAATATATTTTTTAGTCAGTACTTGATTTTTTCAAGGGCTTGACAGTATGCATTGAAAACCTAATAGTTACAATGAGGGTAAAGTACATGCAAAACAAAACGCAACATGGAAATAGTCAAAGTCTTCTTGTTTTGTAAATTTTTTTTGTTTTGTTTTCTTTATTTCTTGGACTTCATACAGTCTGTGAGTTGTTTCTGGGGGAGTGCAAGCCTCTGGGGTTAGCATCCCAACATCAGTGACTGCATATTATGTCTGTTCTTTTGTGACTGGGTTATCTCACTCAGGATGATATTCTCTAGATGCAGCCATTTTCTTACGATTTTGGTAAAGTCATTGTTTCTGGTGGCTGAGTAGTATTCCATTGTGTAAATGTACCACAATTTTTGTATCCATTCATCTTCTGAAGGACATCTGGGTTCTTTCCAGCTTCTGGCTATTATAAATAGAGCCGCTATGAACATTGTGGTGCATATATCTTTGTTGTGTATTAAAGTGTCTCTGGGGTATATGCCCAGAAGTGGAATAGCTGGGTCTTCAGTTAGTACTATATCCAATTTTCTGAGGTATCGTCAGACTGATTTCCAGAGTGGTTGTATTAGTTTGCAACCCCACCAACAGTGGAGAAGTGTTCCTCTTTCTCCGCAGCCTCACCAGCATCTGTTGTCGGCTGAGTTTTGGATCTTGGCCAATCTGACTGGTGTGAGGTGGAATCTCAGGGTTGTTTTGATTTGCATTTCCCTGATGGCTAAGGATGTGGAGCACTTCCTCAGATGTTTCTCGGCCATTCGGTAGAACAATATCTCTTACACTGAGACCTTTAACTCTCACAGTGTCTATACCCTGCTTCTACGAGGTCTATTCAGTTCTCCCACAGAGAGGTTGAATCTGCCATACCTTCCCTTGAGTATGAGCTGGCACTCATGAAATGTTTTGTTGAACAGAATGTGGTAGATGTAGCATTCTGAGCCTTGAAAGGGGAGTTCAAAAGAAGCCTTACACCTCTTGATGGATTTCTAGGAATATCCTGCGAGCTCTAAAAACCACGTCAAAATTTCAGTTACGATGGAACAGCAAAGTCTACCTTTAGATATTCCAGTGACCAACTTCAGTGACTGGGCCAGCATTCCATCTGGTGTACCAGACTTGAGCATCCATTTTAGTGTTTGCAGAAGCCCTCACCTGCTATAGGAGTATAACCGAGTGAGCTTAGATGCCAAGAAAATACAGGCATCCCAGTAACTTTTGATTATGCTGTCGATGGACAGTTCTGAAAGCAACGATAAAATGGTGGCTCAAGTTACTACATTTTGGAGTATCATATCAGTGAAAAGAGAAGCAGTGTCCAATCAGACCTTTTAGAAATTTTCAGTTTCATTTATATTTATAAAATGGATCAGAAATCATGTGACATGTAATTGGTCCCATGTTTTCAGACAAGAAAAGTGGGGTCTAAAAACTCAAGTAGTATTTCATCACCTCCTGCATTATTCCCTCTTGATTTAATCTTAATGGGCTTCCCAATAAATTAGAAAGGTTAAGTTTTACTCATGGCCATAGACAATGCAAACACATCTGAAATGTTTGGGAAAAACACATGTGAAATGGAAAAGTTTTACCTTCTAACCTCACTGCCTGGTGGTCAGTGAGTAGTTGGTAAGTAAAGAGTGGATGGATGGATGGATGGATGGATGGATGGATGGATGGATGGATGGATGGATGGATCTATGAATGGATGGGTGGGTGGGAGGGTGGGTGGATGGATGGATGGATGGATGGATAGATGGATGGGTGGGTGAGTGGATGGATGGATGGATGGATGGATGGATGGATGGATGGATGGATGGGTGTGTGAGTGGGTGAGTGGATTGATGGATGGATGGATGAATGGATAGATGTATGAATGGATGGATGGATGGATGGATGGATGGATAGATGGATGGATGGGTGGATGGATGGTTGGATGGATGGATGGATGGATGGATGGATGGATAGATGGATGGGTGGGTGAGTGGATGGATGGATAGATGGATGGATGGATGGATGGATGATGGATGGATGGATGGATGAATGGATGGATGGATGGATGAATAGATGAGTGGATGGATGAGTAGATGAATGAATATATGAATGGATGGGTGGATAGATTAAACACTTTCTCTTTGAGTAAATGAAAATTTGCATAAGGATTGCTTACTGTAATAATTAATCTTGATTTTTCAACTTGATTATAAGTAAAGAATCTGAAGAAAATTAGATGGCAAAACCCTCCAATGTAATGAATGGGCTCTCTCCCTGATGCCCCGCCATATAATGACAATGTTGGGAGGTGGGGAAAGGAAGGGGGTGGGGCCTTATTGTGAGGTAGACCATTAATAGTGTGTCCTTTCATTATGTTTCTCCTTGGTCTCTTCTAATTTTCCTTCTTTCTAAGTACCTGTCACCTGGCATGATCTGTACACACCTTTTTTAGGTTGTTCTCAAGTCTTCTGGGTCTCATCCCTGCAGTAGCAGCTGGTGAATATGCATTTTGCCTCAGCTGCTTCATTTTCATAATTAATGCATCCCAGCCACAGCCTTTTCATACATGACTTCCAGAGAACCAACTGGAAACTAGACTTTTGTGACTCAATGTCATGGATTTCTTCAGGTTAGACAGCTTGTCCCCTCCAGGATCCAAACTCTTATAGAGAGAGTGGCTTTTTCTGCGAGGCCAAACCTCTCTGAAGTCTGCTTTATGTTTGCTTTTCAGTGACGTCTCTGGCCTGCATACTGTGATAGCCAACTGTAAGCAAAATGAACTTTTTTTCAGATAGTAATGTCATTCCTCGTGATTGTTTATACCACTTTTGAATCTAATTTTTTACCTGAAAGAGCCAAAGGTGCCTCTATGAGGGAGGGTATTCTGGTTAACAGGTTGTGAGGTTTGACAGTGCCATGTCTTCGTGTGCACATTAAATATAGAGGCACAAATATTACTACTAGAGGCACAAACCACTCTGCATTTTGTTTCTCCATGACACATAATGTTTAGGAAATTGAGCACATAAGAAAGAAACACACCTAGAGGTGTAGCTTAGTGGTAGAGAGATTGCCTATAATGTATGAGATGCTAAGTTGACTCCCCAGTCTCTCTCTCTCTCTCTCTCTCTCTCTCTCTCTCTCTCTCTCTCTCTCTCCCTCTCCCTCTCTCTCTCTCTCTCTCTCTCTCTCTCTCTCTCTCTCTCTCTCTCTCTCTCACACACACACACACACACACACACACACACACACACACGCAAATGCTGCACAAAATTTGTTGGTTACTAAGCTAGGCTATATGGGAAATAGCAGTTCTCGAAGCCTATGCCAGGAGAGGTTTAGAGTCCAGGAGATGGAGTTTTTGGACTGGACGTCATTGACTGGCGTATATTACTGGGGGGAGACCTCTTGACCTTTTGACCTCTGGCACCCCTGGGACCACAGGGACTCTACAGCTGTTGCCTTTCCTTGGCGCTTCCCCAAGACACATATCTGTGAAGGCCCTTTTGAAGGAAACAATGTGCTCTTATCCAAGAAGGATGCAATGGCAGCATCTCAGGCAAACAATCCCAGGGCTCTTGTCTTTCAGGGAAATTACTAAACCACAGCCAAACCACAAAAGTCAACTACTAAAATAGCTAAGACAAGTTCTTTAAAAAGGGTAATTAAAGGGACATCAGAGTTCTTAGAGCACCCCCTCCCCATCCCCAACAATATCCCACTTTCAGTGAAAGGCCTAAGGAGCGTAGTCCATGAGGTCATGTCATACTCAACAGCTGAGCCACGTAGGACTTCTGTTAAACATAAACCATAAACCAAGGCAAACCAAGGAGGGGCACTTTTTTCATATATCAGACAAGTATTTACTGAGACCAGGGGTAAGTGCCACATACTGTCTTAGCACACTTGGCTCCTGCCCTTGTGGAATTCACAGTCTTGTGAAGAAAACAGTCCCATGAACAGTGGGTAGTTATAATTTTGATTAAAATAGCAATGCTTTTTGATCATCTATGAAAAGAGGAATTGGCTCAGTTGGGGGATATAGGTAAGATGGCTTAGCATAAAAGAAATTTGAGTTAAGTTCTTAGGAAAGCTGAATATTGATCATCTGGATAGTAAGGAGGAAAAAAGAAGTATTTAAGTAAGAATCTCTACACTTAATGGTTTCACACAGAGAGAACATAGCTCATGAAAGGGAAGGGAGATGACTTACCAGTGGGAGGTAGAGGGGGTAACTCTATCTTCTAAAGCATCTTCACTTGTCAAATCTTCAGGGCTCCAAGATGGAAAATGTAATATATAAAACATGATCAAATTGTTGTTTGAAAAGAGCAGGTGACTTAATCATTGGCACCAGCTGCTAGTTCACCCAGGGGAGCTGCTAAGGCAGTTATTTATGAGGAAGTTCAGTCCCATGCTTGGATTATGGACATCAGGTCCTGAGCACAATGAACCTTGCAGAATCTAAGTATCTACTGTGTCTTGCCTATCTCTGGGTACTTTCTGGAGACTCATCTACATTCCTAAATGCTGACCAGGCAGATTCTTTTAATCCTGATCTCTTTCCTCTGGCCCCTACCTGCCCTTCAAGCAAAATGTAGAACCTTAAGCTGTATCCCATCTTTACTTTGAGGCTCATAAACTAGAAAGACAAAGTAAAAATTCTTTCTTACAGCCCAATGATGCTTTCAGTTGCTTGTTCCCAGCCCTCTTGGAAAATACCCTATTCCTTTGAAATGAAAATGATCTTTATTCAGCACAAATGTGTAGGATAGTTCTTCTTCCAAGAGGACATTGGGCTAAAAGGAAGATCTAACCTAGTGATCCTTGAGTAAGGGAGAACAGATCTAGAGATTTAGGACAACTCAACAGGGGAAAAGAGAAAATGCTGGTGAAAAAAAAGGCTACTTGGATCTTCTAAGGTTCATCCTTCAGAATCAGTATAAACTCCAAATGTAAAGAAGAATCGTTATCATATTTTCACCTTCCTGGGGAGATCGCCTGATAAGGGTGCTATATCAAGTGGACCTTTCAAGACAGGCATGTAAGCCGAAAGGAATGGCAGCTGGAAGGATTTAGTAACAAAGACTCAGAAGTGCTTATATAAATGAATGTCATGAGAGGAAGGGTCACTATTCAGCCTCTGCTACATAGCACCATCTTGTACCAACCAGAGAATAAAACCTAAAATCTTAATGAGGCCAAGTCCACCTTTTTCTGCACTAGAGCCACCCAATGAGAGCAACTATAGAATATTACCTTAATATATATCATGTCCCCATGAGATGATGGCCAATAGGCTTCTCAGTAGCAAAGGGACTCTCACAATGTCCGAGGCATCATCATCTTTCACGCTCAAAAATCCCCACTTCACACACTGCCTTTTTTAAAGCTGAGGCTTTCTACCAATGGCCTTTCTTTGTAGGTGGCCTTGTCTCACACATCACAGAGAAAGAAGAAACTCTAGGACACAGGCAGAGCTTCAAAGCACAAGCCTGAGCTGCCATCTTTCACCCCCCCTGTGTCAATGATGGGGGTACTTTAGAGGTGGAGCCCATGACCCCATTCACTGTTCTCCTCAGGGCCATCGCTATCCACTCTTGATATGCCCTTGGTCTGTCTCTACTGATTTCATTCTATCATCAAAGGCCTCTAGACCTTCAAAAGCAAAAGAAAAGAGCAGCAAACTTCAAAGGTGATTCTTCCAATCCATCCATACCCAGTTCTGATGTTTCTATACTTTTTTTTCATCAAGCTGACCTCTTATTCTCTTTATAACTTTTGCCTGGTACATATAGCATATAGCCATCAACCTACACACATTATGTGTGTGTGTGTGTGTGTGTGTGTATGGTGTGTGTGTGTATATGTGTGTTGTGATATATATATATATATATATATATATATATATATATATATGGTATGCATGTATACATGTATGTATATGTATCTAGAATGTGTGTTTAGACATACTATATATGTTCTATAGGAATGATCTCAAAGTTAAACTTCTGTCATCTTTGACATAGTAATCATAGCTGCTCTCTTCACAGAGATTACATTCTTGAAGCGTCTCATCTTGACACAAATGCTTTCCTAAACTCATTCAGTTCCCCGGGTCACTCCTTTGATGATTTGTCCTCCTCTATTCATCCTTCAGACGTTGTGCTTCTCCAGGGACTCACTGGTGGGTCTCCTTCTTTTCATACTTTATGTTATTCTTGGGATTCAACTTGAACACTTGCCACTCTCATTTAGATGTCAAGTTCAGAGCCTAGCACATCTTAGATCTTTCCTTATATTTAAACGCCTTCTCTACATCCCACAGACTGCCTCATCAGCACATCCTTCTCCACAAGTTCAAAATGGATCCTGTCATCTTCCCAGAAATTGCTCCTCCCACTGTGGTTCACATTGCAGTAAATGACATGTTCAATCAACCCCTGTGGTTACTCTTTGAGAACCCATACCACAAGTTGGATGTTGCTATGAGCTCATACCACAGCTTCCTCTGCACACACCAGCAAGCAGCAAGTCCTACTTACTTGATTCCTAAATGTATACACAAGTCTAGTCTCTCCTCTATAGCTCTGCTGTCACTAGCCTAGTTGCAGTCACAACCCTTTTCTACTTGTCCAATTTCATTGGGTACAAAGTTAGAATGCTCCACTTTGGTTCTGTCTACTGGTGACACTTTGCTCATAATATGGCCCATGATAAAGGTATCTGTTATTTTTGCTAATGACAATTTTCTTTTCTATTTTCGATACCACTTTAGCCTCCATCCCAAAGTTAAATATATCCTCTAATCCTGTGAAGGTTAAAATCTTTACTCAGGACCTTTGGTATTACAGTAGATTCAAAGAAGCTGATGTTGTGGATGGATATGATGCCAAGTCCTGACCAATACAGCATCAAATACTTTACCTTGTTATCCACCCAATGACTAAGCATTTTCCCCATCAGTTCCCCAGAGTGTTGCCCCAGAAACACCCCTTAAACTTCTATTCCTTCTTCATTTGGGTCTCAATTATTCCCTTTCTGAAATTTCTGCCTCCCCATTTTTCAGAATGCCCGGTTTTCCCTCCAGCTACCAAATCCCATCTCCCTTTGTCAGTATACTTTTGAAGCCTTCTAGTCTGCAATGAATCAAGTCCCTTGCCTTCTTTGTTCCTGGGAACTTGGAAAGGCCAGTCTCAGCTCCCTGGAGTTGGGAGGCAGAACATCTGGCTTGCATTTGGTCATTTGTTTCTGTGAAATCTACTAAACAGATCAACACAAAACCTCAAAACAAGCAGATCAAAAAGAAGCATTTGCCCACTGAAGGTTAATTTGGCCCCAAACCTTACAGTCTTTATTTCTCATTTGAGCATTACTTTGAGTTTCTTTTTGCTGTGAAAATTTTATCCTACTCCCAAATCTTGGCTACAAGACAAAACTTCTTCTCCTCTTCTCTGTACCAGAAAAGCTGATTCGATTCCTCAGGTCCAGAAGAGTCCATCCGTGAGGTTCATGGTTCTTCTTGTATTGTTCAGTCAACTATGTTTTATTTCCACCAGCTCCACCATTTGGTTTCTACCATCTCCCTGGGTGGAACTTCTTCCCCTAGTGTTGATCTAAATCATATAAATTTTCCTATCTCCTCAGGATCCTCCTCTCACTGACCACATTCACAGCATCTTTTCTATAAACTAAATGGGTCAGTGATTATTGACCGGACACAATTATTGGGTGACTGTTTAATGTACATTTCCTCAGTTAGACTATAATCTCTATGAGAACAGCAGCTGTCAGGTCTTCCCTTGTGCTGTGTCCCAGTGGTCATAGGTGAGTGCTAAATGCCTACTGTTATATAGATCATATATATTATATATATAATATTATAATTATATATAAATGATATATATAAATTATATATATATATATATAATGCCACTTTATATAGATTTGTTCTTCACATTTTTGTAAGGTGGAGCCTCAGATAAGGAGGGAGAAATATGAACTAAATACAAGGCAGCTTGTGCAAGACTGAAGTATCATTATGGGAGAGCCAGTGTTTGAACTCAGGAAACAACAAAAAGCTGTCCATTATATGTGAAATACATATGACTCTTTAAGAAACCTGATTTCTGGAGGACAAGAGAAATGTCTCTTTGGCTAAGAACACAAGGAACTTGTGCAGAGAAGTTCAGTTACCAGCAGCCACATGGAGGCTTACAACCTTCTGTAACTCCAGGTCCAAGTAATCTGATGCTCTCTTCCTCCCCTGGGCACCAGACATGTACACACTATGCGTATAGGCACATGCTTCTACACATATACTAAAAAATTAGGTGTTTACGAGAAAAAACTTGTTTCAGTTGGCAGTGGTGGTGCATGCCTTTAATCCTAGTACTCAGGAGACAGAGGCAGGTGGATATCTTGAGTTCCAGGCCAGCATGATCTACAGAGCAAGTTCCAAGGCAGTCAGTCATAGCTGCAGAGAAAAACCCTGTCTCAGAAAACACATCAAAATCTGTTTCATAATGTCAAAAAAAAAAAAAAAAAAAAAAAAAAAAAAAAAAAAAAAAAAAGACCTGACAGTAAGTGCCATTAGCATTCTTAAATCCAGTGATAAACTTCAGTATCTTCCCGTTTCTGGATAAATTGCGCCATTTCAAAGTCAGCCTTCTTTTTAATGCATGTTCTCTCTCTCCCTTCTTCCCCTCATGCCCTTATGATTGGAGGTTCATTTTTATTTGCCTTGGTGTGTGAGATGATGTCTTTATGCAGGAAAGGCAGGTACTAGATAAAATGAGGCCTGTCACTGGATAAGAAGAAAAGATGGGTGGGAATAAAGTTTTAGAAAGAGAAAAAGGAGCCAAATCAAGGAGGAAGAGGTGGGACCAACATGGAAGCCGATGTAAAGATTCTTCTCTGCGCATAGATACAGATTGTTACAAATATTTTAAAGGATGGGCGTGTACAGGATTTTGTGCTGTCTAGATGGAAAAATTATATCATATCAGTTGGATCAGAGGTTCTTGTGTGGTGTTTTCTTTCATGTGGTGGCATACTTGAGTTCAAGAGAAGGTGTAGTGGTGGGATTCACCAAACCTGCCATGGAATTGGGATATGCGGAACTAGCATTGTAACAACCCGCCAAGGGAATTGTGAGTGAAAGCATCTTGGTAAGACGGTAAGATGCCACACTGGAATGGCTCAAGGATTGCCCAGGTCAGAGAATATCCTGGAGGCCAGCGTGGAGCTGATGACATAAATTAGTGCGAGTTCCTATGGCCTGGCGGAACTAACGTATGAGCAACTTTGGGTCAGAGAGAGCCCAAGGGCACAGAGCTATAATGCTCAGGAGCTGGTCACATGCTTTTTTAAATATTTACTGGAACATTGGTGTCCTATCATTTTGGAAACAAGCTAACAATAATTTGCTGCAAGAAATAGCTATGTCCATATGAAATCAAGATGAACTTTTCTCAGTGGTAAAATGGTAAAAATTTGCTAACTGTGACTTGCAGACAGTTTCCTTTTATAATATAGGACCCTTCTGACAAACTGGTGTGCAATTTTCTGCAACAAGGGAGGTGTATGAACCAGTCAGTGTACCACCTCTTGGGAACCTAAGAGTTTCAGACTTGAGGCTTTGAAAACTCCTTGGGTCAGATCACCAAGCTTCTGCCACCTCCAGAGTAGATCGTGTGAACTCGGATGCTTCTTTTGGTTATTTTTCAGAGAAGAGGTGAGATTCTCCGAGTCTTTTAATAGAAATGAATGATAAAAGCCACATCGTTGGACCAGGTTGCCAAGAGACTGCATGCTGTTTTGTTCTATAAGGCATTCTACATCCCACAGCTTGTTTAGACTTAAGCACACCATCTTTAAATAATAGACACCCACAAGAGCTCTGCATTCTCTCATCTCCTCTTCAGCTCTTTCATTCAGTAAAGGAAGGTAAAAGGGAGTGTTGATGTCTGGCTTAGAGAGTGTCAAGTCTGCGGAAGAGGTCAGAGCATCTCTTTTCTATGAAGAAGATATTGTTCAGAATGATGGTGTAAGGGTAAAGCTGAAGTGGTTTCTGAAAGGACATCTCAAGAGAGAGTAGTGAGTCATGGAAACCCACCCTCATGTGGGGTGTTTAAAGACAACAAAGTTGGAGCTTTAAAAGCAAGGCCATGCCATGTTTTCCACGAAGACTGGAAAATAACTAAGGCTGATGAAAAGCAAGGTATGGTGAAAAGGTGTTTAGGAGCAGAGCATGAAGAGAGAGAGAGAGTACCATGGACCCTTTTTTGAGAATAGGAAAAGAAATGGAAGAATACATTTTTTTTTTTGGAAAAAAAAATCAAACTATTGGATATACTCCAAAGCATCTAAATATGTTTAGGACCAATGATATAGTTGGAGGTGGGGATTTGACCCTTTTTCCCAAGTGTGTAAGCATTGAGTCATGTTTTCAGAGTGGAAGGTGGATTGTATAATAGTTATATCTATTTCATATTATTATATGTCATATATGTATAAAACACACTAAATACGTATTATAAATAGCAGTCCTAGTGTGTGTGGTACCCGGCAACGCAGCCTCAGATTCCTTGCCTCTCCTCGTTACCACTGGAGGAGTAGGGGCTTATTTTTAATGAGGGTCGCCTGGAGCCCCCTGATAATTACTGCCTTAGAATCACTAGGGATGCTTTCCAGAAATCTTCTTTGCAAAATTTTACATGCTATGCACACCTGCTTCTGGGATCTGAAATTGACAGCAATTCCTGTCTTGAGCTGATCCAATCAGTCCTGATTACACTCATCAGACCAGGATTCCTAATATTTTTACCTTGTTGCGACCAGTTAACACTGGCTCGTTTGCTACGGATGGACTACAGCTCACATGGAACATCTCTTGCTTGCTTGCTTCAACTTCTCTCGCATATGGGTGACATTCTCAGTCCAAGTGTGTGTTGTGGTCTAGGTAGATTCCCTTAAACTTGTAAGTCGAAACATAATCATGGGTATTATAATTGGGAGAGGGCTGGGAACATTGTGACAAGGTGCTATTGGTTTATTGGTGGATGGTTTCAGCTATAAAGTCCCCAGTGACTTGACTTAGATTTCCCAGCAGAAGTGACTGTGGTGTATTAGCCAGTACGCTGTTCAGTTACAGCAGCCCCAATGACAAAACTTAAGGAACGCTCCTTATATTATGTGTCTTTTGTTTGAATCTCATCAAGTCTGAGTATGAAATTATTGAAATCTCCCACTTTGTGTCTCATTATAACTCTGTGCTCATTTCAATATAGAAGGACAATTCTGTTAAAAAATAATAAATATGTAAAATTATTCTCTAGGGGTTTTTTTCTCAGTATGTTTATACACTTAGAATTAAAAATACATGACCTAAATATGAGATAAAAATCAAAATAAATTCCATCTGCAACACACTAGTCAAAGAAAGGAAATTAAGCAAAGACCACAGTGGGTATTCTAATGTTTTCATGGCTGTAGATTCCATCTCTTTTAATTGTCTCTAATTTCCAGTTCCCTCTAGCCTTCTTTCTGTACTGTGGAAATTTGTTTTCTCACAGTTGTGTTTGAGTTGGGTTTCCTCTCTTTGAACAACCTAAGCACTGTCTATCATGGTAAAGCTGTCTCCCAGCTGGACTTTCCAGGGAGACATCACTAATGGTCTCACAAAGACTACTTAGAGGAAAGCCAGGCAGCTTCCAGCTTTGATCTGGTTCCCATGGTCAACACAGGCAACAGTGGACACGTTGTCATCTGTTGTGTATAAGATATGAATCATAATAATGTGCCTCTGACATACTGTGGCCATTCCAGCCTCATGCAGATTTGCTCTGGGGGGTATGAGTTCTGAGGACAGTTAAAGAATAGAAATTAAATACCAGCTGCAAGAGATCCTGATGGGAGGTAACACAAATGCCACTTAACAGGGCTGGCAAGAAGACAGCACCAACAGAGAACTTTTTGGGGGAAAAAAAACAACTTTCACTAAGTGCACAAGACCAGAATCATCACCACTTCTTGCTCATGCCAGCATGGTTGCTCTGATACCCAGTTTCCAATCCATCTCCCATCTCCCAAGCCTCTGTTTTGTGTTCTCCGTTCCCGATACCTTTTTTTTTTTTTTCCTTCTCTAAGATATCTGTCTCCCCCGAGGTACAAACATGATGGTATGGCTTTGGTACAATTCAGTAGTATAAACGTAAATTCAGAGGTCACATTTCCTTTTGAGAATGCGAGTCTCTCCAATAAAATGCAAGTGACTTTCTACATTAATGTGAAAGTAAGTTCTGGCTTATGAAAGTCTAGCTTCTCACAGTGAGAGATAAGGGAAAGGCTTGGTGGCTCCTGGCAAAAGTCAGAGGAGAGGTTGGAGACACTGGCTAGAATAGCATACATGTTTCCAAAATGTCATGTCCCAGATAAGAAGAGTGACTGTGGAGAGGGAAAAGAAAACCAATGAGTACAGGTGGAAGATCAAAATACGTTTTAGGAACCCATTATTCCATACACTTAAGGAATACTTGACAGAACAATAAAAGTCCGAAATTTCTCCATTGCCAGCAAATGGGTGACTTTAGAACAGTGATTCTCAACTTTTCTATCACTACAACCCTTTGATGAAGTTCCTCATGCCATAGTGACCGACAAACATTATTTTTGTTTCTACTTCCCTGTGGGAACAAGACTGAGGATGGGGGGTGGGTTTGAGAGATGACAGAGTCACATGACGAATTCTTGGCACTCAGACTCCAGAGACCAGAATCATGATGCAGATATGAGTGTATTGCCCAGGGCTTTTGCCAATTCCAAGCCTCGAAATCGTCAGCCAATCCTATCTTGCCACAGGGAAAGCTCTACCTGATGGTGTTCTAGAAGGCTGTTTTTAGTGACTATTTGGAGCAGCCTATTGGAGTAAAAACTTAAAAACCCACAGATGGAACCAGGGTTACGTCTTTAACTCCACAAAGCAGATTTATTGTTTTTTGGGGTCTCATAGATGCCCAGTAAATTCTTCTTGCAGCCCCTCTTCTCTCCTACTGCTCTGAAGTGATTACTCATGATGGTGGCTAAGCCAGGGATGTCTGCCTTTCTCCCACCAAAGGTAGAAAGAAGTTTGGCACTTAATTCATTCAGATCTGCCAAGTCCTGCCATTATGTTCTCAACAACCTGGTCTTCTTTTCACTTTTATAACTGGAAAATTAGTCATCAATGAGATGTAAGGCACCTCTATACAGCTACTTCTCTCCATATATGAAACTAAGAATTGTAACCCCCAAGTCATTAATTTTAGCTCTGAAACAATTTAGCCTCCTAGAGGATGCCAACACATAAATAGATCCCCTCCTCCCCCGCCACCTTCTTCTTTGCTTCCTTCACAATTCTAATGACATTACACTAATAGCTGCTTTTTCATCTTAAAATTGCATTTTTAAAATAGTTACCCATGCTGTTCCCACTTAGAATTGAAAATGATGGTGTTCGTGAATGGCCACAATAATTTCCAGTTCATCTTGGTGGGCAAGTGTGCCTAAGAGATTGTCTGCCTAGCTCTCCTCCTGTCCCTTGCTCCCTGAAGGTTCTCTGATGTCTCACCCTTCCATCATGACTACATTCCCTTAGAGTGTCTCATGAAATGGTAACTTGCTATTAATTAGGCCTCTTGTGGTTTGACGTCATGTGTCCTTATGATGGCTAGAAGGTTCTGAACCTAAGCTAGCGTTGCGCAAAGAAGAAAAGTTAAAGCCTTTCTAAAGACTCAGTTTAATAAGCACCTTTGCTAGTTGGAATTAAATAATGCACTTTGGCTCTACCACATTCTAACAAATTCCAATAGGATGTCTAATAAAGACATTGGTTTTCTGGGATGACTACTCTTCATTGGCAAGGCAGCAACAGTAAGAATCACAGAGGAGATCAAGGCACCCCTAGGTGTGTCTGTGAAGGCAGCAACAGGGATTGTTAGGTCATGGTGGCCCTACCGTAATTCGTGAATCAGTCCCTTGAAGGTCATTGTGTGAAAGCATTTTTGGGAGGTGGTAGAGGGTAGGAGAGGAGTCGATAGAGAAACCAGCTCATTGGGGACGAGTTCTGTGGAGTGTTGTGCTGCCATGGTCCTCATCTGTGCTTCCTTTCTCTAAGTCCTGTCCCCCAGGAAGCCCCCCACACTCTCTTACCACTGTGATGTTCTGCCAAGTGCAGAGAACCAACCAGCCATAGAATGACCACTATGGGCTCAGATACGATTTTTATTTCATGAAATTTTTCTTTTCAAGTGGATGAAGAGGGGGCTCAGCAGTTAAGAACCTTGTGGTCATGCTAAGGACCTGGGTTAAATCCCCAGTGTTCATGGGGTGACTCATGATCATCTACAACCTCAGCTCAAATGGATCCCATGACATCTTCAGGCATGAAGTATACTCATGGCTCATAGATATACACACATATATGCAAAGCACTCAAACACATTAAAATGAGATAAATCCATTAAAAATATAAAAATGAATTGTTCTTTCATGTGTTTGGTTGGAGAAGTAAGAGAATTAGCAGCTTCCCGGTGCTTCCTCCCTTGGTCTACTTCTGCACAACATACTTGACATACAGTATAAAGTAAATAACTCAATATTTAACAGGCACCAAAATAGAGCCGTCGGGAAACAACCATTCTATATTTAATTCATTAAGAAAACTTCATCATGATCATAACTTGCAGTGTAAGCAGTTCTCAGACCACATGGCAGCAGCATAGAAAAGCTTCCTGAGGTAGAAATTACAAAGCTAGAATTAAAATGAGATCGAGAACCTTGAAAATCTCACCCCAACAGCCCTTGAACCTTTGATGCGATGGTCACCACTGTTATAAACCACCAGGTCTCCGTCACACGTCACACAGTATTGCTCCATTTTTCCTTTTCACACATTCAGTTGTCTGACCTCTTCTTGAGTCCCTTTCTGCCCTTTTAACCAAGCAGAAATCACTGGTTTGATACTGGATTAAGGAAAAAGGTCTATTGCAAGTGAGACGGGGTCATAACTTCAAATGCAAATAAATAAGGGCTTACGGCTTGCTGGGGGACTTAGAGTCCGGCAGTAGCTTACATTATTTTATTCTCTGTGTTTTATAAGGTTTGACTCTCTGCAACCATGGGCTGGCCTTCTCTACATGATGGGAACATGGTCTTGACCACCCCAGAGTAGCAGTGATGCAAGATTCTAGAACAGAGATGATTCAAGTGATAAACTCTGGACCATCTGCATCTGAAGCACATGTCTATTCATGAACCAGTGATTGAGATCGAAAGGCTGGGGAATTGATCCCATAATGTCTCTATGTTCTTTTCCCCCTGTGGCCTTTCCTCATTCTTTCAGAAAATGGAACTTGTGGCCAATAAAAAGGATGGATGATAGTGATCAATCTTGATTGTATCTTTAGCATCTTTCTGGATATATTATATTCGCCTTTAGTCTGTTATCTCCAAAGTCTTGCAAGGCTAGCATGTAGTTTTTATCACTATCACTGCCCAGCCTATAGACTGCCCAGAGTCACAAATTTGGTGAACAGCAAAGTCAGAATTCATACCAGTTAACCTCAGATCTAGCCATTGAACTACCCATCTACTTCATACCTGCCAAATTGTTCACTCTCTGCTTTTTCTTCGTCCTCTGTAGAAGACAGATAGAAAGGTCAGCAACTGAGCTAAAAAGATCTCTCCAGAATTCTTTGACCTGGCTATGAGTTCAAGCACCTCCCTTTGTTCTTTCTGAGCCTCTCCTGAAAGAAGCTGTGGCTCTTTCTTTTCTACTCAACTGGTGAATCATCTCTTGGACTAACCAGAGAGTGGGGTCAGATTTCCTGGCTTCCATGAGTAAAGAAAGGGTTTCTTCATATTCCTCACCAATCAGACACCCCTCCCCTCCCCTTGCTGGCAAAAATGCCTGCTGACTACCAAAAAGCAATTTTGTACAACAACAATAACAAAACCATGTATGGAGACAATAAAGCAGAAAAACACAGTGATACGCAGAAATCTATTCAAAGTGATGCATCCCTAGCATTTTATCAAATTACTGTCCTACCCAGGGGCTACAAACCTGCCAAGACATAATTTAGCTCTCGACTGTAAACTTCAATCTCGATTTCCTATCTGTGGGGCGTCAAGACTCAGTTCAACTGCCAGCCCCTGTATGCGGCTCCCCCTAGAGTGTGGCTCCCCCTGTGTGCAGCTCACCTGAGTGTGTAGCTCCTCCTAGTGTGTGGCTCCCCGCAGTGCTCCCCAAGGAGTGCAGTAGCCTCCAAGCTCTTCCACACAAACATCCTCTTGTTCTGTCCGGAAGTGGTCTTCTTTGATGCCCTCCCATGAATAATGGCAATTTCTTCAGAGCGGAACTGTGCCTTATAGATTTCCATTTTCCTTCCCTAATGCGCCCGCCACAGAGTTGGTGTCCAATAAATATTCATTTCATGGATCCCACTGGTTCCCTCGTAGATCTTCTAGTCTGTTTCCCCGCTTCCTGCCTTAGGGCCCATGGGTTTGTTCTGTCTGAGAGAACAAGCTGGACTCGGTGGGGCACTTTTTGCAGAGAACAGTACCATTCTTTTCTTCGGCACCTTCTCCTAAAGCCCTGGGAAGAGCCATTTTGACACCATCAGCCAGATAAAACCTCAGGGAAGCTGTGCACTTCTCTGCTTCTTTGTAGATCTCGTGGACGAATTGTTTCTCTCTCAGAGGTCTGGGAGAGTAAGTCGCTGAATGAAATTTAAAGAACGAAACACCCTTGGAGCCGCAGCCTGCATCCAGCTGTGCAGAGCCAAGCCTCCTTTTTTCTTGTGAAGACATTTGCCGAGAAAAATCTCGTAATGGGAAAGACTGTGCTAGCGACATTCAAGCTTTTAGAAGAGGCTTAAAACATACCTAGTCAGAAACTTGCTCCGAGTCCTTGGTGTGCTTTGTCCAGCTGTGTTGGGCCCTGTCTGATATGTGGCCACTTTTAAAACTATGACACTAGTTTGGTTTTTTTGTTTGTTTGTTTGTTTTTGTTTTTGTTTTCTATTTTTTTTCCCTCTCCATATGACAAAGTCACACGGAAGCAGCAGAAGAGAGGGGAAATTTGTTTCAGCTTACAGATAAAGATAGGATACAGTCCATCACAGTGGGAGGGTGCTCAGCAGCAGAACTCACAGCCAGGAAGCAGAGAGCAGACACCAATAGGGCTAAACTGAACAAAATCTCAAGGCCCTTCTCCAGTGACCCAGTTCCTACTAGGCCTACTTCCTACAAGTTCCCAGTCTTTCCAAAATAGTGCCACCAACTGGGGACAGATTGTTCAAACCTATTGGCCTATGAGGGACATTTCATATTCAAATCACAGTGCATCCCCACCAACCCAAACCACTGCCTGTGTGCACACACAGCTTCTTCTAGCCCCGCCTAGGCATAAGCTGATACCAGCACCATCCTCTGTGAAGCTCCGAGTGTATAAATCTTATGTCAGCTTCAGGAACTGTGATTAAAAGAATATAAATTTTAATTGCTGTGCACCAGGCCCTGTGCTTCGTGTTACAGATATAAAAGAATGGCTTCTCCTCTCAAAACTATTAACAAACAATTGCAGCTTCTAATCCCTAGCACATTGGACTCTAGAATTTTGTCTGTATAGAGAGCCCTAACTAGACACTGAATATTCCAGCACATTAACCTTGAACTCCCCAACCTCCAGGATGATAGAAACAAATAGTTATTTTTATCCGGGGGTATTGTTTAGCCACCCAGTCTTTGCCGTTGTACAACGGCACTTCAAAGTAAGACACACAGCATCTACCCTGACTCTCTCTGGTCTTTCTCTGGTTTATGACATGTGCTGTATGTCCTTGCTGGAACCCCATCACAAAGCCCAAAGCACGCTCCTTTTATGTGTCGGAGAATAGACTACTACTTCTCCACTCTGGGAGAAAGGTTTCTAATCTCTGAAAGTGACAGGCTAAGTTAGCTTTTTTTTTTTTTTAAGTGTGTTCTTCAACAAATTCAAATGTACATATAATGCAATTTCATGACTCTGTTTTCTCCCTCTTATTTCATCCGCAACCCTAGCGCGCGCGCGCGCGCACACACACACACACACACACACACACACACACACACCCTAGTTCCTTTCCAAGAGCTGTGAATTCTGGGATCAGTGGCATTGCTGTGGAACTAGTCACCAGAGCATGACAACCTTCCTAATAGGAGACAATGACTCAGCCATTCCCAGAATGTATTGTAGCAAATGGTTTAGCAGTAAGGGATAGTGCTCCCCAAACCCCTCCTGGCTCCTTGCCTGGCTATTAACCAGCCATTTATAAAGTGGCCCAGTCTTATGCAACTGTAGTTGGTGTAAGTCCATGATAGCAGCTGGTGTATCTTGCCCACAAGATGGCATCTTGCAACCCTTCTCCCCATCTTCTTACTCTTAAATACTTCCTACCCTTCCTTCCACAATGCTCTACAAACCCTAAGGAGGTGGTATAAATGTGCTATTTAGGCTGAGCCCTCAGCTGTCACTTACTCTGACACTTGGCTCATCTGTGACTCCAAACTCACTGCTATTCAATGGAAGGTAGGTTTCTCTGATGTGTCTTTTGTGAATACACACATGAGTGTTTAGAAGTGCACTGCATTCATTTAGATAAAAACAGTGTTTCCTTTCCTGTGGAGGCTTACTCCATAGGAGGGAATCTGTACCTGATACTGTAAACTCTAACTTAGCCTTTTAATTTGGTTTGTCAAACCTGCTAGTTTGCGATGGTGATCTGCAGATAGAGAAACAGTAACACCATAGGAAGACGTGGGGGAAAACCAGCTTAAGATGGTATGCTTAGCTCCTAGGGTAAGACTACAACTAATCCGATGCCTATAAGTTCAGTAGCACAACGCACCATTGGGGAGAGCCACTATTCCTCATGTTAAAACAAACAAACTGGAAATGCAGCACAAGCAAACTTGACTGAAGCATGCCAGGCATGCAGCACTGCATCCCCGTACTCAGGAGACTGAGACAGGAGGATTACAAATCTGAGGCCAGTCTGGGATGTATAGCAATATTCTCAAAAATAGAATATTATAAAGTCTACCCACAAAATTACTAAAAACCACAGAGCTGGAATGTGTGGGAGTCTAGCGGGAACCCAGGTATCTGGCCCCAGACTCCAATTTTAACAGCATCTTTCTTTCAACCTCACCTAGACACTGCCTTCCCTTCTGGCTGAATCTTGATACTGGCTGTAGCCTAGCATCTACAGGTCATCCAAACAGCCCAGAATGAAGAGAAACTAACAAAAACCAATAGACAAAGGCATAGAAACAACCCAGAACTGTGGTTCTGAAAACCACACACTGAGGCCATTCTTCAGGGAGGTGATGTGGGAGCTGCTCGCCATAGCTCCTGTCACATAAAAATGCTGTAAATGGAAAATCTCTGTGCACACTGGGAGAGGCAAGCGACTGTTCTGCCCACAGGTCTCTAAATCTTCCTATGTGCAGATATGCAGCCGGGCAAAGACCACAGCCAATGTGGGCCTGTAAAGATCTCCCCAGAACAAATACATTTACATCGATTCCATAAACTCACAATTCCCTCTCTCGGCAGGGATATGCATTGGCCTCTCTGCTGGGCTGAGAGAGAGTGGTCCTGCTGACTGGCTATTTTTATTGTGCCTGTGGGCTGGGGTTCTCCAGCTCCTGCATATTCTGTTTTGTTCTTGATCTTTTACTGTCTTTCCCCCTCCATCCTGAAGACCCTGTTTACATAATCAACAGTTTGAGCTGAAAATCTCGAGGACCTCCAGCAGGGCAAATCAGTTTTGAGTGTTTTTAAAGCTCAGTTCTTGATAGCAACGATGCTTGCTCATCAAGAAGAAGATTAAGGTAATAATAAAGGTTTTCAAGAGACCTGAAAGTGTTTTGACTGCATAAAAATTGGTTGTTAAGAGCAGGGAGCCATGGAAACGTAAAGATTGGGGAAATCTTGGGATGTTTTAAATCAATACTGTTGTTTTAACTCAATATCGATATTCAAGTGATGGCGACTTAACACTTGGGGCACTTTTACTTACCATTGCTCTTGATATTGGGGAGGAAGCACTTTCTGTGGGTGCAGGGACTTCCTAAAAGAGTGAGGCATGAGCACATTCCTGTAAAACTAATCGTCTGAAGATTCAAGATGACCACCATCTTCAGGGTCCATCCTTGACACAGGATCGGAGTTCTCACCCGGAAGCAGGGATGTCTGGAAGGCACATAATAAACAGACACAATTTTTGAGTATAAACTGGCAGGCAATTTTTCTTCAAGGCCTTGAGTTGTGTTCTCTCTCTCTCTCTCTTCTCTCTCTCTCTCTCTCTCTCTCTCTCTCTCTCTCTCTCTCTCTCTCTCTCTCACACACACACACACACACACACACACACACACACTTCTCACACTCTCACGTTCACTTTACACTCACCTCACATACACCTCATGTACACCTACTTTACTCTCTAGCCTTTCTCTTGCCCCTGTCTTTTTATTGATACACCAAAAAGCAGACAAAAAAAAAAAAAAGACACTGTATAATTATTGCCAAATCAAATTTAGACGACTAACCACATCCCACAAAGAATTAAGAATTACAATTGTTCCCCAAAGTTTCAAGCTTCCCCTATTCCCAGGTCTGTGGACAAAATAATTACAAACATCATTATTTAAACTTTAACTTTCAACCTATTAGACTTCAGAGCTCAGAACTCTGACGTCAGCTACTTGCATTTTCCTGTGAATCTCCAATGCTAAATAAACAAAGCTTCCAGGCAGTGGCCAGAATCAAGTTAACCCTTAACTCATCCACTCCACTAGCTTTCTGCTTCTGCACATTGCACACAGTGACTGTCCTAAGAGTGACAGTGTTTTGATTTAATTTTCATAGTATACGATTTTATATATTCTATACTTGCTTATCCAGGAGCCATGTTCAAATGTTGTGCAAAACTTATTTCATAATTTCAATAGCTTTCTTTTTTCCTTTCTCAGGATCCCAATGTTGGCTCTGTTTCATTTTCTAATAATTTCATCAAACTTTCTTTGCAAGTCAAACATTAATCTAGAACTACCATTGTGCAGTTATTACATTGTTTCCAAGATGGGAACACACAGCATGCACCTGTGCCATTGGGACTGTGCTGTGTGGGCCCCTGTGCCTCATGTTTTAATTGTTTAAGAATCATTACATCAAGGAACATCTAGTTTCACAGAGTTCACCAGAACAGAAAGATAAAGAAATAGGAAAGTCATATATAATAGAATAATTATACACACCAAGGCCAACTGAAAAGTAGTCATGCACAAATAAAATCTATACAGCTGTTGTCCAAAGCTAAGGTTAAGAGAAGTGGGAACAACTTTGGTTTTTTTTTTTTTGTTTGTTTGTTTGTTTGTTTTTGTTTTTTTTTTTTTTACAAAGAGCTGCTGTGGGCTACTGAGATACCCCATCCCAAACTGCTGCTGGAAGTCCCTGTCATGATATACTGTCTCTAGCAATGCTTTAACTCTCTAAAATTATTTTCTTTCATTTAAGCCATTTAGCGATGTTTGGTCACAGCAGATTGGCCATCCCATGTATCTTTATGTTCGAGAGGTCCAGTGGCTGACAAAGATGCACCAGAGAAGGAGATGTAGGATAAGCAAGGTCATTGGATGTTAGCAGGCATCCCTAGCAAAACAGTCAGAAGATTTTTATTTGCAGTAAATGACAGGTGTTTGACCTTTTTGACCTTCAAAAATTCCAATCCTAGGGAGTTCAACATAATAATCCTAAAGCAGCTAAGGAGACAATGTGACTGCCGGTGACATTGGGTGATAACTTACGGCAGCAGTCACCAAGCAGTCACCTGTTTCTGCTTCTTGACTGGGGGAGGAGGACATCTCCTCTCAGATCGTCCGTTTTCTATCCTGCAAAGTGAAGAGGAAAATCCTTGTACCCGCCTTACAGAATTATTGAGAGCATTAAACATGCTTAGCACAAGGCTGGGGCATCTTTAAAATCTCCATAGATGTTAGGACAACTCGGAGGCCTCCCTGGATTGCAAGCAGTAAGAACTAACTCAAAATAACTTAAGGGAGAAAGGGATTATTAAAAGAACAGAGACGTGCCTCAGAATACAAAGCAAAACATAGTTCAGTGGTTCTCAACTGAGGAGATTTGCTTCCCCCACCTTAAGGAAGGTGGAGACATTTGTGGTTGACGTACCTCAGGTGGTACAGCTGACACCTACCGGACAGAGACCAGAGTGTTACTCACCCACTACAGTGCAGAGGACAACCCCACACCAAAGGATTACCTACCTCCCAACGTTAAGAGTGCTGCACTGAGGAACCACAGGCCAGAGCTAGACATGTAGGTGAACCTTCAATGCCACGTGTATCGGTGTGTGTGCTTTGCCCACACGGCTTTTATCTCTTACTTTAAAACAGACCCTTGACTCCACTTTAGTGTATTGCAACCACATCTTTCCAATTTAACTGGGAGACATACTCAGAGTTTCAGAATATTAGTCTGTTATCATCATGGTGGGAAACATGTTTGCAGGTAGGCATGGTGCTAGAGAAGTAGCTGACAGCTACCTCCTGATCCTCAACTGGGGGTGGGGTACGGCTCTAAGCATCGGCCTTGAAAACCTCAAAGCCCCACTTCCAGTGACACACTTCTTCCCACAAGGTCCACATCTACTTCAACAAGGCCACATCCCCAATCCTTATAATCATTTCAAACAGTTTCACTTCCTAGTGAGGGAGCATTCAGATCTATAAACCTCTGGAGGCCATTCTCATTCTAATTGCCTCACTTTGCAAGGAGAAGGATGCCAGAGGGACTTTGAAAGAATGGAGGGGAAGGTCACTCTTAAATACTGCTATCTGGTGCCATTAGAGACATGGTTCCACTTTTATCAATGCTTTGTCCCAGATCCGTGCTCCCTTAGGGGAACAGTGTTCAGAGGCAGGGCCATCGAGACATTATCAGATCATGAAGTCATTTGTTTCATCCACAGATTAATCAATTCATGAATCCTAGTTCAGAGGACTACTAGGTGGCAAGGCTTGGCTAGAGATGGTAGATCATGAAAATGCTTCTGAAGGTTGCTATCTTGTACCCAGCTCTTTCCTGTCTCTCTGCTTCCTGGCTATTCTGAAATAAGTATCTCATGAAGGGCTAAATAGATTAATAAGCTTATTTCACCACATTCTTCTTACCATGATGCCAATATCTATAGAAATAGAGCCAGCTAACCACACGTGGGAAAAGCAAATGGAAATGTCTTTTCTTCTTTATGCTGTTTTCTAGGGTATATTGTCACACTTATAGAGCCGGCTAATACAGCTAGCAACCCTTCAGTGACAGCAGCTCCAGTTGCCCAGCACCTCCTCCCTGGGGCTAAATCTCAGGCGACCTCCTGTGAATTTCAGACACACCAACATCAGATATACAGAATTGCCCAATCATGGTGCAGATTCTCAGCCTTCTTCTAGACAGCATTAAATATCAATGTCTGTTATAAATACTTCATGGTCTCTTCCCTGTGTTGCAAAAAACATAAATACCGCATGGTTCCTTCCCTGTGTTTCTAAGAAATACCAAATACTTTAGCTACTTCCTAAATTTAGTATCTTTGTATAGCTTCCCTTTTCCCTCCCAAAACAGGACACTGGCCAATTTTTTTGCTAGGAGGATTACCCCTTGTGTTTCCAGCTACATAGTTACATAAAACACAGCCTCTTTTCTTCACACCTGATTCAGAAAGCATGTATCACAATACCCAAGGGAGAAGTACCTTCTAAAAACTTTTTTCTTTTTCAGAATTTTATACATATAAGCAATGAAATATGATTATGTCTATTCAATACCCCTCTCCCAAATCTCATTATGCATTCTGCAACATGAACCCTTCTGACTTCATGTCTTTTTCTCTTTTTCTTTTATGGTAACTCACTAAATAAGTCCAGTTACTGCTGCCCATGTGCTTGGGTGTGGGAGTCAGCCACTGGAACACGAGAAACCTACAACTTCATCTTCAATAAAGAATGATTCTCCCTCTCCCGGCAACTACCCACTGCCAACAGCTCCTTAATATGGAGTGGAACCTGAAGATAATCTAAACCATCTCTGCTGGGAGCGTGGCTGAATTTATCTTTGTGTAGGCATCAGGCAGGTATTCATAGCAGCTATGCGTTCATGACTGTGGTAGTCATGCCATATCCAGAAGAGGCCACTTCTCTTCACTCAAGACTAGCCTCCAACTCTTGCATTTTCTCCTTTCTCCTTTTCTGAGATGGTCTGAGGCTTTGGGGTGGGAAGCTGAGATAAATGTTTGTTCAGGGCTGAGTGCCCAGCATCTCACTCTTAGACTTTGGATGGTTGTGTATCTCTCCACTGACTATTGCCCACCACACAAAGAATCCCCTCTGACCAAGGCTAAAAACATCCCAGGTCTACGTACATAAGTATAGATATTTATAAGGGACTTTGACAGCAAATACTATTTAGCAACATAAAAATAGCATTCTATCCTAGGGCCTATGACGTCCCCAACTCTGAACATTTGAGCAGAGTTATGGTATAAGAAGTAAAATTCCCTTCTGTGGATAGGGCTCAGATGCAATCAGAAAACAGTGAATTGCCCATAATAGTTGTGAAAATATTGTTCTAGTCTGCACATATTGCCTAGAAGATCCATACAGTAGCACACATTACCCAGTGCTGAATAAAACCACTGGAGTCTTTTGCCCTAGCATAGCACCTTCCAGTACTAGAAAAACTGATTAGCAGGGAGGGAGTTTCCGGGTTGTTATAGATTAATATTTTGATGCTCTACAAGCAAACTATGAGCTGTCTTTAACAGTAGGGTCTACCTATGCATTTATGGTGGGTAAACAATGCCTGGGCAGTAGCATGCATTGTTTTGGAGACCTTTGGGGCTTCTCTGACTAACAACTCATGGAGGAGCGGTATCCCACACCTTGAACTATGATTTCATTTAATAATCCATGTCTTCGGAGTGCAACATCATCTACTCAATCAGGATAATTTTTGCTCAGTTCATTCAAAGCCCTCATTTAGTAGGTTTTTATAGACTTTTCCAAAATTCTTAGTGTTAGTTAATCCATCATCTCATCTTCCTCATCCTCCTCCTATCCTGACTAATTCTCTATTCTTGATATACCCTCTTTTCTCTGGCTGTGTTTTTCTGGTACCACTGCACTTAACTCCTCTGGGTTATGAGATCGTAGGCTTCGATAGGGCTTTTCATACCAACTCTCTTGAGTTAGCCTCCCTTTGATAGAAGACATGTTATGGAATGAAGAGTAATAGGTTATGGGTAAAATGAAAATACTGAAGAGGAATACCAAGGTGGACAAGCTTAATTAAGCAGAGCTGTGTTTGGGTGTTTGGGAAAACCAAGGTGAAGGACACCTGCTAATATTGTTGGCTTATTTTCAGTCTGAACCTGGATGATAGGCATCTGTCATAGACACTGTTCTTCTTTCTCCATGGTTACATTGCTTCTGTTATCTTTGGTCCTTGCTCTGCCTTAGCATAATTTAAACACAGCCACCTGAAGATGCTGAAAAGGGTAAATGCCTTTCATGCAGACACAAATTTGAGGAAAGAAGTATCACTAGCATAGTCTGAGCCATGTATGTGTCTACTCTTGTTCAATCAACTGTAATGGAAGACGGGACCAACCTGTCACAAATGGCAGCCTCTTCTTGATTCAGTCAGGGGTTCAAAGGGCAGTTAGTTCTTCTCCGGATCTTTGAAATTCCAAATATTGTCTAGTTTATGAACTTTGTTTTGATTCTATTTATATTATCAGTAATAGACTCAAATTGATTCTTATTAAGTCAAAAGTAAACACTGAGCTGATTTCTGTTCATGTTCATATTCCAACTTGGCAGAAACAGGGGACAGTCTGCTTTCACCAAGAGGGTTCAACCAAGGGTGGCCTCTGTGTGTCTCATATCCTTGTCTTCCTTTCCTAATGATCTTTATAATATAAATACAGATTTTTCTTATTTTCATTAGTTCTTTGAGAATTTTGTGCAATTATTTTGATCTTAGCTACTCCCTTTCTCACCTCCTCCTCCAAGATGCAACCTCTCTTCTCTATCTACCCAACTGTGTATCCTTTTATCTTTTTTCAAACCCATCAAGTACAGTTGGTACCACTCACACACTCTTGAGATGTGGTCAGCTTACTAGGGGTTGAAGCCTTGATTGCCCATAGTTCCTTAGCTTGTGGTGGGACTTTATGCCCACTGCCTCTCCATGTGCTAGAACTTTCTCTGGTTTGGGCTCATGCAGGTCTTGCGCATGCTGTCACCTGCATGCTGTCACCTGCATGCTGTCACCTGCATGCTGTCACCTGCATGCTGTCACCCATGCTAAGAATTTGTATATACAACTCCCCTGCTGTGTCTGGAAAACAGTTTTACAGTTTTTTAAGGAATAAACTGAAGCATCCCAAGTGTCAAGTCTTTAAAAATGGTTCAACATTTCTTAAAGTGTTAGATGAGAGCGTAAAACTGCTGATGTTTTCTGTGTCCCTCTGTCTTCCGGCTTACAGGAAAAGCTGGGACCCAAAGGCTTTGAGCCTGAGATTCAGAACAGATCTCCAAAACACGGAAATGTCTCTCACCCTCCTCAACTCCATCCATTTACTCTCCCACAATAGGTCTCCTTTCCTTAAGCTCACAGGGCTGGAGTGATGATGGTTTTAAATGATGCCTCTCCTAGAACTTGGACCACAATTAACTGAGAAGGATGTCCCCTCTGTGTCCTGCTCAGTGTCCCTAAATGAAACTATTTTGGTTATAAGTCACGATTCCATAGCAACACTAAAGCACAGACATCTCACCACAGAGACCAAACACCCCTGAGCACAGCATTGCTTTACTCTGATTCCTGTTACTCAAGCCTCAGCCAGAGCCAGGAATTGAGGCAATAGGTTAGGCAGAGGCCTTGGGGCACCATAACCTTTGCCTCTGGAGTCAGAACAATCACATTTTCAGTCCAACAACGCTCAAACTAGCTATAGGCAAGTCACTTCCTCTTCATCCTTCCGATGGCTGCTGGGATTTTTATTTTTATTTTATTTTATATTTTGAGTAAATGCAGTCCGTGGAAGCACACAGCTTAGCTTGTGCAGGATGCATAGGAGACATTCAGTTACAACTGACTTAGCCTTTCTTATTACTTTCTGTATATAAGCCATTGGAGGTTAGTTTGGTAATTCGGAAAAGCCTAAAGGAAAGGTTGCACCATTTGATAAAGAAACTAGAAGGATTTTGATATGGACTTCTTAATTTCAGAGTGAATTCCATGCACTAGTGTGTTTCTCTTGAAGCTAAAGACAACTCCTGCTTTTCTTCAGTTGGCTCTCAAAGAGTTCCAGAACATTCTCTCAGGCTTCGTAGACCTCACTCCACACAGCCTTCCTCTGTCTAGGTAGGATCTTACTTGGGGTTTCTGTACATTTGTTCTTACCAGAGAAGTTGGTGCCTGCTTGAAGACATACGACCTGTTCCTTTGTAAGTTGAAACCAGTTACCCTGAGCACACTTGTGACAACTTCATCAGGGCTCCCCTAGTCTGCAGACTTATTCTAAGACAACCCCAAGGAGATCACTGGTTCAAAAAACTAAAGAAGAAAGAATGGTTTTGAAAGGTGACAACGTACAATCATAGTGTGTTGATTAAAAACAATAGTAATGAAAACATGGCAGGTAGGTTTAGGAAGTCTAAGGACCATTCTGGAAAATCACCGAACAGACCCGGGAATGTGGCTCAGTCAGTAGAGAACTTGCCTAGTGAGTGGGAAGTCCTAGGCTCCTTCACTAGCACAAGTAAATGCCCACACTGTGGCTTCAGACTAGAAAGATGGCTCAGCAGTGAAAAACATGTACTGCTTTTGCAGAGTTTGGTTCTCAACACCCTTATGAAGTGGCTCAAGACTGCCTCCAACTCCAGTTTCAGGTGAGCAAATCTCTCTTCGAATTCCAAGGGGTACCTGCAGCCACACATGCACATATTCATACACACATGCTCACAATTAAAAATTAAATTGATTATGTAATGAGTTCAAGGCCAGCCAGGGCTGCATGAGACCCTGCCAGAAAAACAAGACAAAGAACAAAAAAAAAAAAAAAAAAAAAAAAAAAAAATCCAAACAGATTTATTGAAAAATATAAGGAAGTAGTAATTCATTTTAAAAACCAGTGGTGAGTCTGGCCTGTGGTGGGGGCCTATGTTGTTGTTGTTGTTTTTCTTATTTATAGTTTTTGCTTTTTAACCTTTATTTGTCTGTGTTTTTGCATTTTGAAAGAATTTTAAATTAAGTTGCAAAGTCATAAAAAGAGTCTCCATGTGTCCCCTCCTCCTACTGAGCATCCTCAGGTCCTAACATATTTCATAGCTACATTTTGATGCCAGAAACTGAGAAATTGACATTAGCAAAGAGCAGATAATGAACACACAGGTGCAAAAATAACTCTTTGATGAGAGATGAGAGCTGCCTGCACTTATCTGTGCTAGAAGGAAGAGTGGTTAGAGTGCAGCTGCAAATTACACTGGTTTAGAAAGACGGAAGTAGGAGGATCTCCTCCAGGGTCCATGGCTTCACTATCCATAGGTGGCCCTACTTCTTGATCTAATAAGGGTGATCACAAGTCTTACATAGGTTAAAACTTCGTCAAACTGAACACTTAGCTTGTGTTCGTTTTACTCTATATGACAGCTAAGTTTAAAAAGGAATCAGGTAGTAACAGTAAATGGTTTTCTTTCAATCGGTTTGCTTACCTTTTATTTTATTTTAATGTGTGTGTGTGAGAGAGAGAGGGAGAGAGAGAGAGAGAGAGAGAGAGAGAGAGAGAGAGAGAGAGAGAGAGAGAGAGAAGTGTGCTCACCCACTTATGCACATTTGGAGGTCACAGGTTGACTTTGGGTGTCTTCCTCTATTGCCCTCCACTTTATTTCTTTATCACAGGGTCTCTCACTGCTTTGTTAGTTTGCCTCGACTAGCTAGACAGCCAGCCCTGGGAATGAACCTCTCTCTAATACCCTTTCTATGCACCGGGGTTACAAATAGCTTTTATGTGGGTTCTGGGAATTCAGATTCATCATGCTTATACTGCAAGCCCCTTGCCCACAGACTGTCACCTCAGCCTAGCTAAAGTTCTTGAGAATAACACAAAATGCTAGTCCTATGTAGGTCATGAAACCATCAACAGAACTACCTCTCTAAACTGGCAAGTTATTAGGACTCTACCTCGCCCTCCCTAATGGATATGGCTTCTGTCTTTTTGATCGTCAGGTCCAGAGTTTGTCAGCATATAATATGACCAAGGAAACAAAAGCCACATCTTCATCACATTGCACTAAGACCCACCAGGATGCCAAAGCAAACTGGGGCTGCTGTGGGATATTGCAGGCTTTAAAACAAACACAGCTCAGATAGTAAATAAATCATATATGCACTATCTTAGAGCTTAAGGTAATTCAAATTCAGACTCAGACACAGTGTATTCATGTGCATCTGTTTCTCAAAGAGGCAGAAAGTGGTTAATCTGTTAAATATTTGCTTCATTATTTAACAAAAACTCACCTACTACAATAAAAGCTATTTGGTCAGTCCTTTCAGATTGGGGTGCTGTGAAGATATAGCTGAGATACTAATGGTGATGTGCCAGCAAAGTTGGAGGAATCTTTGTCATATCCCTTTGGTATATACACATAAACAGACACATGCAGGTACATCCTGAACACTGTTTGATATGCAGGGTCTTAGAAGCACACATATTGAAGAATGACTGAAGGCAATGTGATGGAAAGACAGCACTTCTCTGACTTGCCTTTGCACTCTGAAAAACTGAGGTCAAGTTAGTTATCTCTCTGCTTAGCCTTCTCAGTAGATAAGTCACTTCCAGCCCTTTATTGGCAGGCAGGTCTTTAAAGAAGGGACCATATGATTTATAAGGAATCTACTCACAGTACAAACCATTGCAGTGAGGAGATACCAAAGATATCTGATTGAAAGATGGCCTGAAATTTGGAGGAACATGAAACCAGAGCTCAGGGTAGCATCATCTAAACAGATAACCCAGTGTGGGGAAGAAGCTGCAAAGGAAAGAATATGGTTTTTATTTTTCCTTAAAGCTTAAGAGCTGCATGCTGAACCATCCTCTAAATGAAGCCAAAGTTAATGGCCTAGAGATGCCTTACCTGCAGGCTTCTGATAAAGACCTGTGGAATATCACTCAAAGATCAAGACTTGGACTGTGTCTACTGAACAAAGCCAGGATGGTGCTCCAAGCTGGTAGTTGGCCCTGCTCCTCAGGTTCCTGCAGGGCTTTGACCCATCTGCCTTTGTGAGGCTTCATGCAGCCACTTGCTGCCCATGTCGCAGTGTAGGTCACATGGCAGTGTTATCCTGCCATCACTGTAACCATGGAAAACAAAGGACTCACATTCGTTTGCACTTGAAACCAGCTACAGATCCACGTGAGTGAGAGCTTCGAGCAATTGTCTCTGAGTATGAGATCTGTTAATGCTACAGTACCTAGCACCTTTGCGTCGATTCTCTGAGGTGGCACAGTCCTCTCTCTGGCCTTCACGGCACCCTTCTTGAAGGGTACAGTGTCACCTAGAGATCCACAGAGGTGGAGATTTGTATGGCTGTCCTAGATTAATAAAGCGGGGATCCGATTCTAAGTCCATCACCTTGGCTCTGGCAGATTGCCCCTCTGCCTCTGCTCACCACTCTCCTTAGCCGTTGAATGGCAAGACAACAACTGGCCATTGTTTGCACAGCATAGTGACCTGGCCATGAATTCTGGATTTAATATAGACTTAATAATCCGTACCCCAAAAAGTGATTCACACTTTGGCAAAGCTTTATTGTGCCTAAAATATGAATAATGAGATTTTTTTTAGTGCATGTGAACATTGTGTGCGTGACTCTTTCTGTGTGTATGTATTGTGTATGTGTGTGTGCATGTGTGTTTACAGGCACATGAGCGAATGGAGTTAATAAGTCCATGTGGAGGCCCGAGCAGGACATCACTTGTCTTCTTTATTGCTTTCGGCCGTGAGACTAGGTCACCCCTTTAATGAAGCTTTCTGTCTCAGCTAGGATGGATGACCAGCGAGCTTGGAATCTGTTTATCTCTGACTCCCAGTTCGTCCATGTCCAGCCTTTTCCACGGGTGGTGGGGATTTGAACTCACATCCCCATGCTTACAGAGCATGAACTCCTATTCACTGAACCATCTCCCTAGATTCTGAATAATACAAATTTCCCCACGAGGTTATTGACTTAAATAAGACAAGTAAAATCAGAGTGGCTAACTTTGAGTCCTATTGATTGGTATCTGAGATTGCTGGGGAAAGACAACAGCCAGTAGGTACTCAGAGCTGTACACACAGGGATAGGATTTGATGTGTTTCTGTCATGCTTTGATTAGGATGCAGCCAGTCCCTGCTCTCCTGGTACAGGTTCTACTGCGCTGATCTGTAAATTAAGTGCTGAGCATGGAACTTGATGCCACGTGAAACCTGCAGTGGAAGTTGGGCCAGGTCTACTTTCATCTTTTCTATATATTCAGCATATACACTTATAGTTCTTTTTTTTTTTTTTCTTCATTAAAAATCCTATACTTGGAGGCTGGAGAGATGGCTCACTGGTTAAGAGCACTGGCTGTTCTTCCAGAGGTCCTGAGTTAAATTCCCAGTAACCACATGGTGGCTCACAGCCATCTGTAATAGGATCGGATGCCTTCTTCTGGTGTGTCTGAAGACAGTGACATTTTACTCATACACATAAACAAAATAAATCCTTTCTTAAAGTCTTATAATTGTTTGAGAGTTTCATACATGCATACAATGTGCTTTGATCAAATTCACTGTCTGTCCAGTCCCCTCTCCTGGAATTCCTCCCCCCATCCACACCACCACTTTTCCTTACCAACATTATGTACTATTTGTTTTTAGACCCCTCTGAGTGCACTTAGTGCTGACTGTGTGTGCACGGGTGTGGGATCTTCTACTGGAGCACAGTAGCCTATCAGGGTCACATCCCTGAAACAATGGACTCTCCGTCACTCAACAGCCGTCTGTTACCAATAGTTTCTCGGGGAGGGTTTATGGCCCTCCCCACCCATGCTTGCATTTTGGCTGGCATGACCGAGATCAAGTCTTGAAGTCTTGTTCATACAGATAGGAGACAGTACACATATGTTGTTTAATGTTAACACTCACCCATAATGGTAGATTCAGCACTTTCTGAGGCTATGAGTCTCTGCCCTCATTGCTCTTCACTGAAGTGATGCTTCTCTGACCAAGGCTGAGAATAGCATTTGTCTATGGATAGAAGTAGATATTTCAAGGCAGTTTGCTGCTGTGCCAAATGACTACACTAAATAACAGTGTTCAGTTTCCCCTAGGACCTATGACCCTCTTTGGCCATGGGGTTCTGCCCAGGTATATAGTAGAGAAAATGGGTTTCTATCTGTAGATTAGGACTCAAACCCAGTCAGAGAACAACTGGTACTACAGTAGTAGTACCACTATTGGACAAAGAGACATCTTGCCTGTTAGGTTGGTGTCACTGGTCACAGGGTTAATGTCTGGGTAAAGACCACTGATAGGGCCTCTCTAGTTGGCAGAGAGGAAGCTTCCAGATCAGTTTTAGCTTTTTTAAAAAAATGTTATACAACCAAAGAATGTGTGTGGTATCTTCAGCCATAGGGCCTTATCATATACTTCTGTTGGAAAATCCAAAGAAATAGAAAGAGCCGGTACTGGGTTGGAGAGTATACTCTGGCCCCAGAGTATACTCCTTGATCACTGAGTATAACTCCCCTCAAATTGGAGTTTTGTTTAATGGTCCACAGTTCCTAGGAACAGCTTTTTCCAGCCTAGCGGGTAATCATTACAACTGTTAATATATATATTATTTTGGCTACAAGGTAGTAGACTTCCATATGGCTTTAGCACACCCCTTCATTTTGGCTTTCCTTCCATGCCAAGTTGTCTTCTCCCCTCCCCTTCCCTTATTCCTAGTATTCCATCTCTACTTTTATATATACCAATTTTTGCTCAAGTGCTCAGTTTCACTTCTGTAGCTAGGGATAGGATTTCAAGCAGCCTGTTGTTGTGAATATTTTTCTAAGTCATTATAATTCTTTTGGTGTGCCATTTTATTTCTGGAGAGGCTTATATGGGTTTATAAAAAAATTAGATACACAGAGACTATGGTACCCATAAGACCTGCACAGGTTTAAATCAGACAAAAATCCCAACACTGAGAAAGAAAGTGGACACAGAGTCTCACCCCTAACCAAGAAGCTCTTTGCAATGGATTCTTTATGGGGAAAAAAAAGAAAATCAATTTCCTCCAATAGAGTGTCACTAGGTGTTTCAGCCGTATGCTCAGGTCTCATGCCTCAGAGCATTTGGTCAAAACAAAACAGACTCCATGATTTTTTTTCCTGAGGGGTGGGGGATTATGTCCTACTTTGTTCTATTCTAATATTTTTATCTTATTGGGTTTTTATATTTGTTTTGGTTTCCATTTTTATTATATATTTGTTGAGAGAATGAGGTTGGGAGATTAAGAGGTAGGGAGAATCTGAGAGGAGCTGGGAGGGGGAAAATCGTGGTCTAAATATAGTGTCTGGAAAAAATTAACTTAAGAGAAGCAAAGAAGAAAAACACAACAAAATGTTAGTTCAAAAGCCCCCATTCCTAGATACTTGGTTTGTGATGATCTCTCTGACATTTCTTAAGAAACATGTGAGCTGTTGAGAAGCTACCATTTCATAACACTCCCTGACTGCCGAGGAGTACCCTATATTTCTAACGTCTCCAAATCTCAAAAGGTACCAAATATGTGTGATGCTGACCTCATTTTAGAGTAAGGAAAACCGAGAACAGGACTTAAAGGTGTGTAAGTTTTGGTTAGTGCTGCAGATGGGTCAGAACAAAAGCCGGTGTGTCTCTCTCACCATTTACTTCCATGCACGAGACTATTTTCTTGGGATGGAGTTCTAGGCACAGATAAATCAAAGGATATGTAACACTTTATACTTTATTTATCAGAAACTTATAAAAAGGCAAGATACTTTTGGCAACTTCATCAAGCCAGAATCAAGAATCTTAAAGATTTAATTTGGTTCCAAAGTACTTTTCAAAACTCGGTGCTCTAATCTTTGGCATGAGGGCCATATTCAAATTAGAGGAAACAAAACGAGTTTCTTGTTTATGTAGATCATAAATTTTCTGCCAAGGCACAAATGTGAATCTAAGAGGTCTCTAATTATAAAATGAGTGGTTAGAATTCACGGCACTGTGCAGTGAGCCCTCTAATTCTGATGAATCATGACCCATCTTTGATGAGTAATTCAGACCTGAGATTGTCAACATGAAAAAGGGGGCTCTCTCCAACCTGACTTCAGGAGCAGACAGGATGTTCACATTCCCCAACAGAATGTCTTTTTTTTTTTTTTTTTTTTTTTTTTTTGATACGTGGGTATGCATTATGTCAGGAAATCTGCTGTTCTGTGGAACAACCAGTTTCATTAAAGCCTTAACTTTAGTATTACTAAATACAAGATTGAAAAACCACTGTTTTTGGTGTGTTTGCTATGAGTTAAATTTGGTTTAATGGCTATATAGGACCAGCCTTGAGTAAAAATATCATACTCTGTGATGTACTAGTTGTTGGGGTTTTTTTTTGTTTGTTTGTTTGTTTGTTTGGTTGGTTGGTTGGTTTTGGTTTTTTGACGCCAAGTATTTTTTCTCTTCTTTTTTATTATATACTCTATATTTACATTTGAGATGTTATCCCTTTACCCCACCCTGCTCCCATCCCTACTCCCCCTCCAGTTGCCTTCACAAAGGTGCACTCCCTTCTGATCACCCTCTCCACCCCATTGCCTTGGCATTCCCCTACACTGGGAAAACATGCCCTCTCTGGAACAAAAGTCTCTTCTCACATTGATGCCAGACACTGCTATCTTCAGCTACATATGCAACTGGATCAATAGGTCTCTCAAAGTGCGCACAAAGGTTGGTGTTATACTCCATGGGAGTTTTGGAGGGTTTGGTTGGTTGATAATGTTGTTCTTCCCATGAGGTTGCCATGCCTTCAGCTCCTTAGGTCCTTTCTTTAGCACCCTCATTGGGATCCCCGAGTTCAGACGGATGATTAGCTGCAAGCATGCTCAGCTGTATCTATATGACTCTAGCATAGTCCCTGAGGGGGGATCTCTGTCTGGTTCCTGACAGTAAGTGCTTTTTGTAATCAGCTATAGTGCTTGGATTAGGTGACTACATATGTGGTGGATCCCCAGGTGAGGCGGCTTCTGAGTGATCTTTTCTTCAATCTCTTTTTCTCTATTTGACCTTGCATTTCCTCCCATATTCACATGGTTTTATGTAAAATTTATTTTAATGTCTGAAAAAACAGTACTGACAAAAATGTATAATTTTAAGCAAAAAATGTTTAAAATCTTTACATGTATCTTTGTTTTGCAAAATAAAGTCGTTTAAAAAAAAAAAAAAGAATCGAGAGACCAAAATAAAGACCAGAATGATAAGATATGCCTTTGGATGCTGTAGTGACATACACATAAGATAACATTCTGATTAGTAAAAACACTTTCTTATTGGATTTCAGGTCCCTCCCTCCCACCAGGAGAAAATAAGTGCCTGCTAGATCTGGCCAAGAGCCAGCCCATGGTGGGAGTTCACAAACCCCAAGGGTGAGCCTACTGATATTGTTTTTCCTAAATAGACATAGTATCAAACTGCTTTCCAAATTTTTATCTCTAGACCACAGATTAATGCAGACCTAGTCAAAGAAGATTCTTTGTGCCGTGGAAAGTAGTCAGTGCAGAAACACACAACTGGTCAAAGTGCAGAGAAGAAATGTATGGGAAGTGTTCACAGCAAATGGGGCAGCCATGGGACCCCACTCCTTTATTCTCAAGTAACACTGCCTCTTCGTGGGAATGATGGCGTAGCACAGGGATACATGCTTGAGGGAGGGCAGTTCCTCACACTGTGCCCTAGGAGAGGGCATGAGACCTGGGTAGCAGCGAAATAGCTGGGTTCTAGTCTTCTACACAGTGATGTCATTCTCCCATAGTTCTGGAGAAAGGAAAAGTTTCATCTTTGTGCCCATAAAAAAGATGAACCTCTTACCTACTGATAGGAGCTTCTTATTTGCTCTCATCTTTAAGTGAAGGCATAACAAACAGTAGGTGCCTAGACCACATATAAAGTGTGCTTGATTTGGCTTGATTTGAAGCTACGAGTTAAAGACTTTGAGAGAAGACATTTAACACAAATGCGTGTTTCTCTTCAGTAGCATCCAGCTTCTTGGTACAGGTTTTCAAAAGTCTATGTTACAATTAACCTCCCAACATGGGAGGTTTTCAGACAAACACAGTAATCCAAAAAAGGAACCAGATTATACAAAGGATTAGTCAGAATGATTACTGTGGCATCTAAGCAGAGTAAAGGTATGAAGGAGCTGGAAAATAAGGGAAATGTGGACTAAGCCACTGATTGCAAATCATCATTATAAGCTAAGAAATACCCTGAAAAAATATTAAGTCCTAATTCCTAAGCACATTCTATGTTACCTTATGTGACTAAACAGCTTTATAGAAGTAATTTATGATATCAAGGTGAGGGGTTGTCTTGCATTATCTGTGTGGTCCTCATGGTATTCCAATGATTCTTAGGAAGGATACAGAAGGTCAGAGTAGTGGAAGAAGGCAACATGATTACAATAACAGAAAGTAGAATGATGTGCTCTGTAGTTGGAGCCAGAAGCCACGGGATTCAGGTGGTCATGAGAAACTAAATACAATAATCAAAAAGTTTCTCCTCAGAACCTCTGGAAGGAACCAATATTACTGCCACATTGACTTGAGCTGATTTTGGGCTTCTCTCCCTTAGGACTGTGGAAAAACACATTGTATTTTATGCTGTGAAATTTGAAATATCGGCAATAGAAACAACCATGGCTCCAGTCAGACTGTGGATTTATTGAAGTTGAGATAGTGACTGGAGGGAATGAGCTCAAAGAGGGGGCGAGTGTGGTCATAAAGGAGAGTCCTTCTAGAGCCTGAGAGCGCAAAGGTTCAGTTTCATCAACAACGTGACTGCATTTGGAGTCACCCAGGAGACATACTTATGGGTGAGTCTCTGAGGGTGTGTCTATGGAGGCGTAACTAAAGAGGAGAAACTCCTGAATATGAATAGCACAGTCCTACAGAATAAAAGTGTTAAGGAAGAGGAAAACAGCCGAGTGCCAGTATTCATCCTAGTACTTTCTGACTGGATTCAATGAGACCAACCACCATGTCTTCTCTGCGGTGACTGACTGAATTAGTTAAAAATCATGTGCCAAAGTAAACCTTTTCTTCCTTCTCTCAGTTAATTTATTACAGCAAGAGCCGAAAATGAGAAGGCCAAGACACTGGGACATATACATGAGGCAGGATGCAGACAGTCATTGGAGGAGAAGGATCTAAAAGGTCAGAAGGACCATTGAAAGGAGTTAGGGAAACCCCAAGAATCATGGTAGATATAGCACTAGAAAAAGCTACCCTAATCCTGGACATGAAGTCTTCAGGAACAAAGGTGACTGAAGTCCATGGATGACCATGACAGGAAGGCACATCAAGTGATGTAGTATGATGCAAATGACTTAGCAACTGGAAGAGCAGAGAAAGGATAGTGAGAGAAGCTTGGAAGAACAAAGATATTTCCCAAGTCCAGGCCCATGGGCTACTCAATGAGTGCTGAGGTAGGTAGAATAGTCCATCCTTGAGGGGGCCAAATAGAAAGCTGTGCCCCAAGGTAGCCTACATTTATGATTATGGGGTAAGAAAAGTGTTAGTGAAGCAAGGGAGAGATTTTATTGATGTCTAATCTTGAGCTCCCAGTGACCTGTAGGAAGGGTGGGCTTGGGATAGGAGTGGGAGGTGGAGGCACGGAGCTGCATGTCATGATAATGTGAAAGATGGAGGGGCTACGCTTGTCATAGCTTCCCAGTGGAGGACCGATGGGAGAGTGTATTGCAGTGGTCTCACTTTACACAAGTGGAGGAATGCTAGTAGGTAGTAGGAGATGGTGGAGATTACTATATTATAGTAATCAAGAACTTTCTAGAGCCTTCTACCACGGCAATAGAAAAGGGAAAGGTACCATGTGTAAACAAGCTTTGAGAATGATATATTTTGATAGAGGCGGGCATTTGATAACAGCAATCTTGTTTTATATAGTGGAGAGAAATACCTCTTGCTCTGGCTTGTTATCAGACATCAACATTGTCAGTTATCCATTCCCCAGACTCCAAAAAGATTATCAGACCTCCAGCAACTATCATGAAGACCAGATAATAAACCCATGCATCATCTTTCAAAACCCTTATCTGGCCAGCACTAGGAAAATTTAAGAACGGAGACTCTATCTTGTGACCAAGAGACTCTACTTCAAACTTGTCAGTTTGGCACTTGGGGGTTATGTTCAATAAGCTCACAAAACAGCAGTTTTATTTATGAAGAGGAGCAGTGTAAGAGTGAATCATGGGAAGACACCCTAATGATTTATGGGGATACTTGGGTTACAGTAAAAAACCTGCACATGAAACCAACTTTTTTAAAGAATGAGTTTCAAAGAATGTTTGGCACTCGAAGAAGATTCATCAAGAAAATGAATGCCAGAGGGCTTTGAGCTGCCAGGAGAGGTCACAAAAGTGGAGTGGAGAAAAAAAGTCTGTGAACATTGGAGAGTCTAATGGGATAAGGATGAAAAGGCATCTTCTTATAGCCTACTGTTCATTAAGAATGAGTCTTTTCCAACAACTGATGAGAACTTGTGATTGCTCTAATTGTCTTCAGGAGATTTAAGTTGGTCTTCCTTAAGTTGTTATGGGTCTGATGTGATGTGATACGCTACCCTGCAAGTCTGCTGTTCATTCAGAGTGCTGTATCATGAACTAAGAATTGTGGAAAGCAACTGTCCCTTGATGTCTGAAGACATTTGTCCATTATTGAAACATTGAAATTTTTTTTCAATAACAGTAGGTTCTTTGGCAAGTAATAATCAATACAATTTGATAACTGAAGAACATAGGAAAGAGATTGTGAAGGGCTCCTAGAAATAAGCATCCTCATCTGGGGAGGTTTTTTGTTTTGTTTTTTGTTTGTTTTTGTTTTTTTGATACTCTGTATTTACATTTGAGATGTTACCTCTTTATCCTGCCTCGCTCCCATCCCCCTCCCCCTCCATTTGCCTTCACAAAGGTGCACTCCCTCCTGATCACCCTCTCCACATTATTGCCTTGTCATTACCCTACATTGGGAAAATGTTCCCTTCCTGGAACAAAACCCTCTTCTCACATTGATGCCAGACACTGCTCTCTTCAGCTACATATGCAACTGGATCAATAGGTCTCTCAACATGGGCACAAAGGTTGGTGTTTTACTCCATAGGGGTTTGGTTGGTTGATAATGTTGTTCTTCCCATAAGGTTGTAACCCCTTTCAGCTCCTTAGGGCCTTTCTTTAGCAACCTCACTAGGGTCTATCTGGGGAGGTTTTTAATTTCTGGTCCCAGTCCTCAGCACATGGCAACTACTTGGACTGTCCCTCTCATGAACTTGGCAAGCTCAATTTACTATCATCTTTGTGAAAGTAGACTCTAAAGAATCTCTTCAAGTTCTAACATTTTGCAATCTAAAGCAAACTTCCTGATACCCCCAGATTATAATGTGTATTTTCAAAGAAAGCAAAGTTTGACACTAAATTATCTATATCATAGCTCCCCTTCTGAGTGGAAGTAATTATGTAGACTCATCCTCCCATCATCCTTGAAGGTTCATGAGGTAATGGGCAACTGCCACCTTCGCTGAACAGAGCAAAGCTTTGCAATTGCTGTATTTGAAAATACTCTAGTGGAATAGTTTGAGAATAACTGAGAAACTGGATATGTTCTAGTTTATAATCTCATCTTGGGTCAGGAGTAGCCAGATTGAAAAATAATACTAAATATATTCATCTTTTAGGCATTGCAGTTGATTTCTTCTGGCATAAGCACTGAGTTCATAGCATACAACCTCTTACTAATATCAACAACTTACTTTACAGGTAGGCACAGTGGAAGAAAGCCTAGGATTCATGTAAATCCCCAGTGAATCCTACATTGTGTGACCATTACCTCCCAGGATATTTACTAAATAGCTAGCTTGCAAGTGACGGCTGTCTTGACTGAGTAAATACGAGAGTACTTGGATGGGAAAGGGAGCTGGTAGTGAAGATGGACAGAGAAAGAGTTGCACAGGATTGGGCAGTAGTATGAAAAACATGGTGCACACCTCTAGGACTAAATATAGGTGCTACACACCTATACAGAGGGATGAAAGACGACCAACAGGGACCTCTTTCATTTCTCTGTTCAACTAAGTCAGTAGAATTGGTTGGCTGTATCCAAGGGGAACAAGCACTTTAGGGGACATAATAAGCATCCTAAAAGCATGCTTGATTTTCATGCAGTTTCTATGTGTGATGAATTAATAATTCTATAGTCAGATACTGAACAAGGGAGTGTTTCTCTCAACCAGTTTACAGAGGTGATGGGGTTTGTTTTGTTTGGATCACAAAGGATCTTTTGCACACAAAAAGGAGATTGCTGAGGCTACTTCCTCTATATTCCAGTCCTGGCTTCAATTGGGCTGCAGTTCACAGCTAACAAAGCCATCCATCACCTAGATTTAAGGCACGAACACACACACACACACACACACACACACACACACAAACAGAAAGAGAGAGAGATAATTGGAAAATGTATATATTTTCTCCAAACTGAGCAGATCTAGAAACTACTAAAGATCCCTGTCTAGAAGATGACATTAAATCAAGAAGACAAGGGACAGGAAGTGCCAGTTTTCTGCAATGGCACAATACAGAGAAAACTACTTGACTTCCTATCTGTTTCTACACCTCATCTTTCACCTAGAGTAGGTTGAGAGGGGCTGGGTGGAAAGTTCTTTGGCTAGCCTTTATCAAGAATGTCTATTTTGGGAAGTAAGACCAAGTAAAGCTAGATCACTGGGCCCTCTGTGACCTTTTCGAATTCCCAAGCTCACTAGGCTTCACATTCCACATGAACAACACTCCCCAAATGGCTGCCACGAGCCCATGCCAGCCCACAGTTGGATATGACTTATAACTTACAATCAAGTCTTGACATCAGCTCTTGGCATTCCCAGACACAAAACATATGCCAAGGGCTGCACTGAGGTAATTTTCAGTATACCCCATTCCCAGCAGAGTGCAGAGCCAAGCTGGCATGTTGACCAGGTCTTTGCCCATCCTGTCTAAGTTCCTTTCTTCCCTTCTTTGCAGACACTCAGCTGTTTGGACTCTGGACTCATGGGGGTTCTATTCAACCCTATCTTTCCCCCAGGAATGCTGCCTTTTTACCCTGCCATTGCTTTATTTGAAAACACAGCTCCTTTGGAACTGATCACAACTAGGTTTTTGTTGAATTGTTCAGATCAGGACTCCATAAAGTGATTGACACCCAGCACTGTTATTGCAATGGCTGCCACACAGACTTATCCTCTGATAAATGGTTTATGTATCAAAGACACTTCCCCCCAATTATCCCTAGGGCTCCAACTCAGCTTGGTTCTCCACTGTTGATTCTGCTATGTGCCTATTCATTGGTTCATACATTTAGACTTAGACCTGCTGGGTGTATTCTAGGATGTGTCCCTTTGTCTCTGCAGCTGGCTACATCTTCATTCTTCACCCTGATAATTTCCTGTTCTGACCCTTATGGCATCTTCTTTCCTGTTGTTGTCTTGGGTTTCTTATCTTATGAATATAGATTCTATTTAATTTCTATCAGTCCATTTGTGAAGCCTCTTGAACTCTTATAACCTCTTTAACATGTATTCATTTTGTAGCTCATATCTATGCATATAAATACATATATTTTGCTGTAACATGAAAGTTAATATTAGTAATTACAATTGGAACAAAAGAACCTGCATCACCCCTATTAGACTGCCAAAGTGGGAGGTATTATCTTGCAAATTGCTGCTATTCAAACAGCTAAACCTATGACTTTATTATTATTCAATAAATTCTGACATTGTGGAAAGACATAAATGTTTCTGGCATAGTGTGTTCACAACACAAAGTAAAGCTTGGATAACTGAGGGATTTGCAACTTTTCGAAGAAGTCAAACTTAAGGCAAACTCATTTCCTTACAGGTAGTTAGTAAGACAGACTCTCTCTCTCTCTCTCTCTCTCTCTCTCTCTCTCTCTCTCTCTCTCTCTCTCTGTGTGTGTGTGTGTGTGTGTGTGTGTGTGTGTGTGTGTGTGTGTGTTATGTCTTTCTGTGTACAGAACATACCCATGCACTCGTGTAAGGAGACTAGAGAAGGATACTATGTGTCTCTTTCTGTCACTGCCTTATCTTCTTGAAAAAAAATTGGAGCTCATCTAATTTTAGCTAAGAAACCCCAAGTAGTCCTGGTTCTCTGCCAACCTCTGGTGCTGGGGTAACAGGCATGTGTAGTGCTTTTACATGAGTGTGAGGATCTAAACTGAGTTCTTAATGCTTATGAAGCTAGAGCCCTTACCCACTGAACCGTCTCCCCAGCCCAAGAGATATATCTTTATGGTTTACAGATCCTTGGGTTTTCGAGCAAAGCATTTGCCCTGAAATCTCTTTGTAAACTCAATACCCACTACATTATCTCATTCATTTGGTCCACACCACAGTCAACTGAGCTAAGCACTTTCCTTGAATAAAAGAATTTAATACCATAATCTTATCAAAATCCCATGAGGACATCCAACAGCACCATCTTTTTCTCAGAATACCAAAGACTTATCCTGCTGTTCACTGATAGCTCTCTATTCCCTCACCTGCTCTACCTCTCCCTACAGCGACAAGTTCCAGCTGAATAAAATCTTGAATGAGTAAACATATCACATCTTCATTGTGAAACACTAAAAAATTTAAAATTGTCTGTGCTATCTTCTTAGCTGCCTGTGTTTCCTAGGATTTGATTTGCTACACATGTGCAAATGTCAACAGCTTAAACAGCAGAATAGCTTTTCTCTCCTTACAGATGTCAAGTGTGGGACTCCATTGTCCAAGATGGCTGCTCCACCTCTACTCTACATGTGTATATTCTGTTCAGCAGGGAAGAGGAAAAATAAAAAGGAAATGCTTTATCTGGATACTTTACATAAATGTAACGACAACAATAAAAGTTCTACTGAAGTCCTACTGAACAGACCTTGGTCACACAACCACATTTTGTGTACAAAAGAGTGTGGGAAATGAAAATTTGATCTGCTGTGTTATCGATTTCAGGTTACGGGAGGTTTCCCTCAGCCCTCCTGACTTCCTCACACCATAGCATCCCAGATTTGCCAACCCCGTAACGGCTGCTTTCAAATCAAGATGCTCCTTCCTCATTAGCACCTGCAGCTCGATTCCTGTGTGATCTTTGGTGCTGACCTTGGATTCAGTTCCTGAATCGTTCACATTACTAATTTCCCTCAGGCATGATGAAAGATATTTTCTATTCAGACATTGAAGTAGTAAGGAGGAAAAGCCCTTCAGACAGACCATTAACAGAAATGTTTCTGAGCTTTCTGACACACCAAGTGAGGAGTGGGGTGTTGGTGACACTGTGACAGAAGGCCCAATCTTCTATAACAGGGACAAGTACAATATGAGTGTCCCAAGCAAAGCTGCAGGGCAACTGTGGGTGAAGTGCCAAGACTGTCAGGTGAAGATGGAGGGGCAAGTCATCTTGGAAGAGCTTAGCCTGGGGCGAGCTTCAAGGAACTTCCTTCTTGCCAGAAGTAGAGAAAGAAAACAGTATGCTGTGTTCACACAAGTTCATGATATTTGAGGTGATTCCAAAGGCAGTAAATAAAACTGGAGGGGCAGGTACCAACTCACAAGCCATCCTACTTTGCAATGTGACAGGGGCTCCACTTTAGACAGAGACAGTAGGAACCTCTGAAGGTATTCTACCTATGAAACAATCAAACTTGGGGCTCTGGGAAGAACACTGGCAGTATGTGGAAGAAAAATTAAAAGGGGGTTAAAATAGAGAAAGAGTTATTTTATAACCAGGTGGCATTCTATGCAGAATGTCTGCCAACTATGGACACTGTTGGGGCAATGACAGGAGACAGAGAGGAGCAAGCCAAACATGGGATGGTGACACTATCACGTGACTCTATAGTATCATGATAGACACACGCCACTGCATATTTAGTCAAATTCATAAATGCATAAATACCAAGAACAAGCTGTGATGTAAACTATGGGCTTTGGGTGATTATATTTGTCAATGAAGATCAATTAGTTTTATTAAATGCAGCACTATGGGGGTTGGGATGTTATACTAATAAAGGGACAGATTATAAATAGACTGGATAAGGGAATTTACAAGATTATTCTGTGAACACTAACTAAACTTCATATATATGGATATTCATATAAATGTTTATTCATATATATATATCACTACATATTTCATATTTATATGAAATTAGAAAGCAGGAAAGAATCTGTTGATATAAACAAGAGGAAAACATAGTGACAGACTAAACTAGAGAAAGGAGATGGAGCAGAAGAGATATTCAGTGTCAAAAAATCAAACCAGGAGGTTGGGGTTTGGTAGACAGCAGAAGGAGGAAAAGGAACTTTATAGTGAAACTTGGTTGTCTGACATGAACCTGAGGAGATGGATATATGTATACATATGTATATGTATATATGTATATGTGTAATATATGTATGTATATATATATGTATGTATGTATATATGTATATATATATATATATATATATATATATATATATATATATATATTCCTACAAAAAATTTTTTGAAGGAAAGTTAGTGGAGATGGACAATGGAGATTCTAAAAGTGAAGTCAGGCAAACAGTTGATGTCACGGTCTAAAACTCTAGTGCCAGGTCTTGCCTGGAAGATGGAGGTGGTAACTATAAATGTGACTCAGTTTAAATCATGATCCTGTGTGTGCTCTGTCACACAGCTAGGTTTTGCAAAGTGAGGAAAGCAGCAATTCAAAGCCAGAGCATAGAAGGCATCCAGAAATGCCAGGTGGGGTTGGGGTGGGAGTCGTGTGGTTGGCCGTGGGGATCATGTGGTCACGGAGGGCTAGAGAGATAGACTGGTCCTCACAGCCCGTATCAGGTAGCTGACAACTACCTGTATCTCCAGCTACAGAATATTTGATGGACTTTTGTAGCCTCCATAGGCATCTGCACATGTGCGTGGTTTAAAAATAAAATAAATCTTATTTTATAAAGAAAAAAAGTGGGTAGATAAGGGTGCAAGGTAGAAAGACATCCTGGAACCCAGTGTTGAGACAGCTCAGTGAAGAGCCCATAGTTGGGGTTGGCTGGTGATGAAGCCTGGGAAGTATTTTCAGGATCTAAGTCAGGGGTGTTGTCAGAGACCACACTGAACACTGGAAAGTGACCAGGTTCCACGTGGGATATGTAGTAGAGGTGCTGGGTTTAAATATCTATTTGGACTTTGGGTGGCCAGTAACAGTGGACTTTGGGGCTGGTCCTATCAGTTTTAGAATGCAAAGGTAGAGGTTTTCTTGGTTTTGTGTTTGCTATTAGAGGTATTTCCATGTTCTTTCCTAGTTACGTGATGAAAGCCAACAAAGAAACAAGGCAAACAGCGCATTTCCTAGCAAAGCGAGAGACAAAATATCTTCCCTGTTTTTTATAAGTATTCATTTTATTTTATATGCATCGGTGTTTTGCTGGCACGTGTGTCTGTGGGAGGGTGTCAGATCCCCTGGAACTGGAGTTGTGAGCTTTCATGTGGGTGCTGGGAATTGAACCCGGGTCCTCTGAAAGAGCAGACAGTGCTCTTAACCTCTGTGCAAACTCTATCCTGACAAGGAGCCTTTCACAACTTAGAAAATGAAATTGAACACTGATCTTTGGGATTGTTGGGAGTAAAGAATGGTGAGAGAGAGGGGGTGGCTAACAAACGGCTACTTTTTAAAAAGGGAAACATAAACTTGATTGAACTGTCTGTGAAGTACCCTAAATCCAGATTTATATATTCCTCACCAGTATCTTGCTACCCTAATCTTCAAATCACCTTCTTGTGAACCCCTACCACTGAACTCTAATCATAGCACACTATGGGGCACTGTATATCCTCCAACCTTACCCATTGTCTACAACTCTCCTTACTATCTATGTTTGCATACAGGTATTTCTTGGTGCCCAGTTGGAGTTTTTTCTGCATCCCTCATACAGTCTTAATCCTCCATCACTGACTGCCTAAAAGTCAGAGTTAAGTAAGACCTCCTGCTAATGGTCCACGGGAACTGAAACCTCATGCCACTAACCATGTGAATGAACTTTAAAGCCTCCTGCTCCCTTCATTTTAGAAAGACTCTTTATCTAGCCAGAAATTCAACCGAAATCTTAGGAGAAACCCATAACAAGAACAACCTAGATGAAGTCATTCTATGTGTCTGACTACAGAAACATAAAGAAGTGAATATTATTTTTAAGCGCTATGTTCTGAGGTGCTTGGTGCATATCAGTAGACAGTTAGTACAGATTCCTCCCAGCCTTATCCCACATGCCTCTGGAAGAAGGGATGCTGATTTAATAAGCACTGGACTATGCTTACTAGAATGGGTCCCAGGCAAGCAGCCAGCAAACACTAGCTGCATCCATGCCATGAGCTATGTTCTGTTTTAGGAGCCAAGGGCACAGTGATGAGCAGACAGTACCCTGACATTTCAACAGGCAGATGTGATCTCTTTCAGCTTCATGTTCTCAGGGGTTTGGTGTGACCCATGAGACTACTACAGTAAGCACCCCAACTTCCTATATGCTCCCCTCTAGAAGAAGCAATGCTTATCTTAACAAATATTGAGTTATGCTTACTTATGAATGTGTCCTGTAGAGGAATTTTTAATCCAGCAACATGGCCGCTTATACTGGAATACAGACACACCCTCAGTACATACTTTTAATCCCAAACAATGTAGGTACGGTTAATTGGTAGAAGGAAGCAGCCATGTCTGAAAGTGATGTCTCTCTGATTGGAAGACAGAGACAGGAAGAATCACAAAAAGATTTGACAGGATGAGTCAGAGATAGGATACACCCATTTCTCACCAGAACAGACAGGAAAGAGGGACTACCTAAGAACAATGCAGAGAGAGAGTCAGTCAGTTCTGCTCAGTCAGATCAGCTGAGCCGGTGAGCAGGGAGTCAGAGCAGTGGAGTAGATAGAGCCCATGACAGTTTAGTTTATGTAATGCAGAGGCAGTTTCTATGGGACAGTTTTATAGAAACACAGGTGAAGTTGGAACAAGCCAGAGAATAGGGAGGAGCCAGAAGATTAGAACAAATTGCCTGACTTTAAGTCTGATGCCAAGCAGAGCAATTCGCTGAGAAGCTGAGAGAAGCCAGATTGAATTAATCAGTTGAGAGATGAGTTTGAGCCAGAACAGCTGAGATGAACCAGACAGCCAGAGTTCAGAAAGGACCAGAAGGGTCAACAGCAAGCCTCTGAGATGACAATTGCATCCGGCAAATAAAAGTGCCTTTTGCAGTGTCCTAGAACTCTCTTTGGTACGGTGTAGAGTTCTTCTGAAGAGACATGACATAAGCATCCCCATTCACAACTTCTCGGGTGCTCATGAGGAAAGCGAAAGGCAGCCAGTTTTCTTCTAGGGTAGAAGAGTCTGGTGTGAGGGTGGCTAAGTAAACTAAAGCAGGATATTCCAAATTAGATAACTTCAAGGAGTTTTTATGGTGCAATGCGTGTCAGGTAATAATGGGAAGCAAAGGTGGGGATATAATTGCTGGGCTCCCATTGACCACAAAGGAGCTACTCCTGAGTCTGAATGACGGGATCAGAGCACGCTTGTTCAGCATGAATCAGATAGAAGAAAAATAGCATTGAATTCCTGAAAGGGTGACAGGTGGGTGGCAGAGCTACAGATGAAATGAGGCGTGATAAGACTCCTGTGATCTCTGCCTTCCACACCGTTCTGGGGCAGAAAGTCAGACAGCTTCACAGATTAGAAATAGAATAAGGATTACTTTGGGAATCAGGAAAAGAGCTAGCTCCCTGCCAAACTTCTAAGCCATATGAGCATCAGTGGATTTTTAAAACCCAACATTTAAAAAAGAATCCTGAAAATGAATCAGCCTATTCAAATGGGTTTGGATCCTCTGCTTAAAGAAATCAAAGGTCTTGTGGGAAGTTTCTTGTGGCTGGTGGTTTGACCCTTTTTTTAATGGTTTTCTCTGGGTGGGAATCTGATCTCACAAGGGGGCTCTGATTAAATTTGGTACAGGTCAAAACCTGTATCACTTTTATCTGATGACGAAGGAGCAAGAGAGCAGAGAAACAGAAGGGGAAAGGTTAGGAGACAGGAACTGAGCCTCTGTTGTACATGACAGACATCTGTAATGTCAAATGAATGCTAATGAACTCCAGTCACCTAAAAATCAAGAATACACAAAAAAAGAGAAAATGGAGGGAGCATCGTTTTCAGTTGTGTTTTTGATTTTTATATTTGTGCTTCTTCTCATTCCCTATTTCCAACACAAACCTAAGTAAGGTCCCTTTGTTTATTCATATACAGCTAAATGATGATAAACACCACTCTACTTGAAGGTGTACATTTTCTAAAACTTGCCAGGTTCTATTAATATGAGATTTGAGGATCACTGAATCCTCACATCTAGCATTCACTAGACCTACTGAATAAAAGCCATCATGGATAAGGGTGTTGTCCACTAAGACACTATGGTGGTTTGAATGAGACATTTCCCATATTCTAGGGCATTTGAATATTTGATCCCCGGCTAGTGGCAGTCTGGAGAGGCTTAAGATGTAAGGCCTTACTGTAAGAAGTATGTCGTTGGAGAGAACCTTTGGGATTTCACAAGGTTCTCTTGTTCTATTTCCAGTGTTCCCTTTCTGCTCGGTGCTTGTGGTTTGAGATGTGAGCACTCAGTCCCCAGAGCCCTGGCCACAATATCTTCCACCTTTTGACACCATTGTTGACCCTAACCCCTTGAAACTGGGAGTACAAAATAAAGTCTTTCTTCTAAAATTGTCTCACTGTTTTTATCATAACAACAGAAAAGCAACTAAGACATATTCTGTAACAAATATAGCACCTAAGGACATTTAGGTCAACCATGGACTGTGTATACAAAATGGACCCAGGACAGTAAACTAATAACATCACAGATACCTTAGTGTGTGCAATTAGACTCTTAGGAATTTCACACACACACACACACACACACACACACACACACACACACACACAAAAGAAAGAAAATTACCTGATGAAAAATTTCTCATAGGATGTCTCCATGAGTAAATGACAAATGACTTTGATCATAAACTTGATGGCTTATAAACAACAGGGCTGTTTCTCATGGTTCCAGAGAACTGCGAAGTCCAGCTGATTCACAGATGAACTCAAACTCTGGTTCATAGATGGTATCCTCTAGCTATGTTTTTTCTTTTTAAGTTTTTAAACTGAATGTTTTATTTATTTACATTTCAAATGTTATCCTATTTCCTAGTTTTCCCTCTGCAAACCCCCTATCCTTTCCCCCTTTACCCTGCTTCTTCGAGGGTGCTCACCCACCCACTTCCCCCTCACCACCCTAGCATTCCTTTACACTGGGGCATCAAGTCTTCACTGCACCAAGGGCCTCCTCTCCCATTGATGCCATGTCTTCAGCTCCTTCAGTCCTTCCCCAACTCCTCCATTGGGGTCCCTGTGATCAGTCCAATAGTTGGCTTCAAGTATCTGCATCTGTATTTGCCAGGCTCTGGCAGAGCCTCTCAAGAGACATCCATATCAGGCTCCTGTCAGCAAACACTTCTTAGCATCAGCAATAGTGTCTGCATTTGGTGTCTGCATGTGGGATGGATCCCCAGATGGGGCAGTCTCTGTTCCACTCTTTGTCCCTGTATTTTCTTTAGACAGGAGTAATTCTAGGTTAAAATTTTGAGAAGTGTGAATGGCCCCGTTCCCCAACCAGGAGCCTTGCCTAACCTCTGGAAATGGTCTTTACAGGTTCTCCCTCCCCTTTGTTGGGTGTTTCAGCTAAACTCTTCCCTGTTGTTTCCTGGGAGCATCTTGCTTTTCTGGCATCTGGGACTTACTTGTGGCTACCCCAGTTCCCCATCCCCCATTGGCACACATCTTTGTTCAAATTCCTGACCCTCCCCAATCTCTTGGCACACTTGATTCTGCCCCTCCACCCCCTCCTCTAATCCTCCCAAGTCCCTCCCACCCTCTACTTCCCTAGCTATTTCTTGCACAGCAGAAGGAACAAGGCAGCTTTCTGGGACCTCTTTCATGAGGGCACTAACCCCCTAATAAGGGTTCTATTCTCATAACCAAATCACCTTTCCAAAGACGTTAGCCCCTGACACCATCACCTTATTTGTTTAATATTTCAGCATAAGAATTTAGGAGGATGGAGAAACATAAATTGCCATAGCGATTGAATGGGGAAATTGGTCTTTCAGAATTCTTTCTTCCTCACGCTTCTCTGATGTACACAAAGCCTTATGCTTGCCTGATTGTGATGTGATGGTCCACAGACTGGTGCCCAGAAAGGATGTGATATAATTGGCAGGGCCAGAGGAAGGAGATGTTCAAATATGGTAAACAAGGCTTCCCTGGAGGCCAGTAGTAGGTATGCATCTTTCAAGATCTAAGAGAGGGAGGAAACAGGCAGCAGAGGGGAAACTTGACACAAGGTGATGCTCAGAAAGCATATGTACCCTCTAGGGACTGTGTGGGATCTTGAGAATTCTTAACAGTTACTTTAAAGAATAAATAAGGCATCTCTCTGTGAGATGGAATGTGTCTTCAGAAGGCTGAAGGGACACATCAGGGGGCACAATTCACATGGGCTGTTTATAAGCTGTCAAGGGTAGGAAGAGCCTAGAAACGACTTTTAGAAAACTATTTTGACAGAAAGAAAAATAGGAAGATGGAAGGTCTGCTCACCAGTATTAAGAGTAAAATAGAAGAGAAAATTGCTTCCAAGAAGTACCTTATAGCAAGCCAGGGTGGGCTGGAGGGAGAAGGCCGCTTTTAAAAGCTTATTTGAAGCAAACACTGCAGGAAAGGGGCCATGCTGGAGCCAGAAGGGCCAGGCAAACACAGTCTGTCTACAGCATAGTAGGCTGAACCTAGAGTTGGGTGCCAAGGGGAAGAGCGAAGCCGGAAGTCAGAATGACGCCAGCACAGCTGGGACTTGAGACTGTCTGTGCTGAGACTCATATCCCCCAGGTCAGGAAGGACAGTCTGGGCCTGCTGGATGTCTTACTGTTGGCTCTATGATAGACTTTAAAGCAGTTTCCAGAAGCAGGAGAGATTGAAGCTCTTTTAGCAACACACACACACACACACACACACACACACACACACACACTAATTAATAGTGGCCTCAAACACAAAATGACAAGCAGTTCAAATAAACCAAGGAGAAGGCATAAAGCGCTTCCATTAAGTGCACAGGTCAACAGTTGTCATCATCGTCCATGTAGAGGAAACCCACAGTGTTCATTCCTGACCTCCACCACAGGGCTCAGAGCACAGCCCCTGAAGATATGGATGTACTGCTAAGCATTGTGCAGTAGTTTATTTCAGGATCTCCCTAAGCATGCCTTTCAGAACACAGCAGCTGAAGGCCCAGGGCAGCTACAATCAGAGATCTAAACAACTTAAGCTCAAGGCTGCCAAGATGGTCTGGACCTGAATCTAACCAGTAACCTCTCTGACATTAAGAAGATACAACTTTTTCACATTATGAAAATGTTTTAAAAGATACCTTTGTGTTTATTTTATTTTAGCATTTAAGACATTTTTTTAAATTAAACCTTAGGAGACTAAAGGATAAGTGAGAGGTTACACAGATGTGCATTAGAAATGCTCCAGCAGAGGGACTGGAGATATAATTCACTCTGTAGAGTACTTGCTGGAAACCAATGAAGGCCTGGGGTCTGCCCCAGAGTTACAAAAAGGAAATAAGGCATTTAACCTAGAATGGTGGCGTACATCCATAGATGCAGCACACTGGAAGCTGAGGCAGGAGGATCAGGAGTTTAAGGTTATTCTTAGCTACTTAGTGAGTTAAAGTCTGCCCAGACTTCTGGAGTCTTATTTACAAAAACAAGCAATAAATAATTCTCAGGGCCAGTAAGATGTCTTGCTGCCAAGTCTGATGACCTGAGTTTAATTCTCAGGACATGCCTGGGAGAAGAACTGACTCCCAAATGGCAATATTTGAATGAGTTGCATGCTGAGACATACATGCAGACACGCCCACAACCAGTCAATATAACACATTATCGTATACAGAGGCTGAGCTGACTTGACTTCTAACTACAGTCAGGGAAATGCCTATTTCCTGTGTCTAACCAATATTGACACAGTTATTTAGAAGTCATTGCCAGTGTGAAAAGTGAACAATGTTATCTTACTCTATGTCACATTCCTTTGACTAATCATTCCTGTCTATTTATATATTTTTATCATGAATTAAATATTTATAGTGACTTATGCCATGCTTTTGGATAGAGGTATTACAATTTGGGTAGATTTTTGTATCTGTGTGTATGTGTGTGTACAAAAAGTATTATATATAATACTCCTGAAATGTAAACTCTTTATATACTGCCCTTGTTACTTGGCTCACCTCAGATAATACAATGAGATTTCTAGCTTGTCTTTTACTATCCAACTTTGCTTATGATGAATTATCTTATTGTGTTTGGAGACCTAGAACTCTTTTGGTGCTCATCTAATCAAATCTATTCATTTTTCTTTCTCTCCCAGAGTTTTCCTTCTGGTGGTATGCTTAGAAAGCCCTGTTCTACTGTGAGAATATTGCAATACTGACCAGCATGTTCCAGAATTGTTAGGATTCTTAATGCAGCTGAACTTTATCTTAGGATGGAATGCAAGGGGAGGGGGTCAAATGTCTGCCCCAAATACCTCACTAGTCACATCAGCCTTTATTAAGTATACTACGTGCCCTTGTTTGAAAGCCACTTTTTCATGTAACAATAATGGAACAATAACTCTATTCCACGATACAGTTCCTGTGACTGGTGACTACATGACAGGAACACCACAAAGTGCTTGTCAGGTATTAACTAATTTTATCCCCACCTGTGGCTTCCGAAGAGCAGGAGTATGGAACAAAGACCTTCAAAGATGTATGCAAGATTGCTTTGAGGAAGTAGAAAGCCAGGAATCAAACTTATATTTTAAATATAAAATGTCCCCTCACAGAATCACCAGTCTGGAAGGTTCTGGAAATGTTAGAGGGAAGGGTCTTGCTGGGAGAAGTAAGTAACTGGGTACATGCCTCTAAAGGTTACTCCTGTTCCACAGTTTCTTCCGTGCTCTCTGTTTCCTGTCAGCTATGAAGCGAATAACCACCTCCTTCACACATCTTCCTCACGATGTTCTGATTCCCCCTTGGGACCCCAAGTGAACAGTCTCTGAGTTTGCTAAAATAAATCTTTCCTTCCTTTTAAATTGCTTTTGTTGGGAATTCTGCCAATGATAAAGCTAATTATGTAACTCAACTCAGCTAGCTCCAGTCCAGATTCTTTAAGGACCGGTGTTTTTTAAATTGTGATAAAGCGCTCGGTATATTTATAGACCTGTATTCTGAGTATTTGTCTTTTCCTCATAATAATTCTATCAAAATGATACAGTTTCTTATTTGGTTAGGTGTTTCCTCTAGGAAACACTTGTTCTTAGGAGCCCATAAACTAAGATATGATTAAAAAGAAAATAAGACACTGTCCTGTGGCATGGACTTCTTTAAACACTTGATGCCGGCCCCTGGGCTCTGCTGCCATAGCAGAGCAGAGCCAGTATCCTCCCAGAAGGCTTTGGAGTTCAGGTGTTCAGCTCTGATCTGCGTTCGCTCCTTTGCCCTGGTGTTGTTGTTTCACTTTTGACTAAGGAAATAAGTTCAGCGAAGAGTCAGGTTGGTGCCATTAGCATCTTTAAAGACTAAATATTTATTTAATTGTCACCTATGCTTACTACATTCCGAGTCCTCCCTGGTTTAGATAACCCCACCCAACCTCACCACACACCTCTTGTTATTTCCCTGCTCCAGTCCAGCCCCTCCAGCTATGACCAGGGTCCTTTTCCTTCATCACTGACCTTCCAGAATCACAGTGCACCTATCATGGAAACCTCACCTCACCCATTTCTTTCAGGTCTCTGACCACACTCGTGAGCTCTTATCCCAACACAACTAACTTGCTGAAGTTGAAAGAGCGTTAAAGAATATATTCATTTCTGGCCAAATTTAGCAATGGTTCATGTACTCTTTAAGACATCCTATCACGTTACTAAAGCAGGATGTGATTCATCCCCAACAGGGTACCCACCCAGTAACAGCAGCAATAAAGGAAAGCTCAGTCAGATACAACCAAACTGCAAACAGCCCTACACAAGGCACATCTCCCACATGCTCCAAAAAGATGTCGTTTTTCCACCTCTCCATTGTTTATCTTTTCTTTCTCGAATTCACTTCAGATTTCAGTATGTTCTGTGTGCTTGCGGTAGTCTGGGTAGAGATAGAGATATTTGAAATGTAAAAATTTTGACCATTTTGATCACTTCCCAGTTCGATGATAAAAGAAAAGTCAATGACTAAATTGCCAGACAGTAGAGAAGGGTGTGCACGAAAGCATATGTATTATACCCTAAACATGTAGTTACACATAATCACATAGTACTTGAACACTGTGGGTTTTCATTAATTCTTTAATCCGGACAGAGAAAGTATTTTGTTGTAAGTAAGAAGTTGTGGGGAACCACATAAGGTTAATGGATAAAGACCTTACATTTCAGGAAGATGACTTTTGAAAAGAAAAGGTTTAATCAACCTCACTGGACATCTTGGGGGCCTTTCTCAGCTCTCATTCTGCAAAGAAATTTGATAAAGATAGAAAACCAAGAGTTCATCTGGAGCTTTATGTAATTTTCTTTTACATAATTGCTTTTTGAAAGCCATGCTCTAGCTTGCAAGGCTTCAAGGCTACGTGCCTGTATACAGATGTTTCTTTGTATTCGTCATTATTTTAGAGAACACAGACAGATTGAACGTGCTGGTTCCCTGGACCCCGTTTATGCTCAACAATCTCCTACCATTACAACATATGTGTACTAAGACACGTACATCCAATACGTCAATGTCAACAGAAGAACATTTTGATCAAACTATATGATTGTATTTAAGTGCTCCCCCCACCTCTTGTATAGTTCAGTTTGAAAGTTCCACCCCCCCCCCCCCAGCACAAATCTACGTTCACTTTATACATTATTGACAAGACAATGGGCTGCTATTGACCACCAGTTTTGAATTTGGAGAATTGATGTCCTTACTAGCACAAATATATTGAAAAATCAAGCCATTTTCAAGTGAGGGTCTACACTCAGTATTGTGTTTTAATAGAATCAGATGTCTGGGTTCTAAAAGGGCCTTTTCTTATTTATTTATTTATTTTGTGAACTGACTATGGGGGAAGCAAGGTCATCTACAATGACAGCTGCTCAAGTGCCTCAATCTCCTGCTTTCAAGTGACTTTTGTTGGCCCAGGATCTTCCAAAGGAAGTCAATTGTATTTAAACCTTTCCTAGTTTTAAGAGCTTTGACGTAACACTCATTTTTTTTTTTTTTTTTTTTTTTTTTTTTTTTGCAATTAGGCTGTGTAGTTCAAGCACTGTTTAACACTATTAATCTCAAGCACTATACTGCTTTTCTTCCTTTTTCCCCTCCTTGAATTGTATGTTCTTATACTCTTCCCAGTTCTCTTAAGATTGTCTCCTACAAAGCAATGATTAAAAGCCTTGACCCTGGGACTTTCTCATCTGCTCAGTCTAAAATTACTTCTATGGAGTAGCCATCTTTTCAGGCCATGAGGAAGCCATACAGTAGCTCTTTGAATTTAGCAGAAACACAGCTAGATATTTACAACGGGGTTTCAATAACACTGCAGAATATTTTCTTAGAATCTTACATTTTCAAATTCAGATACATCAAATCTCCAAAACACTGTTGTCACGTATTCTGATATGAACCTCAGTCGGTGACAAGCTTTGCTAGTTTCTTAAGTGGCAGGTCCCCATCCTCGCTGGCTCCATTTTTCCCAATCTGTTACTGTCATCACGGTGTGGTCACCAATAGAGAATTAGCATCCAGACTAGAGTCTTTCTATGCTAGACACGGCTAGAAGCACTTGTACCCTGAAGAGCTGCAAATTATTTATCAAATGCTTTCTAGATGGCCAAAAGTTCCCACAGTGATTTCATTTAATGATGAACTTTTGGCTTTGGTTTTATTTCTATTAATTAAGATCTTGTCCCAGCCTGAGTGAAGCAGGCTTGTTAGCATGTGACACCCAGGAATTAAGACAATTTTAGAGCCTAGGAGGTCTCAGACGGCTGCTCCGCGGCTGTCATCATGCCGCAGAATGAATATATTGAATTGCACAACAAACGATATGGATATTGTTTGAACTACCATGAGAAAAAGAGAAAGAAAGAGGGTTGGGAGGCCCACGAATGCTCAAAGAAGGCAAAAAAGAAATGATTGGCTTGAAGGCTAAGCTCTACCATAAAATAGTACCATGCTGAGAAAATATAAAAGCAAAAGACTATTTTTTTAGACATAACAAAAATGAAGTATTTATTGTATAATTACCCACCCCTGGATTTGACTGAGATAGGCCCCCAGAAGGCACCTCTACCTTCCCATTTTATTTGAGAGCTTCACTGTAGATCAAAGCCAAGGTCCCCAGGAAGGCGACATACATCCTGGAAATTTACTTCCTGATCCTTGTTACGGTCCAGATCATCCATCCGCCTTGCAATTTCAGCATCCTGCAGCTCTTTCTGGGTCAGCTCCTTCCGCCCCTTCTTTCTCAGTATATGCTTGTCACCTTCCTTGCCAGAGTACCTGTGGAAGGTAACCATGAGAAGGCCAGTGGCTTGATCCAGGGGCATGCCATGACTGACCCCTGGGCTAGAAGCACACTGTCACCGTGAAGTATCAAAGGAGTGGTCGAGGGGAAGTTTCGCAGTCCTGCTACAGAAGGCTGAGGAGAAGACTCCACGGGGAGCAGTCCCTGCCTATCTTCTGGACAGAGAGGCACAGTTGAGAGCAAAAGTACTTTCCAACATGAATAAGCAGAAACTGAAAGAAAAGGTGAAAAATGGGAGGTCCCTCCACCCAAAGTTCATGCCCAAGGAGAAACAGAAGTATTGAAAGATATTCGAACAGGAACAAGAAAAAAGAAGGCATGGAAGAGAATAGTTACCAAAAGTCTGCTTTGTTGGTGATGGTTTTACAAGACAACCACCTAAATATGAAAGGTTTATTAGGCCACTGGGTCTACATTTCAAAAAAGCCCATGTCACACATGCTGAGCTGCGCTGAAAGCTACCTTCTGCCTACCTATACTCCGTGTGGAAAACAATCCGTCATCCCCATTACATACAGCCCCGGGTGTGATCACCAGAAGTACGGTTAGTGAAGTGAGTGTGAGCGAGTTGGGCCTCGTGACACAAGGAGGCAAGGTTATTGGGGGAAACTACACCCAAGTTACCAACAATCTTGAAAACAATGAGTGCATTCATGCAATCTTGCTGGTTTGACAGTGACATCATACAAGTCATTCCACTCACAAGAGAAGACTCCACACTATCAGGAAAATGCCATCACTGTGATCTTTCTGAACCACCAAGCAGCCTTATAGCCATGTGCAGTCATTAAGACTTATTTATTAAATTGTAAAGGAAAACTTAGAAAAAAAGATCATTGTTATTGCATCTTTATTGATTATTTGGGAATTTCCTATCACACTCTTTTCCCAACGTCCATCTCTGACCCTTATGAACCCACTCCCAAAAAGAAAAAAGAAAAACCTAAGTCCACTTTGCGATGCCCATATATGCACAGGAGCATAGTCAAACTCTCAGTAGCCAGCCCCTTAAAGAAAACTGAGTCCTTTTCTATCTGCATCCTTCCCTCTGCACCTCCAGAAGCCCTCCGTCATGTAGAGATACTTCAGCATTTTGTAAGAGTTCTCTTCTATTGTTTCCTGTCTGGGCTATTACTTTTAGAGGGACTGAAGGAGTTGTCACAAAAGCCTTCTGTGTCCTTGTTTCTCAGCTGTGAGTCTGAGTCATTGATAACCATCACAAAAGTAGCTTCCTTGTCCTTTATAGCCAGTGGGAGCAGAGATCATAGACTTCCACATGGCTTCTGGCAACAGCATGGACCATGGGCATGCACACCTTCTTGATGAGAAAACATATGACACTCAATGGAGCTGACATATTTATGAAGTTGTCATAACTGACATGACATTGGTCTTGATTGTGCAAAAGAGGCTCCTGTTATCACAGAACCCCCTCCCCAAAAGAAGGTTTATTCATGGCTTTGAGTGCCCACTAAGGTCATTACATTCCCTCCATTTACAGATAGAACAAAGGCTATGAGAAATAGGATTCTTGCTTAGAACACTTCTCATATGACCCAAGAGAACAATTTTGCATTTTCTTTTACAATATGGAGTACTCATGTTGCTTATGCTCTATTGCTGTTCTTCATCATTTATTGATTTCTGTCAACATGTATTGGCAGAATAGGGCTAACAAGTATTGGGAATTAGTTCAGTAAACACAATCTTTTTTTTTTTCTTGTGAACTGATTTATATATATATTAAGAAGTGTTTTTTTTATTTCCTTTTACTTAATACTTTTTTATTTACATTTTAAATGTTATCCCCTTTTGTGGTTTCTCCTCCAGAAAACCCCTATTCCATTCCCCTCTCCCCGCTTCTATGAGGGTGCTCCCCACCCATCCACCCACTCCCTCCTGTCTCCCCTCCCTGGCATTCTTCTACACTGGGGAATCGAGCCTTCACTGGACCAAGGTCCTCTCCTCCCATTGATGGCCAACAAGGCCATCCTTTGCTATGTATGCAGCTGGAGCCATGGGTCCCTCCATGTGTACTCTTTGGTTGGTGGTTTAGTCCCTGGGAGCTCTGGGGGATCTGGTTGATTGATATTGTTGTTCTTCCTTTAGGGTTGTAAACTCCTTCAGTTCCTTCAGTCCTTTTTCTAACTCCTCCATTTGGAACCCTGTTCTCAGTCCAATGGTTGGCTGCCAGAATCCACCTCTGTATTTGTAAGGCTCTGGCAACGCCTCTCAGAAGACAGCTATATCAGAATCCTGTCTGCATGTACTTCTTGGTATCCAAAATATTGTCTGGGTTTGGTGTCAGTATATGAATTGGATCCCCAGGTAGGGCAGTCTCTGGTTGGCCTTTCCTTCAGTCTCTGCTCCACACTTTGTCTCCGTATTTCCTCCTATTGAATATTTTGTTCCCCCTTCTACGAAGGACTGAAGCATCCACACTTTGGTCTTCCTTCTTTTTGAGCTTTATGCAATCTATATGTTCTTATACATTACTTCCTGGAATTTAGAATGCTGTATTATAGGTCAGCAATGCTTAGTTTATTTTAAAAACTTATTTTATGGTCCAACCACATTTCCTAATTATAAATCTGTCTTCTAGAGAGTGAGTTAATGACGAATTCAGATTCTGTTGACTAATACAATGTTTTGAAAAGCAGTCAACAAAGCCTCTGCTGTGTTAGTTTCAATTCACCAGGAAATGTCTACCTGCTCCAACCTATTATGACAACCAGAAGGCGTATCTGAAATATTCTAGCCCATTTACCTCACACATTAATACCTAGCTTTATCCCATCTCTTATTTTGTTCTGCTTGTCATCCCCCACCTATGACTTTTTGAGTGTTTATAAGAACAGTTTCCTTGTTAAATTTAGTATCTTGAGGCTCAGGGTTATATTATTCAAGATGACTCACAAGAAGGAAAGAAGCTCCAGAAATAACCATTCCTGCTGCCCTGGGTAGGTCACTTAATCTTTGTGAAATCCAGAAAAACAAGAGTGAAGCTCTCTAAAGTTGGTACAAAGACGTAAGTCATGAAATCCTCTCCCACTAGAATGTGGGTCCTCAGGGAGGGGGTGGGGGTGGAAATGGGAGGGGTGACATACTTTCCTTGGGTGCAATGCTCACTTGAGATACCGGTAAGTTACTGGCAGCCCACTTTATAAGCTGGAAGTCAGATTGTTGCAAAAATAAATCACTCATCAGTCTCCAGACAGGCTAGCACATTGCATCAGAAGGAACTGGTATCATTACTTCCTGTCTTAGATAAACATTACGTAAGCAAACAGTTCCCTGAGACCTGGTAATGTCTGATCGTCTTGAACTCATAGATCAAGTTTTCACTGCTGTGACTTGAAGTCCTTCAGAGGAGAGTAGTTTTATGTAAGAACCTTGTTTGAGTTAGCCCCACTCCTTCTCCAGTTGCCATGGTGAAGCTTCTTAAGTAGACTTCATGGACAATCTGGCTAGACTGCTGTACCAGCCTGATGTTGACTCCTAGTCATGTAATAAAAGTTGTAGTTGTCCTTTCTACCATAGCCATTGATGACCATAGGACAGTAAGTGTTTTCAAAGTGAAGAGTCCTCTTCGCAGTGACTTGTTAAATGGCATATGGTGATTCCCCCCCCCCAAAAGCTCTAGAAGCAGAACTTTATCTCTCTCACCATATCTGCCAGAAACTCCCTCTCTTCAGTGCAGCCAGGTTGAGCTGAACATTTTCTTTCTGTTCTTCTTGTCCTCTTAGAGCAGTGCTTCCCAACCTTCCTAATGCCACAACCCTTTAATACAATTCCTCTTAAGGTCAACCCCAAACCATAAAATTATTTCCTTGCTGCTTTAAAACTGTAATCTTGCTGCTGTTATAAATCATAATGTAGATATATGTCATTCAGGATGTCTGGTATGAGACCCACAAGTTGAGAACCACGACTTTGGACTCTAGGACATTTCTTTCCAAACTGATTACGTCATGTAGGATTGTTGGCATGGTGCTTGCTCTCTTGTGTAGGCCAACAGCAGCCACTGGCAGTTCCTCATCTGCAGGGATATTCGAGACAATCAGTTGTTGCTATTTAAGAAAACGTAATGTAATCCAGCTACTTCACAACACCTGTGAAACTCGTTCACTCTTGTCTTTTGTCCATGCCATGTGGCAGTGGTTCACCAGCACGGCTCTGGCTTGTAGTCTGAGAGCTGATTTCAATGTCCCCAGACTCAACCTGGAGCAAATCAAATCTCAGGATCCCTACAAAGTGACAGTCTACACGTATACCGTTGTCTGAAAGGTTAAGCGTCTTAACTGATCTAGGAAAAAGGAACAGTCATGCACACACTTTACAAATTAGACTTACAATTTTCCCATCGATGTTCTAATTTCCCTTCCTATCAGTCACTTCCTGATTTATTTGAGGGGTATTGTTAGCATTCCATCAGCCAGGCTGCAAATTTGAAACAGGTTTATTTTTATTTTTCTAATTCAATTAAAATATAGTTACACAATTTCCTACCTCTCTCTCTTCTCTCCTACCTCTGCTGTGTCCGTCTCCTGGCAAATCCACGGCCTCCCCTTCTTTAGCTATTGATTTTATACACACATAGAACCAAACAAACAGAAACGATCTGTATTTTGACAGCATATTCTGCCGAAGTCACTCTGCCAGCCAGTGACGAAACAAGAAACAGAAATACTGTTTTACTTGTGTCCCTTCTAGATTAGCGCAGATTTACAATATACTAAACATTTTTTCTTGGTAGCGTATGTATTTCACTTTATTTAATTTTTGTGGCAGCCCTGTGTACTGCATTAATATTGGTGTTCTACTTGTACTGTCCTACTATCCGTACATTAAAGATGAAGGGACTGGGAACAGGTTTCTTGTTTGAGCATACACAGCAATAATAGTAGCACTGAGGCTGGTGACGTGGCTCTGTGGGTAAAGGCACTTGCTGTCAAACCTGACACCTGGAGGTCAATCACCAGAACCCACAGGGTGGAAGGGGAGAACTGACTCCTGCAAGCTGAGCTCCGACCTTCATAAACACCATGGTATGCACGTGCATACACACACAAACAAATAAATGCACACATATATAAATAAATACTAGAAAATGTTAAATGTTAATGTTAGTAACTGCTGGATCTGAGCTTAAACTCAGAAAGTCAAGTTTCAGTACTTGTGTGTGTGTGTGTGTGTGTGTGTACATATTAATTGAACAACTTTATTTTAAAAAACAAAGATAAATGTACAGATTTTAAGCATTTTTGCATAAAAGTATATGAATACATTTTTGTCAGTACTTGGTTTTTTTAAAGGTTTTATAGTGTGCATTAAGATCTTACTAGTTACAACGAGCAAAAAGTACATGTAAAACAAGATGTAACCTGGAATTAGTCAAAGTTTTCTTAGTGTGTAAAGATTAAGCATAATGGTTTTTCATTTTCATATTTTTTTCCTTGAACTTCATATAGTCTTTGAGTTGTTTCTGGGGTGTTCTGAGCTTTCTGGGGTTAGTATCCAATTATCAGTGAAAATGGATGCATCTAGAGAATATCATCCTGAGTGAGGTACTTGTATATTTAACCACACTTCTGGGTGTGACTCTCTCACACTCAGTCTTCGGAAAGCCATATTCACAGTCAGTTTTTCGAACAGTCTTTCACATATAGGCCTAGAATCTGAAGCACACACAATCTGCCCTGTGAACAGAGAGCTGCTGACACCCTACTGCTGAGCTCAGACAGAGAAATGGAGATCCTAACACTTGATATGGCATTTGAAGGTCAAGGCTCCGAGGCGTAATGAGATTGTGAGGGTGGCGTCTTCATTCCTAGCATTAGGGACCTTAGAAGAGGCCAAAGGTTTACTTTCCTCTCTAGTGTATTCCATCTGAGCATACGAGAAATCCACAGGCTGCAACTTGTCTCGGGATTTAATCAGAACCAAGATGCACAGGAGCAATATCGCATTTTCCATAGAGAAATCGAAGGCACACAAGGTTTGCAAATGTTTGACTCAAAGTGACTTGCTAACTAGCTTTCCACTGCTGCAAGAAAATATCCAAGAAATCAACATAATGAATGAAGTATTTATTTTCAGATGCTAAAGTCTATGGTCAGTTGGCTACTTTTCTTCTTCTTCTTCATCACCAACTATGTCAACAAGTTGATGTTTTATTTTATTGTATGTGTGTATATCTGTGCACGTGCATGCATGCATTGTGTGTGTGTGTGTGTGTGTGTGTGTGTGTGTGTGTGTGTGTACATGTAAGTGTGTGAACCATACACATGCCTGGTGACTACAGGAACAAGAAAAAGATCTTCTGAATCTCTGGAACTGGATTTACATGTAATTGCAAGGCACCACATGGGACAAGAGATCTTAAACCCTTAGCCATTGCTCCAGCCTTCTTGTTTTCTTCTAAGTCTGTGGCAAGGTGGGACACCCTGGTAGAGAACATATAATAGGATCTTGCTGGCAAGGAAGTAAGGAGACAGGCTTCTCTTACACAGAAGCTCTTCCCCTGAATCTGGCTCTGAATGAAGGGAGGCATGAGTTTCTGAATTCCCAGGAAGGTTACAAGATCATGATCTTGCAGGATTCTCCTCCCTTGATAATCCAAATGGACCTGATAATCACTTGAATAAGAAAACAATAATTCTAGACAGTTTAGGAAACAATACAGAGCCAATGTCACCTCTTGAGAGTGCTTTTCTCCAAAATGGCTCTTTTGCTTAACTACTCTAAGCCTTGGAAATGGCCCCAACTTTGCTCTCCAATAAACTGTCTTCTGATTCTATAGTGTGCCTCAACATCAGTTCTTTCAGTGGAAAGAATAAGAACCGTGGAGCTGAAAGGAGGCCCAAGCAAACTCCTGGTAACAGTTGGAGCCCTGGTGATCCATTCACCTCCCAAAGTCTCCACTCCTGGACCCTGCTGTCTCAGGACTGAGTCCAAAACATGAGCTTTTAAAATGTAATCTGCAGAGTGACCCAGTCAATAATAAAGGTCAGAACTGACCCGCCAGTGTCACCAGTGGCGAGTGTCACTCAACACCATGTTGCTAGGCACTGCACTGACCGAGACACTGATTGCAGAGACGAATGTGAAGCTGGGGGCTGTTTGCACTCTCCTCTTGGTTCCAATCATTTTCCCCATATGCTCCCAGCCCATCTTGCTTTAAAGTGATGTTTTAATGAATACACAGAACCCTTAGTTTCTGGAATGTAATGTGTGCTCTCTGATCTAGTGAGTGAATGAATGATTGAAAACCCTGCAAAAAATCATCAGGGCTAGAAAAAAAAAAAAAAAAAGAAGACTTTGAAGTTATTTGCTCTGAGACAGCCCATCACACATTCCTGAAAACAAAGCTAGCAATAAGATAGTAGGTAGTATCAGAACACCTTTAAAGGAATTTTTTTTTCTGACACAGATACATCCCCATGGACTGTGTCTTATTATTTTCCAGGCTTCTCACTTTTCACAATCACATTAAATCTCTCTGTGCTTGTCACTGAATCCTGTGAAGATCAAGTATATGGAAAATGCCCCGCATTTGTCAAGGTACCTG
>NC_137954.1:28915501-28955339 GCF_963924665.1 Micromys minutus | reverse complement strand
CCTACATTTTACCCCTGTTGGGTGTGTTTGCTTCTTTTTGTTTGAGAGCTTTTGAATGTGCTGTCAAGCTTCTAGTATATGTTCTCTCTAGTTTCTTTTGGAAGGCACTCAAAGCTATAAGTTTTCCTTTTATCATTGCTTTCATTGCGTCCCATAAGTTTGGATATGTTGTGCCTTCATTTTCATTAAATTCTAAAAATTCTTCAATTTCTTTCTTTATTTCTTCTATGACCAAGTTATCACTGAGTAGAGCATTGTTTAGCATCCATTTGTACGTGGGCTTTTTGTTGTTATTGAAGATCAGCCTTATTCCATCTGAGAGGATGCTTGAAATTATTTCAATCTTGTATCTGTTGAGGCTTGTTTTGTGATGAAATTGAATGATCAATTTTAAGGAAGGAACCATGAGGTGCTGAGAAGAAGGTATATTCTTTTGTTTTAGGATGAAATGTTTTATAGATATCTCTAAAATCCACTTTTTCATAAGTTCTGTTCGTAACACCGTGTCCCTTGTTTAGTTTCTCATTTCATGATCTGTCCACTGATGAGAGTGAGGTGTTGAAGTATCTCACTGTTATTGTGTGAGGTATAATGCATGCTTTGAGCCTTAGTAAGGCTTCTGTTATAAATGTAGGTGCTCCTGCATATGTAGTATAGATATTCAGAATTGAGAGTTTATCCTGGTAGATTTTTTCTTTGATGAGTATAAAGTGTTCTTATCTTTTTTGATAACTTTTGGTTGGAAGTTGATTTTATTCATTATTAGAATGGCTACTCCAACTTGTTTCTTGGGACTATTTCCTTGGAACTTTTTTCCACCATTTTACTCTGAGCCTTTTACTCTTACTGTCTTTGTTACTGATGTGTCTTTCCTCTATGCAGGGACTTCTATATATTTTTACTTGTTTGTTTCATTTTAAAGAAAGTTACCTTTTAAGAGTTTGAAACATTGGCTTCTTAGTTAATACTTACCAAGTAGAAACACAGCCAACCTTACTTTCTAACTCCTGAAGCTCATATTTAGAGACTAGTGCTTCTAGCTTCTCTTAGCTTTGGGCAGAGAAGCTTCTCTTTACCATGGGCAAGGATTACTACGGAGATTCACAACTTGTTGAAGTAATAAGAAAAAGTGACTGTTGAATACTTAGTCCTAAACAAGGTGTCTATATCATCTTCTCTAAGATCCATTGAACAACATGGAAGTCGAAGAGAAAATGTTGTATGATTTAGTCCGTGGGCAGAGATGCTACCTTCTGGATATAGCATGGCTGTAACAATTATGAACACATAGTAGCCATGACTACCTGTGAAAGATTTCTTTATTTCAAGGTTTATTTAAGCTGCTGGTCTCAGCCATGCCTGGAAGCATCTAAGAGTGGGAACAACAATATCTCAGCATATTCTTCATATTGAATAATGTCAGTTATCTAAATATAGATAGCTACAACCCACAGAGAAAATGCACCTTGAATAATTTCAAGATAATATATTAAAACATAATTTACAAACATAAATTACAAAATCCTCTTCTACTTTGCCATAAGGATAACCTGTGTAATTAATTATAGGTGTTTAGTTTTGATGAATTGCCATAGATTTGAATTGTATGCCATGTGTATTATAGTGACTAAATGGAGTTATTCAATTTGAAGCAATGACTTCGGCTTTTCTGTTTGAATTTGGCAAGTTACCCTTTGGAGAGCTGATACCTTGGGGAGCAATGACAGGCAATAAAGTGTGTGTGTGTGTGTGTGTGTGTGTGTGTGTGTGTGTGTTTGTGTGTGTGTGTATTCTACACCATGTTTATTTAACAAACTTTTAAATACATGGTTTGAAACAGCATGAAAAATACATTTTAAAAGATTTTTTGTACTGCTCATACTCTGGATAGACAGAGCATAAATATAAAAATATGCCTGAAAGTAGTAAGTTATACATGAAAAAAGATATATAAGTTAAATAGGGTGTTGTGAATGGTGGTATTTAAGTCTTAGGAGTAGAAGCAACATTAGATTAAACACGAGTTCATGAAAGGGGTGGTAACATGAAGTTTCAGAATTACAGAGATTGTTTCATTCATCCCCTTTTTAGGTTACACATTTCTCTTTCCATCTGAGAGAAAAGAACTATGCAACAATACTACAAGATGTGTTTTCTATATTCTAGGAAAACAGAAAGCTTTGATTGGCATGGGTTGTAAGTAAGGGGGAGGAATGAGAGAGCTGAGGCCAGTGATGGGCAAAGTAGGTGAAGATAACTAGGCTATTGGAAGGTCTTGGCTTTTAATCTGAGTAAAAAAGGAGACCAAGGGTTTGGGGTAGGGGAAAGAATGGCTTCACTTAAAAGTATATTGATTTCATTCTAGGTTGCTGGTTGAAAGTAGAATGTAAGAGAACAATAGTAACAGCAGGGTGACTAGATAGAAGTTCACAATAATACAGGTGAAAAGGGACAAAAGCCTGAATATATATGAATTAAATGAAGCCACCCTGTAGGATGTCAACAGTGCCCCTACTAGATATCAGAGGCTAACAAAAACCCCAGTGATAGGAATAAGTAGTTACTCTTGGGGCATTGTTAGCCAATGTGATTTCATTGTCTCTCAAACATCACAAGTTAGTATCAATGCCCGTGGCATTAAGACCCCATCACCAAAAATACCTCATACTTGAGTCATACAATATGGAGAAATCAATCAGGTACCTGGAATCTTCATACCTATTGGATGTTAGAAGGTGTTATACATGCTGCCAGAGGAGGAAAAGATCCATTACTCAAACCTTCTATGAAAATTTCAAGCTACAATAATAACTATCTGGGCAAGAGATGCCCACTAGTAACAGTAGTACAGGTGTCATGGAAGTAACCAACCATTTTTAATTGGATTTCAGGTCCAGTTCTTAAAATTTAGCCCATCCCTGGCACTTGCCAAAATTTTGTACTTAATTAAGCCATAGGTCCTAGAGGAGAACTCACTATTATTATTCTGTTATATGGTCACAATATTAAACTAACTCCTAATACCTTATGATTATACCCATAGATTATTGCATGTCCCAGCCTTATGAGAAAAGTTCCTTTCTGTACTGGGTAGCAATGAACAGAAATCACCAATGACCATAATGCAGAGTAAGAAACTGCAAAATGTTCAGCCCTAAATGGACCACATATTCAACCTTCCTCTGAAGACTTAGTTGCAGAAAAACAGCAAATATAAGAGATAGTTGACAATCACAAGGAAACAATGTTTTCTAGACACTGGTGGGCAGTTATTCCTATGTATTCACAGTAATTCAGACAGCATGCAAAAGACTTGTACAAGCTCATCAGTCAAAACACTAGCACAGAGAAGAAAGGAGAGCTAGGCATGACATCTTACTCCCAGTGGAGGAGATATTGGCAATTGGTGGTTGCCTGGAGGAGAGAGAGTTTTCTTTGAAAGTATGACCCTTGATAGATAAGCCATGCTCCTGTGTTGTCCACAAAGTGAAGAGTATATGGGGAACACAAACTAGATTCAGTTGGGTTTTTAAAACATGAGAACACAAAGTTTGGTAGTGTGTTGGTCATTTTCTTTCTTGTCAACTTGAAACAAATCTAGACATGGCTGGAAAGAGGGAATCTCAATCAAATAATGGATGCCCTCAGATTGATCTGTATACTAGTCTATGGAGTCTTTTTTTGATTAATGATTGTTATAGAAGGACCCACTGTGAGTGGTGTCAACTCTGGATAGGTGATCCTGGGATGTATGAGAAAGCAAGTTGAGCAAGCCATGAAACAGGATTCCTCCATGGCCTCTGCCTCAGTTCCTGCACCCAGGTTCCTATCTTGAGTTCCTGCTCTGCTTTCCCTTATTGATAACTACAGATGTAAGATGAAATAGGCATTTTTTTTTCTCTGAGTTGCTTCTGGTCTTGGCTTTTATCTCAGCAGTAGAAACCAAGCTAGGATAGGTAGGTAGGAAGGAGATGTGAAACTGTGAGAAATTAGGAGAGTGGGCAAATATGATCAAAGTACATTATAAGGTTCTCAAAGAATGAATAAAAACAATAATAAATTATTAATAATAAGCAATTCTATTTTAATAACAAATTGAGTAGAGATTTCTGGAGAATTGCACATGGGGTATGCTAAAAGATAAACCTAGACCAAAAAATGAAATAAGCAATCATATTTTAATTAAAATGTATTTAGAAATAAATTTTTAAAAGAAAAATGAAACAGACTTATTTGAAATAACATAAATTTGTGAGGTGTACATGCCATTATACAATCAGATAGAGACTCATATGCTAGAGATTAAGTAAAGCTTTCCTAAATTACTTGAAGAATAAGGAAAAGACAGTATTTGATTAGAGTAAGGTGCTAAATCCCTAGTTAGAGGTGAAGTGGTGACTTATTAAGTTATGTTTTGTCATTTTCCTTTCATTTCATTTGTGGTTGTTTAGGAACCCAAGGCAGAGGCTATGCCAGTCCCCAAGTCTCAGTTCTTAGTGTAAACTGCTGTGAACGGGTGAGTGACCAGTCAGCTGGAAGGACAGAGCTGCCCTCTGAAAGCTTTGTGGGTAAGATGAGGAAGGCGGTCTGATCTGGATGTGCCAGAGCAGGATAACGCTAGAACAAAGAGGGGTGAAGGGTTTCCATCTGACATGTGGGCTCTGATTGGACAGAAAAGGCTGGGTTAGAGATCGCAGTCTCAGTCCATGGTATATCAGCGACTTGTCAGTTCTGAGCCAATTAGTGGGATAGAAGTTAAGAATTTTGCTGGCTTTGTTTTTGGTGTTCTGTCATCCATAATCATCTTTCCTAATTAAACATTGGAGATGAAAATCTTTGATTCTTAATTACTATCAGCTCCACCTCATTGTCATCCTGTAATGAGGAAAATGAAAATACATTAAAAGAAAGCTGAATTATGGCAGGGATTTTCTTTTTATGCCGGCCTCCTACCACAAGCCATTGTGTGTACTTTATCAGGAACTGAGAATTTGCTAACATGAACTCTTTGATGACAGCAGAGAGTTTTCAGTCAGCCAAATTGCTTCCTGGCGTTCATTTTCTGATTTACGCTTTTTAATCTTGAAGCAAACATCTAAACAGACTCCACGGAAATGTACCTTTCTACTATGAGCCCGTAGGTACGGGTAGAGGTGCCACAGCTCTGCAACATTAGGATCTCTGCATTTATGATGAAACTGGAAATGCTAAAGGAGTACATCTGAAAGGGCCGTATGACACTCTCTGGAGCCCTCATCCTGGCAAGAGCACCTCTACTGAATCTTCCTAGGCCTGGAGAAATCTTCGCTGTCACCTACACTGATCTCCCGGAGCTCCTAATCAGATTTCTTTTTAGAACAGGTTAAATTGGAAAAAACAATACTCCCTGGTTTTGGATATTGTATCCCCTATTCTGACTCCCTTGAAAGCAAGTTCAAGAAAGGTTTTTAAGAAGGAAGTGAGGCATATTCTGAAGCATTATTACAAAATGAGAGGGAAAAAAAAAGCAAAAAAAAAACAAAACAACAGCAAAAACAAACACAAAAAATGCCACAGTGCCTGAATCTGAGTGGGGTTGGTTTCTGTAGGACTCCTGTGGACTAAGTAGACTATTTAGAGAGTTGTTAGTCCCCCAGAAGACAGTGTAGAAGGTGTGTCCTGCATGCTAATGGAGAAGTAATGCTAATGAAGAAAGTATGCTTTTGCCTGAGACTGGCAACAAGGTTGATAACCACCCCTTCAAATATGCATCACCTCCTTAAGAATGACTCATCCAAACAAACACTTCAATTATCTTTAACTTTATAATTATCTTAGCAGATCAATACAATCTTTACAAAAATTCTAGACTGCCCTTGGTGGATACTAATAAGAGAATTTTAATATTTGGTTGTAAAAGAAGAGGAAATGGCGACAAAACAAATTCAGAAAAGAAAGTAGTCGGAGGAATTGAACTGCGGGATTTTCAGGCTCACACAACTACAATAAGTCATTGTGAAGATGGCAGCAGAAAGCAAGATAGAACAGTACAAGATAGCCCTTCTGAAGTGCCACCCTCTGCTGCGTCCTTGTCCCTAGCATATGAAAGGGTATGACTTGCATTCTGGGTGAGTCGTGTCCCTCTGACTAATCTGTATGCCAGTATTTTCTGGAAATACTTTTGTAGACATAGTGTCTACAAACTGATCATTACCAGTTTCCTAGGTCTCTCTCAGTCCGGTCACATTGACAACTAAGAGTAATTGTCACAGTAAATATTTTTTTAGGTCATAGAGTTACAAAGATTGTGGATGTTGCTCAAGTAAGCCTCGAAAGGGCGTAGATTCACATCAATTCCAGTGAGTTAGTTTAATCGTTCACATTAGCTAGCATTGGGAAATACTGGATATATCACTGGAAATGACCACTATCACAGCATTCAAGGTATATCTGCAATGAATGAAGATTCTTTCTGTGATACTTCTTCAAGATCAGATTTGTCTAAGAGAGTTAGATCTCAAAGCACCTTGCTACAGACTAGACGTTTACATTGACCACCACATACCCAGTATTTTGTGAATATTCATTTTTGCTTCCTTAAGTTTACACTAGTTATTATAGAGAGACCTAAAAGCCTCTTAGCAAAGAACTGGTTGTTTTAAGACATTCCACACCATTATAAGTTGTGCTCCATCCATTACTTAACAGACTTGTCAAAACATCTTAGGTCTTAAGCGAAATTCTCCCCAGATCCAGTCAATGAATCAACTGACTTGAAAGCTGGAGCTACACTTCACCTACAGTAAAAAAGAAAAAAAAATGGTGAATAAATATTGAACAGCATTCATCATGTAGGATGCCCTTGAATTCTTACAGTTACCCAGACACAAGTTGCTCTACAAATCAGGCTGGAATGAAAGTTAAGTTTGAATAAGACACTTTGAGATGACTACTAAAATCACACTCATCTTAGGTACCCATCACCAATCAATACTGCACCAGAAAGACTTTAAGTCTTTTAAGATTTAAGACTTTTAAGACATTAAAACTTTAATGTTTGCCAAACTTGAGAACAGCTATGGTTTGAGATTGATGCCCCCCCCCAACCCCTACAGCCACCTATCCACTGACAAGGAAAAGCACATTTAGTTCCCAGCATGTTAAACAGACCTTGAACTCAAAGACTCAGGTATATTAATAGCTGTTACCATTAAGAGAGCTCTTCAGAGGTAAGTCATGGCATTCTTGTATACCAGGCTCCTTCAAGAAAAGAAGATAAATGTAAAAATAAAACGTCTTGAGTCAACTAGTTCAGCTGTTGCTGTGATGATGGAGCTACTTGGGCTCTGATAAAAATAGTGAGTACCTGACCTTTCTATGGATGCTCAGACTGCCTTTTCATTTGATCTGTTTTGACTTCAGATAAAACTTTATCTGTTCAAAAATGCTGTTTTAAAACCCAAGAGCTGTTCAGGGACCAGTTTCCTCATGGCAACATCTTACTCTACTGATTCTGTTTCTTTAGCAAACACAATAATTGATTTTCAAATGATTACTATGATATTACAATGGAATTGTCTGTACCTGATTCTTCATGTTTCTTTGTGTTAGCATATTAGCCAATTAGTGACTGATGAAGAAGGGTCCAGCCCATGGTCCTCAGTTCTATAAAAAAACAAAACAAAACAAAACAAAACAGGCTGATCAAAGCAATGGAAACAAGTCAGTAAACAGCACCCCTCCATGGCTTCTGTATCAGCTCCTACCTCTAGGATCCTGTTGTATCTGAGTTCCTGCCCTGACCTCCTTCACTGAGGAAAAGTGCTGTGGAAGTGTAAACTGAATAAATCCTTTCCATCCCAAGTATCTTTGGTCATGGTGTTTCACCACAGCAATAGTAACCTTAGATAAGACACTGTGGTAAAAAGCAACTGGGACTAGAAGCAAGAGACAAATAAACATTTTGTCTATAAGGTATAGTCAATTACTGAGAAAAGCCATGCCAGGACTTGAAGGCAGAAACCTGGAGGCAGGAACGTAAGCAGGGAGAATGAAAGAACATTGCATATCATGTGTGTTATTTTATAACTGGGTTACAACACTCAGGATATTTTCTAGTTCCATCCATTTGCCTAAGAATTTTATGAAGTCATTGTTTTTAATAACCAAGTAGTATTCTACTGTGTAAATGAACCACATTTTCTGTATCTATTCCTCTGTTGAAGGACATCTGGGTTCTTTCCAGCTTCTGGCTATTATAAATAAGGTTTCTATGAGCATAATGAAGTATGTGTCTATGTTATATGTTGGAACATCTTTTGGGTATATGCCCAGGAGAGTCCTTAGGTAGTACTATGTCCAATTTTCTAAGGAACTGCCAGACTGATTTCCAAACTGGTTGTGCCAGCTTGCAATCTGACCAACAATGGAAGAGTGTTCCTTTTTCTACACATCTTCATCAGCATCTGCTGTTACCTGAATTTTTGATCTTAGCTATTCTGACTTGTGTGAGGTGGAATTTCAGGGTTGTTTTGATTTGCATTTCCCTGATGACTAAGGATATTAAATTTCTTTAGGTGCTTTGTGGTTACTCAATATTTCTCTATTGAGAATTTTGTTTTACTCTATATTCCATTTTTACATAGAGTTCTTTGATTCTTGAGTTCTTTGTATATATTGGATATTAGCTCTCTATCAGATATAGGATTGGTAAAGATCTTTTTCTAATCTATTGGTTGCTGTTTTGTCCGAATGACAGTGTCCTTTGCCTTACAGAATCTTTACAATTTTATGAGGTCCCATTTGTCACTCACTAATAAGCGGATATTAGCCTCAAAGCCTAGAATACCCAAGATACAATTCATAGACCAATATGATACAATTCATGAAGCTCAAGAAGAAGGAAGACCAAAGTGTGGTGTGGATGCTTCAGTCATTCTTAGAAGGGTGGACAAAATATTTATGGAGGAAATATAGAGAAAAAGTGTGGAGCAGAGACTGAAGGAAAGGCCATCTAGAGACTGCCCTACCTGGGGATATATCCCATATACAGTCACCAAACTCAGACAATATTTTAAATGCCAAAAATTTCATGCTGACAGGAGCCTAATATAGATGTCTCCTGAGAGGCTCTGTCAGGGCCTGACAAATATAGGAATGTTCACAGCCAACCATTGGACTGAGAATGGGGTCCCCAATGGAGGAGTTAAAGGACTGAAGGTGTTGAAGGGTTTTGCAACTCCATAGGAAGAACAACAAAATCAACCAACTAGACCCCTTCGGAACTCCCAGAGACTAAACCACCAACCAAAGAGTACACATGGAGCAACTCATGGCTTCAGCTGCATATGTAGCAGAGGATGGCTTTGTCAGGCATCAAGAGGAGGAGAGAGGCCTTTGGTCCTGTGAAGGTTCCGTGCTCCAGTGTAGGGAAATTCCAGCATGGGAAGGCAGGAGGGAGTGGGAGCACCCTCATAGAAGCAGGGAGAGAAGGATTGGATAGCGGATTTCTGAAGGGGAAACTGGGAAAGTGGATAACATTTAAAATGTAAATAAGGAAAATATTTAATAAAAGAAAAGAAAAAGAAAGAAAGAAAGAAAGAAAGAAAGAAAGAAAGACAAAAGAAAGAACATTGCACATAGGCTTGTTTCCTCAGGTTTGCTCTGTTACTTTGCTTATACATCCCCAACCTACCTACCTAGGAATGGCAACGCCCACAGTAAGCTTGGCCCATGTACAATATACATTATCATTAAATCAAGAAAATGCTTCAGAGATATACCCACAGGCCAATGTGATGGAGATGGTACCTCAACTGATGCTTCCTCTTCCTAGGTGGTTCAAGTTTGAGTCAAGTTGACAAAAGCTAATATATAAACTCTGTGTCTGACAAGTTGACTTTCCTGAGACAAAAATGTTATGGGGAGGGTTTGTTTACCTCTCACACCAGCATCCTATCACTTGTGGCACATACAGGACCTGTTTCTACCACAAAAACATGTTCATTGTGGGTATATTCTAGAGGAGTTTTAGAGTTTCTTGGTCCACTGGAACCAAACGTGACACGAAAATAGCTGTAGGGACATGGGAAATGAATTGAACTATACATACAATGAGACAAAGCATCCACCTTCTCATGAGAAATGTTTAAGGAACTTTATTAGAAAGATGCTTACTTTTCAGCATACTCATTTCAACTAAATTGTAAGGACTTTTTTGAGGTTAGACCATTTCCAATACAGCTTTGAGCCCCCCCCCCCAAGAATTTTTATTAGCTGTTTTGGTTATACAGACCTGAAGAATTTACAGACACTGCTGAGCCTACTCACTTGCATTTGATAAGGCAATGGGGACAGGAAAATAATGTACTGTGGAGTAATGCAGTCAATTCCTGGGCCCTTTGCTTTTGTTTTTGTTGTTGTTGATTGCTTTTTTTTTTGTTTTTGTTATGGTTTGTTTCTGAAAAAGTTTCACTTTCTACCCCAGGCTAGCATGGAACTCACAGAAATCCTTCTTCCACTTCCCTAGTCCTGAGATCATACATTGTGTGGTGTCATGCCTGGCTGTGCAGAAGTATCATATTGATTTGATCTCCAGCCTGCCAGTATATGAAACATTATGTCCAAGCTGGCCACACTCTCTCTTTGTATTCAAAGTCAAAGAAATTTATTAAACCCAATGACAAGAATATCTCAGCAAGGAATGGCAATGTTAGTCACCAGAACAGCACCTACTATGTGCCCATGACTCTCTTGTAAAGATAAATATAATCGCATAATTCCATTAAGATTGCTTTGCTTCTACATTGACCTTTCCTACTTATGAGAGCAGAATTTTACTGTGGATATTTGGATAAAATGGAAATTTCAACTTGAGCTGCATCAAAAATATTGAATTTCAAAAGGTCAAACTCACATAATGGAATAATAACCATTTCTATGTCATACTAATACACATATATATGCCAATATAGTCTGATACAACTGTAAAATATAAAATTTATATACAGATTGATCTTAATATAAAGAGCAACTATAAAATTATGCTGTTAACCTCTGGTACATCTCATTTAGAAGCTGTTTAGTCTGTAATATATATAATCTTCAAAATCATAGATTAGTGAATAAACATATCTCCGTTTATGTGTATGTCAGAATTGATTTACTTGTATTCAATAGCACAAAAACCAAATGCTAAATGTGCAAATTTAAAATGACAAAATTGCGGGGACTAAAGACGTGGTTTATCAATTAAGAGGACATACTGCTCTTGGAAAGAACACATGTCAGGAAGCTTCCAACCACCTGTAACTTCAGCTTCATGGGATCTGATGCTCTCCTCTACTTCCTATGAATGCCGACCTTCACACATGCACATATTCTCCAAATGTACATAATTAAAGCAAAATGAAATTGTTTAAGAAGAACAAGGAACTGATTGAAGTAACATTTTCATACATTAAACCAACTAATTAAATTTTTTAATATTCAGGGTTTGTATATGTGCTGATGTTGATAATATCATGGGATCACTCACTATAAGAAAGCAACTTGGAATCAGACCATACAGGTTAGATTTCCTATTTGCACCCATCTTCCCTGCCTGTAGAGTCCTCTGGGGGCATCTCTAGCTACCCTAAAGAGCCGGCTATCCCTGCTGAACCCCTATTTTACCTACCACCTCTCCATCCACCTTCATCCAGAACTGTTGATCTGGAACCGTACCCATCAGAGGTCTACAACACCAGAGCCATCAAGGTTCAGCTTCCTCTCAATACCTACTACAAGAGAAACATCCAGGGACTAAAGCCATCTAAATGGCTAGAGGCTCTCAAAAGAAGACAACCATCAAAAGGCAGGACAATAGGACACCTTCACAACACAGCTACCCTACAATTCTGGATATTCTACCATAATAGTAAATAAAAATGACCTTAAATCCAAAATTATAAAGATAATAGAAGTTTATAAGAAGGAAATGAATAAACCCTATAAAGAAATACAGGAAAACACAATAAGATAAAGAAAATAAATTAAACACTTTACAACATGAAAATAGAAATAGAAGTAATAAAGAAAACACAAACTGAGGGAATCCTGAAGATAAAAACCAAGGGAAGAGAACAGGAACAACAGATGCAAACATCACCAACAGTATACATGAGATAAAAGAGAGAAACTCAGGCACAGAAAATACAATAAAAAAGTTAATGCATCCATTAAAGAAAATGTTAAATTTAAAAAGTCTGACACAAAACATCCAGGAAATCTGGGATACTGTGAAAAGTCCTAACCGAAGAATAACAGAAATAGAAGAAGGTAAAGAGTCCGAGTCCCAGGGATCAGAAAATATTTTCAACAAAATCATAAAAGAAAACTTTCTCAGCCTAAAGAAAGAGATTTCTACAAAAATACAAGAATTAAACTGGACCAGAAAAGAAACCCTCCTGATACAAAATAAACAAAACATAAAATCTACAGAACAAAGCAAGAATATTAAAAGTGTCAAGAGAAAGATGCTAGGTAACATATAAAGGTGGACCTATCAGAATTACACCCAACTTCTAAACAACGACTCTAAAAACTAGAAGGGCCTAGATTGATCTCTTGCAGCCTCTAAAAACATGCAGATGAAAACCTAGACTACTATACCCAGCAAAGCTCTCAATCACCATAGATGGAGAAAATAAGATATTTCAAGACAAATAAAGAAAATTCACAAATACGGCCCCAGTTATCAACCACAAAAGATAACTTTATCCAAGAAAATACAGAAAATAAGTAATTCCAAACTAGTAAACACACACACACACACACACACACACACACACACACACACACCCCACCCACATTCAATTAACATAGAGAGTAACTATCACTATTCATTAATAACTCTTAACATCAATGAATACAGTTCCCTATTAAAAAGACATGGACTAACAGAATGGACATAAAAACAAGATCCATCATTCTGCTGCATACAGGAAACGCACCTCAGTAATAAAGATACACATCACCTCATAGTAAAGGGCTGAAAGTTTTCCAAATATACGGACCTAGGAAACAAGTTAGAGTACTCATTCTAGTATCTAATAAGATAGACTTTCAACCAAAATTAATCAAGAGACAGGAAAGGACATTTCATATTCATCAAAGGAAAATCTACAAAGATTATTTCTCAATTATGAACATTTCTGGCCTCAAACAAGGGCATACATATTTGTAAAAGAAACATTGCTAAAGATAAAATTGCAATCCAACCCTACACTTTCATAGTGAGAGACATCAACACCCCACTCTCACCAAATAACAGGTCATCCAGAAAAAATCTAAACAGAGAAGTAATGAAACTAACAGACATTATGAATCAAATGAACCTAGCAAACATCTACAGAACATTTAACCCAAACACAAAAAAGATACCTTTCTTTCAGTTCCTCATGATCCTTCTCCAAAATTGACTATGCAGTCAGTCACAAAGAAAGGCTCAAGAGATACAAGAAAATTAAAATAACACCCTATGACTTATCAGACCACCATGAATTAAAGCTGGACTTCAACAACAGAAATATTAGAAAGCCTATACATTTATGAAAATTGTACAACTCTCTACACAATGATATCTAGGTCAGGAAAGAAATAAAAAAAATCAAAGACCCCTCCCTGCACAGTCCTTGGTGGGTTTTTCTAGTTCCTGGGAGCATTTGGTAGTCTGGCCAACAGTCTTTGCTCTCCCTATGGTGCTGAAATCCCACTTAGCTCCTCCAGTCCTTCTGCCAGCCCTTCCATTGGGGTCCCCTAGCTCAGTCTGATGATTGGCTTGAAAGAAGTTGAGGGAGGGGAGGATGAAAAGAGGGGGAAGAAATAAGGGGGCACTATCAGGTACTAGAAGGGATGGGAGAGAGGTACAGGAAATCCAATAAAGTCATTCTTCTTTTTAATTGAATGATTTTTTTTAAAGCAATCTTTTAATTCAATAGGTAAAATCAATATTTTCTTTTATGTATCTATATGGGAGTACATGTACAAGTTTGTGCGAGTGTGGACACATTTGTGTAGGCCCACCTATGCATGACAGTTAGAGGACAACCTAAGACCCTCACTTTCCACCTAGTTTGAGACCAAGGCTTCTAGCTGTCCACTATTGTCTATGTCAGGCTAGCTAGCCTCTGAGCTCCTGGAGAGACTCTTGGCTAGGCCTCCATTTTATATTAGACACTTTGAGATTATAGACACTGGCTACTGTGTCCAATATCTTGTGGTTTCTAGGAATCTAAACTCCAAACCTCATAGCTCCTGGGCAAGCACTTGATCCACTGCCTACCTCTCCAGTTTCCCCAATGAATTTTTTTTTGTTTGTTTGTTTTAAATTAAAAAATGCTGTTTTTCTTATTTTTTTAAAATTATTTTATTGGAGACTCTCTGTATTTACATTTTAATTGTTATCACCTCTCTGCCCCTGCTCCCATCCCCTCTCCCCCTCAATTTGTGTCCACAAAGGTGCACCCACTCCCAATCACCCTCTCTACCTCAGTGTCTTGGTATTCCCCTACATTGAAAAAAATGCACCCTCACTGGACCAAAAGCCTCTCCTCCCATTGATGCCAGACACTGCTATCCTCTGCTACATATGCAACTGGAGCCATGGGTCTCTCCATGTGTGTTCAGTGTTTGGGGATTTAGTCCATGGGAGTTGTGGAAGGTTTGGTTGGTTGATAATGTTGTTCTTCCCATGAGGTTGAAAATCCTTTTTTGTTAGTTAAATTTTTAAGTTACATTCACTTCTTGTAATTGAGGGAGAGTGAAAGGGAGATGGAAGATGAAGAAAGGGAGGGAGAGGAAGAACGAGGGAGAAATGGGGAAGAGAGAAAAGAGAAGAGTGAGGAGAAAAGGGAAAGGAAAAGGAGGAGAGGATATTTTTATTAGACCACAGAAATGATAAACTATCTAAAGTCAGGCTTTTTAAACATCAGGTTTAGACTGTCTGTGATGATATGTTCCCCAGAGCAACAGCTCACTGAACTTTAATGAACATGTCAAGTGTGGAAAAGAAAATAAACACTTTCTTGGAAACAATTTAGTACATTATTTGATTGTCTCAGAAACCAGTAAGATATACCATTTAATTCCTGACTTGAATTATGGGCTAGATTAGATCTGTAGTTTTCTGTGACAAAAAGTATTAGGACCAGTAAGATAGCTTATCGAGTAAAGACACTCATCATGCAAGCCTGACTACTTAAGTTTGATACCTGAAACCCACAGTGGAGGGTAAGGTTTAACCTCCGAAAGCTGTCTTGTGCATCTGACACACACCAACACTCATTCACACATCACAAAGATATGCAAACACAAATGCAACAACAGTAATGACTGAACAATCAAATGTGATTGAAGATTTGAAAAAACTAAGGAGGGAAAACACTTTTATTCTTGCTTATACAAGATAGTACGCTAGTGTGTAGTTGGATGGGGTAGGTTGATACAGGATGGAATAAATAAGAGTAATATAAATACAACAAATATTCAGTAGATAGACACCTGGCCAACAGAATGGATGTACACAGCACCACCTCACCTCCATCCTCAGGGTAGCATAAAGGAGGACTCCAAAAAAATATAGAAAACTGATTCGTGATGCAGATTAATCCACAAGACAGGAGAGAATGTTTGTAGATGGTTCAAGGGGATAGAGACCCAAGGTCACAACTTTCATTTTCAAAGGTGTTCGATAGCTCCAACTACTTCCAAAGTGGCAGATTCTTAAGGGATCCTACTTCTGTTGATAGCTCCATGCTATTTTTTCAAGTTCTCTACCTAGCCACACTTCTCCTAATGCCTTGTTCTCATGGTTTTTCTTTCCTATGAGTCTCCCCCACCTTCTGTGTGTGTGTGTGTGTGTGTAGAGTATAATCTCTATTTCCTTAAAATGTTTTTGGGCTTAGGTGTCAGCATTGTATTTTTAGCCTGTATCATGTAGCTTGTAACATAAAACATGTGGTGTCAAGGTTTCCTCTTTTACTGTCTATTGTAAGGCTAACTAACTGTAGGCCCTAATATTTAGAGTCTGGATGTAGCTCCTTTGACCCTGCCACCTAGTTAATTTTGATTGATGAATAAAGATGTCAACAACCAATAGCTGGACAAAAGAGACATAGGTGGGGTTTAAGTTTTGGAATCTTGAGCGAAAGAGAAATGTGCAGGAAGAGAGAAAGGAGAACCTGCCATGGGTTAAGGCTCAAGAAATTATGGGTCTGTAAGCTGCCCAATTGGGGTTAAGAGCAGTCCAGGTGGAACATAGAAAATAGTAAGTAATAACTTGGGGTTTTCAATAGGAAAATAGATTCTAACATTGAGAAGTTAGGCAGCTGCCCAGGTCTTGTGTTGTTTAGGGATTATTAAATACATAAAGAACAAAACACTCATGGGAGGAGGTATAGAATCAAGTGGAAGAGGACAGATTGAAGAGGGGACCATTCAGGGGCTGCATCATTTGGGGATCCACCCCATGTCAGCCACCGGGCCCACCCAAGCACTATAGCTGATGCTTGGAGGTGCTTGTTGGCAGGAACCAGATAGGGGTGCCTCCTCAGGGGCTCTGCCAGAGCATGCTTCAGCTAAACATCAGACTGAGCACGGGGGCCCCAGTGAGGGTGCTGGGGTGGGGGGAATATAGAAGCTGAAAGGGGTTGCGACCTCATGGGAATAACAACATGGTCGACCAACCAAATCCTTCACAGCTCCCATGGACTAGAACACCAAACATTGAGCATGCACTGAGAGGCTCATGGCTCTGGTTGCATATGCAGCAGAGAATACCTGTGCCTGGCATCAATGTGAGAACAGGCCTTTGGTCCAGTTTTCCCAATGTAGAGGAATGCCAAGGCACTGAGGTGGAGAGGGTGATTGGGAGCTGGTGCACCTTCGTGAAGACAAGTAGAGGGGAAGAGGGGATGCTAGCAGGGTGGGCAAAGGAGATAACATTTCAAATATAAATACAGAGAGTATAAAATAAAAAATTTTAGATAAATATAAAGGCTGTGTGTGTGTGTTTTTTTTATCTGGGAACTCAATAACCAAAAGCAGGGTAGAAACCCCAGGCTGGGATTTAAAATATTTTCTACAACATGTAGTATGTCAGATGATGATACATACTAAAGAAAAGCTGGAGAGAGGCGATGTAACACTGAAGGAGATGAGCAGTGTTGAAATTTTAAATGGGTGGAGAAACATAGAAAAGCCTCTCTTGGAAGAGCATGGTTTGATGATACAGGCATGAGAGGAAGATAGTAAGTCAAGAAAAAGTCCCTAGGGCTGCAGATGTAGTATTAGCTGAGGAAGTCAAACTCGTGGTGGAAGAACCTAGTTTTTCTAGTTTGGAATGAGTAGCCAAGATGTAAGGAAGTTAGATTCATATAGTAAATACAAATAAAATAAAGTCCAAACTCTGGCCTTGATAGGAATTATAGGAAGTTATGGTAGAAATTAACATCTTGTAATTTTAAAACTTAATTTTTTAAAGAAGAAAACCATAATCCACACATCTTATAATGTATTCATAACATGTAAGATATTGTAGCAAAGCAGAGGACAAAGAAACTAGAGCCTGTGGTTCATCTTCAAGAAAGGAAGTAGTCAACAGTGAACAGACCCCAGGTGACACTGTTGCTTATAACTGCAAACATGGTGGTAACCCAAGGTGGTTACTCAGAATATGTTTAACAACAGGAAACCATGGCTTCTGTATGAACAACTTTTGAGTCCGTACATACAAACAGGAAATAATAAAATGACCAAATAAACTCTAAAAATAAAACATTCAGTATCTGAAATGGAATTTTCAAAGCACAAACTTAATGGAAACTTTCAGAGGACAAAACAAAATAGTCAACTAACAAAACATCTATAGAATTTTTATTGTGAAGAACAAAGATCAAAAGACATGTGTTGTGTAAATATTAAAATATTAAAAATTGGCTTATCTCTTTACCAGCCCCGATGTCTCACTCCTCAGGCCCGACCCTGATACGGAGCCCCACGCACCTCTGGAGCCCAGTCTGAGCTATCAACATGGCCCAATTCATCCACGCAACTCCCTTCCCTTGACAGTTTACTACTGCCTGTTCTCCGCCTCTGTCTCAGGGTATTTCTGTACCCCAAATCCCACACAAACACAACTCTACAGTTGGATAGCTTTCCATACAGGTTTATATATTCAACTCTTACTCCACAAATTCTCATCAAATTGCATCAAATACACAAAGACACAAGCTTCTTCTTTATGAGATATTAGACCTGTAAAATCCTTAATTTTTCATACCTTTTAAACACAAATAAATCCCACCTGATTCCAGCTGTTCCTTGGGAAGCTCCATGTTGCCACGATCTCTAACCTCCGTCCTCTACCTCCTCAGAGATCTCAGCCCTCTCTACTTCCCTTGCCTCACCCAGTCACTGGCTTTTCTTTATTTTACTAAGTAAAATGAGAAGGTTCAGTTGGAGTCATGTGATTAGCTAGATCTTCTTAGGGGAAGTGAAATTGACACTAAAATACAAACAGCTTCAGGACAATTTACAGACTCAACAACCCATGAGGAACAAAGCATTAGTAGCATGTGTGAAAAACTTGACAGATAGAGAAAAATGAGACCTCAGGCACAGGACAATCCCTGAAGAAATAGCTGTCTCAATGTTCCCAAATATGGTGAAAATGTCCATCTAGAATCCCATGAAGTTCAGTCAAAGAAGGATCAACAAAAGCAATCTGCAACTAAAATCCACCATAGTCCAAATGCTGAAGGCAACAACAACAGAAAAAAAAAAAAATGGCACTCTACTCCCAAAACAAAGGATGCTTCATTTAAACCCAATTTCTCATCAGGAATAACGCAGGAGAAAAGCTGTTCAATGACGGTTCTAAAACAATGAAAGAAAAAGAAAAAAAGGGATTTCTATGTCCAAATAATCTTTGTGTATCAGGGTAAGCAATTATAAAAGTTCCCTGATTTTAAAGAGCTGATGTAATTCATTAGAAATATACCTGAATGTCAAGAAATACATGAGAGCACTTGCCAAGCTATAAAATAAAAATGATGCCATATGCAAAGCTGAAAAAGATAAGAAGCAACAAAAAATATAAGAAACAGGGAAGTTAAAAGAAAGACCTAATATGAAAGGTTATCTTTGTGTATTTCTTTTTTAGATTAATTTTCCAGAACAACAAAATAAAAAATAAAGTCACTACAGAAAGATATTTAAAATATGTGTTGAAGTAAAATGTAATATCAGAACAGCAAGAAGGAAGAAGGAAAGTAGAAATAGATTTGCTTTGTTACAAGGGTTATAATGGAGATAAATTAATAAACTATAATGTGTAGAGAGTGGGTTGAATGTAGAAAATTCTAAATATATTGTGTAGTATGAATATATACTGACCTCTGACATAACTATTAGAAATGAATGGCATGAGTTTAAAGTAGAGTAAAGGAAACAATCATAATAGTCAAACATTGATTAAGCCAAATAAGTATAGGAAAAACACAAAGGCCAAGAGTAATGAGACAAAACACAGGTGGAAGACATAGAAAGCAGATAACAGTGAGATTGACCTAATCCCAACCATATCAATAATTACTAATAGTGAGCAATAATTTGCTAAAGGTAAATAAAATGTCCATTCAAATAAAAAGATTGTGAAGTTTGTTTGTGTAGCTACATAAGATGATCAGTAACTGAGACACAGGTGTGAAAAAAAGGTTGAGAAAGACATATCATGCCCACAGTAAGCTTCAGAAAGAAAAATCAAAAAAACAAAACAAAGCAAAACAAAAAACAAACCAACAGAAAACTATGAGGATATCAAAGTAACAATCGAGAAAATGAATCTATAATGGTAAGGCAACAAAAATATAGCAAGTTCAATAAGTAGGTTTTTTTTTGATATGTTACTAATGCTAACTGATAAGATCACCTAATTATAAACATCAGTTCACTCTTTTTTCTTTTTTCTTTTGTGTTCTCTGATGTGTGTCTGTGTTTGTGTGTGGGTGTGTATATGTGTGTTGGCTAACAATAAGTAGGGTATGTTCTAGCTCATGATATCTGTGCAATTATAAAACTTTTATTTTTATTTTTGAGATTTTTTTAATTGAACAACTTTATTTTAAAAAACAAATATAAATGTACAGATTTTAAAAACATTTTTGCATAAAAGTATATGAATACATTTTTGCCAGTACTTGATTTTTTTAAAACTTGATAGTATGCCTTAAAATCTTACTAGTTACAATGAGCATAAAGTACATGTAAAACAAGATGTCACCTGGAAATAGTCAAAGTTTTCTTGGTGTGTAAAGATTAAGCATAATGATTTTTCATCGTTTTTTTTTTTTTTTTTTTGGCCTTTGTTTTTTCTTGAACTTCATATAGTCTGTGAGTTTTTTCTTGGGTGTTCAGAGATTTCTGGGGTTAGTATCCAATTATCAGTGACTGCATATTATGTCTGTTCTTTTGTGACTGGGTTATCTCACTCAGGATGATATTCTCTAGATGCATCCATTTTCTTAAGAATTTCATAAAGCCATTGTTTCTGATAGCTGAGTAGTAATCCATTGTGTAAATATACCACAATTTTTGTATCCATTCATCTACTGAAAAACATCTGGGTTTTTTCCAGCTTCTGGCTATTATAAATAGGGTTGCTATGAACATTGTGGTGCATGTGTCTTTGTTGTATGTTGGAGCTTCTCTGGGGTATATGCCCAGAAGTGGAATAACTGGGTCTTCAGGTAGTACTATGTCCAATTTTCTGAGGAACCACCAGACTGATTTCCAGAGTGGTTGTCCCAGTTTACAATCCCACCAACAGTGAAGAAGTGTTCCTCTTTCTTCAAATCCTCGTTAGCATCTGAATTTTTGATCTTAGCCATTCTGGTTGGTGTGAGGTAGAATCTCAGGGTTGTTTTGATTTGCATTTCCCTGATGACTAAGGATGTCCAACACTTCCTTAGATGCTTCTTGGCCATTCAATATTCCTCAATTGAGAACTTTTGGTTTAGCTCTGTACCCCATTTATTAATAGGGTTGTTTGATTCTCTGGTGTCTAACTTCTTGAGTTCTTTGCATACCTTGGATATTAGGCCTCTATCAGATGTGGGGTTGGTAAAGATCTTTTTCCAATCTTTTGGCTGCCATTTTGCTTTCTTAACAGTGTCCTTAGCCTTACAGAAACTTTGCAATCTCATTAAGTCCCATTTGTTAATATTTGACCTTAGAGCTCGAGCCATTGGTGTTCTGTTCAGGAACTATTCTCCTGTGCCTATGTGTTCTAAGGTTTTCCCTTATTTCTCTTCTAATAGTTTCAGTGTACCTGGTTTAATGTGGAGATCTTTGATCCACTTGCACTTGAGCTTTGTACAAGGAGATAAGAAAGGGTCTATTTTCATTCTTCTGCATGTTGAGTGCCAGTTGGACCATTTGTTGAATAGGCTGTCCTTTTTCCATTGAATACTTATAGCGCCTTTGTCAAAAAATCAAGTGAACATATATGTGAGATATCATTTTTGGCTCTTCTATTCTATTCCATTGATCCATGTGCCTATCTCTGTATCAGTACCATGCAGTTTATAACACAGTTGCCTTGTAATATAGCTTAAGGTCAGGGATGATTTTTCCTGCAGATGTTTTCTTGTTGTTGAGGATGGATTTCACTATGCTTTTGTTATTCCAGATGAAATTGCACAGTGCTCTTTCCAACTCTATGAAGAATTGGGTTGAAATTTTGATGGGGATTGCATTGAATCTGTAGATTGCTTTTGGTAAGATGGCCAGTTTAAAAATGTTGATCCTTCCAATCCATGAGCATGGGATATCTTTCCATTTTCTGAGATCTTCCTCAATTTCCTTCTTTAGAGGTTTGAAGTTCTTGTCATACAGGTTCTTCACTTGCTTAGTTAGAATCACACCAAGTTATTTCATATTGTTTGTGACTATTGTCTTGTTGTCAGAGACTGGTTCCCGTCTCTTCCGTGTACCTGGCCTGTGTCTCTGGATCTCTGCTGTTCCCATTGGTAAATGTTCCGAGCATTTGGTCTGCATGCACGGGCCCTCCGGGTGGCAATCAAGTCCCTATGGCAGAGTTCCTGCTCCTCTGAACCGATGGGGGGGGGGCACACCTTCCGCACATTTGGCCTATACCTCTCCGTGCCCAGGCTAATAGCAGTGCAGTCTCACCAGGCCTGTGTCCCTGGATCTCCGCTGTTCCCAGTGGCAAAATCCAATAAGTAGTTTTATAATGACCGGGACTGAAAACATGAGAAAAAGGAAGAGCTAGAGAATTTTCAGCAATGCTTTTTCAGTAAAATTTGAGAGAATTGTGTAAGAATATGGACTGAGAAGATGGCTTAGTAGGGTAAAATGCTTGCTATGTAAATGTGATGTGAGTTCAAATTTCCTGAACCCGAATCTAACCAGGCACAGTAGTCCATATCTGTAATTCCAAGTCCCCAGATTGAGACAGGAGACAAGAAGAGTCGAATCCAGAAGCTTGAAGTCCAGGCAGCCTGACGTAGAAAGGATGAAACAAGTTGGAATAGGAAAATGAACACCTGAGGTTGCCCTCTTACCTCCACATATTTTTTGTCACAAGCACATGTCCAAAAACATATACACAGCCACATTCACACACATGTGTGCACACATACAAACACACACACATCACAAATATACATATCCTACATACACAAGTAAAAATAAAAAGTTTTAGATACAGACTCAACCAGTGTGATGTTAACTGTCATTTACAAAATACTCTTCCAACGACCCTATAACATATATTTTAATGCAAGTATTTTTTGCATAGTTTTAATTGACTATATTAGATAAACATTGTTTAAGAACAATAATCCAAGTTTCTACCTCTAGGAGTGAAACAAAGAAGAGCAAATTAAGCCCAAAGCGACAAGAAAGAATAATCCATGTAAGGGCAATGATTAATAAAGCAGAAAGCTGAACACATAGAGGGGAATCTTTCAAAAACTGGTTCTTTTCAAAGACCAGTAATATAAATAAACTAAGTAAAAACTATCAGCAAAATAAAAGAACTTCATTTATGAGGTATCCACAGCTACCATCTTATGTAATATTGCAACATTAGACATGTTCTTATTCAATGTGGGAAAAAACAACAGACATGTGTGCTTACTTAGCAAGATGGGACTATAGAAAGCACTGCCAAGTTCATGTGAACACTTGATATTGCCAACATATTCTTCCTCTCCAAACTGATCTATAAATGTATCAAATCCTAATTCGTAGCTCAGTGGCCTTTACTAAAACATAGAGATACAAAACACCTAACATAGCCTAAAATTTTGGGAAAAAAAATCAAGATTGTACTATTTATCCTATATGATTCAAGGCTTACTCTAAAGCTTCGGAATTCTAGATGTTATGGGATTGCTATGATATGGAATATGCCATTGTTTACAGTGTCGTCCATAGTGAATAATAAATTGATTTTGGCGGAAAGGGAAAGAAAAAATTTTTTTTCAGCAGACATTACTCCATCTGCATTTTTACTGGGAAGCCAGAGTCTTGGCTTCTCCTCCATCCACAATCAACTCAATTTGAATTGGAAGTCCGAGAGACAAACCCTAAGCTGCTTTTAAAGCGTCCTCAAAGAGGCTTGTAAAACAAATTTTCCAATAGAAAATATCTGAAGTCATGCTAAAAGCAGAAACAGGTGAGAAATAAAGGTTCCAAGTGCAACAGAATTTTAAAAATTGGATTTGTGGCTTTAAAAGTCATCTGCTTAATCAGGAGATCATTAAGAAAATAGAAACAGAAGACAAGACCTAGAGGGACAAGATGCAGCTACCTCACAAGGAACTCCTCTCCAGAGCACAGGGAAAATGGTTGCAACTCAAAAGCCTGTTCTGTAAACAAGCTCATCATAAGATAACAACATGAATGTTTTAATGAGAGCAAAAAATAGTGATCAACAATGTTAAGCATTAGAAACGTACACATCACAAACTACAAACTCAACATGTATTAGGACTTTCTACAGTTAACATCCAGTGGAGGGGATGCATCTTGGAAGTTTATCATTCTTGGCAAGGGAATGAACACTACCGGCATTCTAGGAGAACTGCAATCCATTCTTTCAAAGTTGGGCTGTGCTATGTATGGCCCAGGGCTTTTAGAAACCTTTGTCTAAGAAAAATGAATGTTTATCCACAAGAAAGCTTACATTTGGTTCTTATGAATCAACAATTCATTTGTTCTAAACAATTCTATTGAAATATTTTTACTGGGGTTTTCTGTTCTACTCTTTTCCCTTTAGCTCCCAAGTAAACAGCCCAGGTAAACAACACAGAAACTTCAGAACTTTCTTAAACATGCTATAAAACTAAACTAGGCAGGTTCTGAAACTATTAAAACATGGCTAGACTATTGATCGTATAGATACCCTATTATTTGGCAACGAAGTCTTGCTCTATTTAATGTGTGTGCTCTTTAAAAAAACAGAGATAAATGTACAGATTTTTAAAAGCATTTTTGCATAAAGCTATATGAATATATTTTCGTCAGTACTTGATTTTTTTTTTAAAGGTTTGATAGTATGCATTGAAATCTTACTAGTTACAATGAGCAAGAAAGTATGTGTAAAACAAAACATAACATGGAAATAGTCAAAGTTTTCTTGGTGTGTAAAGATTAAACATAATGATTTTTAAATACCAAGAATTGCTACAAGGCTACATTCTTTGCTCTTGAATTATTAACGATTTTAGGTTGTGCTCACTGTAAGCTTCTTTGGTCATATGTTCATTGTCCATCCTCCTGGACCAACCTCATGGCCCATCTTGTCTGTTTCATGGTGATCACCTTCTCCTCCTCCTCCTCTTCCTCCTCTTCCTCCTCCTCCTCTCTCATTTTACTTGTGGAATCTACCTGAGACTCCCAACTCTGTCTCAACTTTTGCCCCCCTACCCTCTCAGCTCAGTCATAGGGTCCAGGATTTTGTTGACTAATTAGGGCTTGTTGGGGAGCATTCTTTCCAGCACAATTGTTAAAGCAGTGCCTTAAATCACATTGCAGTCTGGACATGGGCACAGAACTCAGCTTCTGAGTACATATTGCACAACCCCAACACAACTCAAATGTCCAACAACAGAAGAATGAGTAGAGAAAGTGCTTTGTTCCTATAAACAAATAGTTCTCAGTGAGAAAAAAATCAAATGGCTGATGTGCGGAGCAAAGGGGCTGTATTCAAAGAGCCTATATTATACAGAGAACATACTGGGTAATTTCATTTTTATAAAATACTAGGGCAGATGAAGCAATCTACAGTATAGCAATTATACAACATAGAACAACTTAGATAGTTCTCATGGTAGAAGTAAGGGTTAGGGAGCACCCATTAACTATCAAGGTTCTGAGGATCTTTTTATATAATGAAGATAGTTTACATGTTATCTGGGCTAGTGGCTATATGATGCTATATATAATAAATCTCATCCCATACATGAAACATGAGCAGTTTATTGTGTAAATCATTATACATCTATGTGATTTATTAACACATGAAAAAAATTAATCATGAGATGCATATCAAGTAGCTGGAACAAAGTATTAAAATTTCATCAGTGGAATGAATTTCTTTGCAAAGACTTTACAAAGTAAGAAAAAAGAACCGTTTTTTGTTCTGCTTCCAGTATTTCCAGTTCTAAACATTTTAGGCACAAAATGATAACATACCTTCCTTGCAACATCGTCACAGTGCAAACATAATCTAAAAGAAAGGGGATTAATGAAAGCTGTCAGAACAACTCCAACCTGGTTTCCTTGAGAAATATGATCAGAGCTTTAGCAATATTGTTTTTTTTTTTTTCGTTTTGTTTTGTTTTTTTTAACTTGTGTGCCTCTGAAGCTGATCAATTTCAATGCATTAATACAGTACTGGGTACTATATATATATGGATGGATAGATGGATGGAATGTCTGTCTGGAATCTACACATAATGTTGACAGGATTTTGAATTCTGAGCAAGAGTGAGAAGGCAAAGGAAGGGGAAGAAAAACGGGAAGAGAAAGGAAAGAGGTAGAGAGGTCACACAATTGCCCTGTCTTGCCGAAGACAGGAAGAGTGAGATGCTTGGGTTGGGGGTGAATATTGTGGATTCAGAACCTAGCTTTCATATCATTTACATGCATCTAGCTTCTTTTCCTTCAGGGCCATCCAAATCGTTTTCAGACCCATGTGCCTTCACTAATTAATTCTTAACGTTAGCTTCTAACTATTTTGACTGTTAAAAATCTACAGGGCTGGGAGCCAAAATTGGAATGTTAAAATATTTAAAATGGCCTTATGCCTGGGTCAGGGCTGAGCTCCAGCGGGATGCTGAAAGACAGTCTTCTTGATACTGAATGGCTCAGTGAAAGCATTTGCTGCAGTCCTTGGAAACCTCTGACTTGTTTCTACTTCAAAGCCTAGATAAGACAGAACCAGGAGCACTGAGCAGCCACTGTGAGTCTTGTAGCTCTCTATCCCACACTTGGAAGATGATGGGGAGATGAGGTACTCACATCCAAATGGGGCCATGCTTCATACATCTTGAGGTAACATGGGCTTAGTATCCATTGTTTGCACACAGTGAAATTGTGACTGGATCCAGGAAGATCTATTAAATAGCCACAGTGTGGCTCCTCTGTGATCAGTACTGGGTACTACTACGTAGAAAGTGCTTGGTGATTAACGAGGAATTTGTCTCCAACCTTTGCCTTAGTATTTGCTGATAATGTACAGTTCAGAGGGAATTTGAGCTGAGAGAGAGCAACTGGAAAATGATTTATTCAAAGACAGTTTGATATCCCTTTCACTCACTTAGATTCACATGTTTTGAAAATCGTGGTAGGGACTAAGGGAGATATTTCAATAATATTAAAATGTTGACTGAGATGAATCACTGTTCTCTGTGTCATTAAAAGCCAGTGGGTGGAAGCATACAATGTGCTTTTGCCAAAAATAAAATAATACTTAGAAAAGAGAGCATAGTGTGTTCTACCTCTTATAGAAAAATGTGGGGGTGGGGTAGGGTGGAAGGGTGTTACAGGAATCCTAGATTAGAATGTATATGTTCTCAAAATGAGGTTCTTTTAGAGTTTTAATCTCACCTTTGGCAATATCTCTCTAGTAATAGTTTAGTGCATTTATAAATATCTTTTTTAGTTTTCAAATTTAGATATGCTGCTTGGTTTGAGGGCACTGGAAAAATATTGGTACAATATTTTTAGAGAATAAATATACCAGATAATTTCAAGTCACAAGAGATTCTAGGACACATTAAATGCATTATGTTTAAAAGTACTGTAGTGCCGGTTTTTCTGAATGACTCTTTTCTTGGCCCACCATTGTCAAATCCTTTCTAAATATGACAAAATATGCTAGATGCCTTTCTGCTGTTTCATACATGGGAGCTATTTAATTTCTGTCATTCCAAATGATGGAGTCAATTAAATCTTGCTCAAGTTGCAAAGCAAGGAAGAGCTGGGATTAAGCTTTAGATGCAACCTAACTGGTTTTAGCATTTATTCTTATCACAGTAACCCTTCCAGGCCATCCCGGTATAACCCTTCGAAGATAGAATTGGCATGAATTCAAGTCCAGAGCTCTAAGGATGGCCAATTCTCTGCAGATTCTCTGAAAGATCTGGATTGCTAAGTGCTTGATGTCATCTGACTCATTTGTAGAAAAGGGTGATGACACCTGTATTATATCAATAAGGAGATTTAAAAAATTTATTTTGTTCTTCAAAATTCTAATATTATTACATCACTTCCATGTCTGTTTTCTTCCATCAAACCTGCCCAAGTACTTCTTGTCTTTTTCAAATTCATGGCCTCTTTTTGCAGTAATTATTGTTATATGCACACACATATGCATGTATATTTATGATACACACACACACACACACACACACACACACACACATATATATATATATATATATATACACACATATATATATATTCCCAAATACAGCCTGCTCATGTATGTATGAATGAATGAGCTCCACAGCTCTGCTGTTTTTCTGTTGTAGTTTCCATACATTGCAAAGACAAGTTATCTTAAAAGGGGGAGGGGATTGATCATGGACCATGTCAGTGAGGAGACTACGTAATTTCAAGTCTAGGTAAGTAACGGGTGTGTCTGCTACTAGGTATTTAAAGTACAAAAATAAACAAGACTAGGACTGTAGAACAATAGTCCAAGTGTGTTCATCAAAACTGGATCACCTGTCCATCCTCTCTTCTCACCTCCCCCTTCCCTCTCTGATCAGATTCATTGTCTGTCATTTCTGCACTTCTTGATATATAATGTTTGCCATGTTACCCCCATCCCCAGCCCTGCTCACATAGTGCTCTGTGGAAAAGTCCTGCTTTCCAATATGCCTTTCCCTTATTAGACTCTGAGTGGGTCACACCATGTGTTCTGATCTCGGGTGTGGAAAAAATGATCACTATATATATTTGTGTCTACATATTTTCCTATTTCTCTATGCCACAAAAAATGTCTTTAATCTTCACTAGTAATTCCATCAGGGGCGCCATCTGTTTTGGTTTTGATGGTTCACATTCCCAAGGGGCTTCTCTGGTTCAAGCTTTTGTATACCTTGCCAGATCTCACAGTATGGTCGCTCAATTTTGCATTCTCTGGCACTTTGCATCTCTTCCAGTATTCCTCAAAGGATTGCTGAGGCATAAAATCCAATGGAGAATTGTTAAGAGTTAAATTCTGGCAAAAACTGTGGAATGTTTGTTCACATAAAAAAGAAACAAGATTAAAGTTGGCTTAAAGAAATTAAAGGCAAGCAAAGACTCAGGAATAGATGTAGAATGTAAGATGGAATCTTACAACATTCTAAGGGAAGTATCCCAACCCCACTGCCCACAGCAAACTTTTTCTTCTCTTCCCCCTTTTTTTAATTGGATATTTTCTGTATTTACATTTCAGATGTTATCCCCTCTTCCTCCGTGAAGGTGCTTCCACTCCCAACCTCCCTCCTCACTTCCACGCCTTGGCATTCCCCTGGGAAAACTAGCCTTCACTGGACCAAAGCCCTCCCCTCTTATTGATGCCAGAGAGTGCTATCCTCTGCTGCATATGCACCTGGAGTTATGGGTCTCTTCATGCAAACTCACTGGTTGGTGTTTCAGTCTCTGGGAGCTGTAGGTTTGGGTAGTTGATAATTTTTTTCTTCCCATGAGGTTACAAACCTTTCAGCCCCTTAAGTCCTTTCTCTAGCACCTTTATTGGGGTCCCCGTGTTCAGTCCAATGGTTAGCTGAAAGCATCCTCCTTTGTATAAGTATGGCTTTGGCAGAACCTCTGAGGAGGCATTCATATTAGATTCCTGCCAGTAAGCACTACTTAGCATCAGCAATAGTGCCTGGGTTTAGTGGCTGCATATGAGATGGATTCCCAGGCGAGGCAGTCTCTGAATGTTCTTTATGCTCTTTTCTACAATCCCTGCTCCTCTATTTCTCCCTTTATTTCCTCCCATGAACATCTTGTTCTTCCTGACTGATGTGTCAATGTTTTCTATGGTTTCTTCTTCCCTGAGATTCTCTCTTCCATCTCTTGTATTCTGTTGGTGATGCTTGTGTCTAAGACTCCTGACTCTTTCCTAGGTTTTCTAACTCCATGGTTGTCTCTCTTTGTTTTTTCTTTATTGTTTCCATTTCTGTTTTTAGATCCTGGATGGTTTTGTTCAATTCCTCCATCTGTTTGCTTATGTTTCCCTGTGTTTCTCTAAGACCTTGTACTTGTTTTTCTGTGTTCTCCTATATTTTTTAAGGGAATTACTCATGTGCTTCTTGAGACCCTCTATCATCAACATGAGGCATGATTTTAAGTCTAAATCTTGCATTTCTGGTGTGTTGGAATATACAGTACTTGCTGTGGTGGGAGTGGTGGGTTCTGATGTTGCCAATTTGACTTGGTTTCTGTTGCTCAGATTCTTGTAGTTGCCTCTTACCAACTTGTCTTTGATGTTAGTTAATCTTGCCTCTGAACAGAGCTTGTTTCTCCTGTGCATCTGTGGGCCATGAACTTTGGAGGGAGATTAGTCCTCCATGTTCAGCTCTCTATGGGAACACTGTGAATTCTGATGGCAATGGACTGGCTCAAAGTCTGGGTACAGATGGAGGCCTAAAGGGCACAGACCCAAGCAGTAGTGTGATACCTGTTCCCTGAGAGTTCATGGAGGTCTCTCCCAAAGTAGTCAGTGGAGAAAGAGTGTGGGCTGACCCGTGTGCTCCAGAGGTAAAAATATTCCTTCCCCTCTTCTGGGTGCTCAGCTCTCTGTGGGCAGGCCACCAGTCCTGATGGCAGTGTGCCTGCTCTGCCTGTGGCTCTGCCACAGATGAAGGCCAGACCAGTCTGATCTCAGACTGCACTGCGATCTATGAGCCCTGAGAGTTTCTGCAGTTCTTCCCAGATAACCAGTGGAGAGAGATTGTGTGTGCTCACACGTGGGCACTGTGCCTCCTCTGGGTGCTCAGCTGTCTCCAACAGCAGGTTCAAAGGTGGAGAATATTATCCTGTGTGGTTCTAAGAGAAAGGAGAAAGAACTCTGACTTGGAGACAAAATGGAAAGAAAAATTGAAGGAAGGAATAGCTAGGACAGTCCATGAATTGTGGTTACCATTGGAAGGAAAAAAGGAAGGAAGAAAAGAAGGAAAGAAATGAAGGAATGAGGGAAGGAAAAGAGAGGGAGCAAGAATATCTCTGGACAGAAGCATGAGCTATGATGGCTGATTGACTAATTAAAACTTCAATAATGTGAAACAATTGCAGTGTTGATAGCACAAAGCCATCTTATCTTGAGAAATATTTACTCCCCTTTAATAGCCATTTATTGCCCCCCAGGGTACGCAATCTAATATATTTCTGACTAATATCTAAACCTCCTGGAATGCACAGTCTCCACTAATCAAAGGGTTAAGAATTGTCAGGCAATATCTGCAGCCTATAGTAGAGTTTTCTCTCTGTTTTGCTCTAACCTGATATACCCACTGTCTTAGTCAGGGTTTCTATTCCTGCACAAACATTATGACCAAGAAGCAAGTTGGGGAGGAAAGGGTTTATTCAGTTTACACTTCCATATCGCTATTCATCACCAGGGGAAGTCAGGAATGGAACTCAAGCAGGTCAGGAAGCAGGAGCTGATCCAGAGGCCATGGAGGGATGTTACTTACTGTCTTGCTTCCCTTGGCTTGCTCAGCCTGCTTTCTTATAAAACCTAGGTCTACCAGCCCAGGGATGGCACCACCCACAATGGGCTGGGCCCTCCCCCCTTGATCACTAGTTGAGAAAATGCCTTACAGCTGGATCTCATGGAGGCATTTCCTCAACTGAGGCTCCTTTCTCTGTGATTAACTCCAGCTGTGTCAAGTTGACACAAAACCAGCCAGTACACCCACCAATGTACCTGTAAAGCGCATTACACTTTGACTATCTTGGTTCTAAAAAACGTTCATGAAGCTGTTACCTCACTGGAACTTGGTATTTGAAAAATCCTGAATCTTTATTCCTGGCTCATTGACACTAAAATTTAGCTCCAGAATAAGGCATCCCTTTTATTCATTTGAGTTTCAAGATGCTTCTTTTCTTTACAAGGGGGGGGCGCAGAAGGATAGCAGAAGAAGACAAACACTGAAGAGGAGAGGAAGGGAAAACAGAGCAGAGAGTGTCCAGAGAGCTGCCAAGTAAGGGAAGTGTCCTGGAGGGTTGATGATGGATGTTAAATCTGTGCTGCTCAGTGGAGCCCAGACAGACTTCGAAGGGTTTACTCTATTCAAGGAAAGGGGCTGACTGCATTGAAAGAGAATGCCTGTGTTTCCTCCCCTTCCCAGGAGGACTTGCTGATTTCAGACACTTTCACAAACATCCTTGCTGCTACAGAAGGCAGAGCTGACATTTCTTAGGTGCTTATTTCAGGCTTTTTGTCAGAAGAATGGTGTTGTAATTTGGAGCCCAGAGGCTCAATCGATCTCAAGAAGACCTGATACAATTGATGGAGTTCTTCCTGCTGCAGTTTCTAGAAGCAGAGACTCAGCTGAAAGCAAGATGTGCCAACATCTATCATCAGAGCAGGCAACAGAGAGACTGAAAAACAATAGAGGAGCCAAGACTTGGGTTCCAAGCCTGTGTTTTGAGGTAACTTTTTTTTTTTTTTAATTTAATCTTGAGAATGCCAAGCTTTGTGATCTCTCCTTAACAAACAAAGAGAATAAAAGAAAATCATTACTGATTTCCTCAAGGGTGCTGAGAATATCTATCAGTTTTCCTAGAAATACACTTTTTTTTTTTTTTCAGTTCCTGGACCCTTCCCTTGCCTGATATCCCTCGTCAAATAAGAGGAAATAGAGTCTTCTCATTTGGGAAAAGGTTGGAAAGCTGCTTTATCTTGCCAGCTCATTTTCAGTTTGATTTGAAAAAAAAACACAAAAATATCTGAATCATATGTAGAATGATTTTACAGTATTGAAATTTTAAGTGGAGAAAAAGCTCTTCAAATGTTACTCGGTCTCCAAAAGAAACTAATCCAAATTGACGGAAAGGTTACATTAAAGAACTTCAGAAAGAGAAAACTTCTGTTTTTAAAATTTCACTATAATTAGGATTTATACAATAGAATTTTCAATTGGCACAATATTTTGTACAAATGGAAGAAACTATTAAAACCCAATTAATTCTCCTTTAATTCTTTACAAAATTTTACATATAAAATTTTCCTTTTTTTTTCCCCCACAAAGAGAATTGACAGAGTTCCAAACTGTTTGGAATTCAAATTCTGCATGTTTCTCAAAGTCTAGTCAAAGGGATAAAAGGAGATTATAGGTTTTTTTGTTGTGTTTTTGTTTTTTTGTCTTCCTTTTGTGATCATTAAGACCATCATGGAAACAATAGTAAGTATGGTTGAACATTGAAACCACTTCAATTTCCTAAAGTTTTCATTTATGCTATTGAGCAAAACTAGTACTTAAAAATATAATATATATATAATATACCCTATAGTATATATATATATATAGTATAGTATATATATATATACCCTATAGCTGTCTTCAGACACAACCAAAGAGACAGAGCATCAGATCTCATTACCAATGGTTGTGAGCCACCATATTGTTGCTATGATTTGAACTCAGGACCCCTGGAAGAGCAGTCAGTTCTCTTAACCACTCAGCCATCTCTCCATCCCTGCAAAATTTGATACATGTATTGGTAACTTCTTGTGTGACTTTCTCTTGTCTCTTACAACCAAACAACATTTACCCTAGACAGGGTGCCAACAATAAACCAAAGAAACAACCCCACCAATTTCTAGCTCAGTGAGCCAGTGAATTTAGGAGCATGGGTGAGAGAGGTTATCTCTAGGGTAATTCTGGGCTTATTTCTGGTAACTGTATTACCACAGGTGACAGCTCATGAAAGTTGTATCCCCAAGCTTCACACAAAACTTGCAGACAGCTCCACTGAAAATCTATTCTTCCTTAGCATTTAGTGTGTTTATAATTTTGAGACAAGCCTTGCAAACCTTACAGCTTTCTTAGATTCGTAGGTCTTTTACGTTTGAGAATATGTTAAACCTGAGACATTTCTTTCACTTATTGAGTCTTGCAAGAACCCCTTCTTTCAGGGGTGTATGGGTCGAATCTGACAAAGATCCGATGCAGAAATGGGTTGGGAATTACAGTGACTGTCACTAAACATTAACATCTGCCTGGAGTATGTTGCACGCAGCATCTCACTGCACATGTGTGAGAACAACTTAACAACTAAGAGGATTTTCGTAGGAAACAGCATCATTCCTCTCTGTCTTGCAGCTCTTGGACATTTGTTAGGAGTAGAACCCCTTAGAGGATTTTTGATTTTCATTCCCTTTCTATACCAACCACTTTTAACTTTTCTCTCATTCCTCAAGATTTTCACCTGAACCAGGAGTTAGACCTTCAAGGTCATGCCTGGGAGGGATTAAATTTAGAATAGCCCAGGTAAACCCTGTTCCCAGGTTCTATATCTGATAAAGAGAATTCAGTACGAGAACAGCTCGCTCTGACGGCAGCCTTCATTTCTCTTTGCCCACTTTACTTTAAATGGATACACACGCTCCTCTCAGTGGGATGAGGCTGTATCCTGTACCAAGTGCTTTCTCGTTCATCTCCACTGTAAGCCGCCTTTGCCTATTTCCCCTGACTTATCTGACCTCCAACATTCTTGCTTAACGTAGAAACTGCAGAATTGTTATGGAGATTACACGAGACTAATGTGAGTGTGTTTTAAAAAGAACCATGTTTGAAGCATTCTAGGCTGACACTATACTGAACATAGTAGACTCCTCTAAGCCTTCAGTTAGTTTCAAATTAAAGATAGAAAGCACGTTCTGCCTAGTGTCTGTCTGTCTGTCCTTCTCCAACTATCTTGATTTTCATTTCTCCTCTAGAATCTAAACTCATCTTTAGTGCGCCAGGGCCGGAAGTGTACAGATGCAGAGGTAAATTAGTAGTCTGTCTTTCAGAAATCCCTGCATGAACCTCTGATTTCAGGGTCTTTAAACCTAGCCAACAAAATTAGCATATTTATTTGGCACCAAGAAAGTCAGCTTGGGACTAATCAATTTTCTCCTTTCTTTATGTAACATTCATGTGCTTTGAGAGTAGAAAAAAAATTAGTTAATATTATTTCATTTGCCACAGATGGTGTTTTCCTCATTCTTCAAAAATAATTTTTGTTTTGGAACTTAAAAAACCCACATAGTGTTATCCAATACAACTCAATAAGGGGCAAATTTAATAAAAAGCAATGTATTTCCTCACACAGAAAAATAAGAGGACTAAGTAAATTGAAGAAGAAAACAAAATGATGTGATACACTGATGTTTAAATTTTGCTTATATTTTTATCCATAGACCAAGCTCTGGAGAAGTGAGAGACTCTGTCTCAAAGACAACATGGATGGTGCCCAATACTGACCCCTGATTTACCCATACAAAAGTGTCCTTGTGTACCTGAACACACACACACACACACACACACACACACACACACACGGCGTCTTCTTCACTCACTAATTGCATTTATTCACATTGAAGGTAAAAGGACAAGTTACTTTATTTGAATATTCTTACGTTCTGGAGGTCACTTTTGCTCTTGTGTCATATAGAGGTACTACAACTTTTTTGAGTTGCATAAAACTCACTCGTGATTCTATTAGTCAAAGCTATTGATTTTATATAACTAACAGGTCTTGAGATAATTAGCATAGGGCATAGGTCAGCTGTCTCTCTTGGAGCACATCCTTTCTCATTTCCTTTTGTACTATCTTTACTCGGGTACCACAAGAAGTCTGTTTATTTATTTTTTGCATAAAACTATGTGAATATACTTTTGTCAATACTTGATTTTTTTAAAGGGCTGATAGTATGCATGGAAACTTACTAGTTACAATGACCATAAAGTACATATAAAACAAAATGTATCATGGAGATAGTAGAAGTTTTCTTGGTGTGTAAAATTAAACATAATGATTTTTAAATACCAAGGATTGCCACAAGGCTGCATTCTTAGTTCTTGAATTATTAATGATTTAAGGTTTAGGTGTACCACACTCTGAGAAGGTGCTATACAATTTTTTTCCCTAAGAAGAACTGAGGCTTCCGAATTTTGGTCTTACTTCTTTTTGAGAGTCATATGATCTGATAGTTGTTTATTGCTTATTCAGAGCTTTCTGGGGGCTAGTATCCAATTATTGGTGACTACATATCATGTCTGTTCTTTTGTGACTGGATTACCTCACTCAGTATGATAGTCTCTAGTTCCATCCATTTGCCCAGGAATTTTGTAAAGCATTGTTTCTCATAGCTGAATAGTACTACATTGTATAAATGTACCATAATCTTCTTTCGAGCTTTTAAAATGTGCCTATTATCACAGCCCTAGTCTGTTCCCCCACCATTTGTTTAAGCCAATAAATAGTTTGTGCTAGCTGGCCAGAGACTACATTGGGTGTTCCAGATGCTAGTTTAGCCCCCAAGACTTTCTCAGCATGAACTTATAAACACAAAAATCATGACCTGAGTTGTCATACTTCAGTTAGCAAAAACAGTTACCCAGAAGCAGAAGTGCAGAAGCCTAAAAGCGAGGTTAGCCCCTTTAAAGACTTCCCTAGAACTATGGACTTTGATGAAGTAGGTCTTTGTTTTTGCTTCAGTGGGTGGTACTATCTAAGTGCTGTGGTTTCAGCCTGAATGGCTTTTCTTTTAAACTTTCTATTACTCCTTTGTGAGTTTCACATTATGCACCCCAGTGCCGCTCATCTCCTATTGCTTTTTCTCTGCCCTTAGCTCTTACAATCTCTCCCCCAAAATAACACACACACACCACCACCACCACCACCACCACCATCCCAACCACCACTACCACCACCAACAAAACATAAAAAAAAAAAACATAGAATACATGTTATAGAAGCAGTGTGTCCCACAGTGCATCCCTCTGTCCACACATCTCCACTTGCAAGTGCTTGTTCCAATAAGTCATCTGTCTGGATTATGATCTCTGGCTTCTGTGACACCATCCTCACTGGGACTTCTGGTTATCCTGTGGTTGCCATGGCTCATGGAAATGTTGCAGTTTTGGAATGGCAGGACTAATCCTTTCATTCATCTGAACCATTTGCAAATGATATAGATTTTGGGGTAGGTCAATTCATCATAGTTTTGAATCTAGAACTGGGTGGTAGCTGAGCTGGTCATCCTCCAGGTTCTCCCTTATCCATACCACCAGGGTGAACTCTTTGTCACTCATTGCTGCCATTGGCAGGAGGCAGGATCAGCTCTCTGGCTCTCATGCCCTTCGGGCAGCTCAACCATAACCAAACCTCCAGAGCCAGGTCCACTATGTTGACCAGTTAAGGTACAGGGCCCACTTTCCCAAGTGCTACAACCTATGAGATTCTGGGACAGCCCTTCTGCTCTCATGCCTTGGGGCTGGCTCACCCCAGCCTTTGCTATTACAGCTTTCTACACTGCATTGCCTAGGCATGGTACAAGGACTGCTCTCGAGTGCTACAGACAATGAGAAAGCAGGGCTTGCTTTCCTGCTTTCGGGCACCATGACCAGCTCTCCCATCTGCTGCAGGTGGCAAGGGGAGAAGGGGAAAAGGGGGGAGGGCATTACCCTTACGCCCACACCACCTGAAGGCAGATAAGCATCAAGTGGCAGGTGGTGGGACCAGCTTTATCATCCTCTGCCATCAGGTCCGACTCACCTGTTTCCCTACCACCAGGACCAGCTCTAGTCTGCTGCCCAGATGAGGCATAGAACCTGCTCTTTCAAGTGCTGCAGCTGACAGTCTGTCCCCTTTTCATAGACAAGAAAATGGAGGTTTATGGCTCATTGATAGAAGAACCACGAATGGAATTAAAATATAGATGATCTGAAACTATTTTGTTTGATCCAGCCTGCCCGAGTTGACCGTTTTCATTAGAAGAGGTGATAGAGAGGTATTACATGGGTAACAGTGAACGGCCCTACATGCTAGTTATATTAAGTAGACACAACTGGATTCATCTAAGGAGAGGGAACGTCAATTGAGAACAAAAATCTGTGAGATCAGCTGCGGGCAAGCCTGTAGGGAATTTTATTAATTAGTGATTTATTGGAAGGGCTTACCCCATTGTGGGCTAATGGTCCTGGGTTCTAGAAAAAGGTAGACCAAGCAAGCCATAGGCACTCCTTTGTGGCCTCATCATTGATTCTTGCCTCCAGAATCCTTGAGTTCCTGTCCAGATTTCCTTCCATGATGAACTGTGTTGTGAAAGGATAAGCAAAATAAACCCTTTCCTCCCCAGGCTGCCTTTGGTCATGATATTTTATCAGAACAATAGAAACCCTAACTGTACAAAAATAGTGCTGGAGGCTGGCCAGGGATGAATGGTTCCTGGTGTCTGGGGCAGAGATCAAGATCTGTAGAGCTTTCAAAGTTCCTTCCCGACTCCCTTGTCTCTCTACCTCCATCCATTTTGCCTACTTTATTTTCTGTTAGAAAATGATTTTTTTCATATTGTCTGAGAGAGAGAGAGAGAGAGAGAGAGAGAGAGAGAGAGAGAGAGAGAGAGAGAGAGAGAGACATAGAGAGAGAGACAGACAGAGAGAAGGGCTGTGTTGGGTGTGTCTGAGAGAATATGAGAAGTGAGTTGAGGTAGATGTGGTCAAGATATATAAATTTATCAAAAATAAATAACAGACATTCTAGTAAATAATTGATAGTGTCTAGTTTCATGTGAAGTGCATATAGGATATTATACAACACTGCTTTAACATGCTTCTGTCACTTCCATGTAAAAGTATTCAATAGTTAGAGCCTGTTTTATTATAGGTGAGATAAGAAAGAAATACAATTCGAAGTAATTAAAAGAGCCAAAAGGAGAATTTGTCTTCAGGAGCTTCTCAGTCTCAGGGTTCACAGCTCTGGTGCTAACTATCTTTCAGTAGGCTCACTGCATGGAGGACTCCTTCATGGTTGTTCCAGTAAAAAGCAAAGATGCATTTGGTTCCCCACCAATTTTTGAATTTTTAAGGCTTGGAAGACTTGCTTGGGAATAGCTATTCTTTTGTTCTTCATTTGCTAGTGGTTAATCATTTCTACCCATAAATTAAGTTTCTTATGGAAGTTGTCCTAATTAGAGTTTCTAACACCCTGGCAAAAATGAATTATGCTTCCATATTACTGTTCATCATCAAAGGAAGACAGGACAGGAACTCAAGGGGGGGCAGGAAACTGGAAGCAGAAGAAGATGTAGAGTCTATAGAGTAGTGCTGCTTACTGGCTTGCTCCCTATGCCTTGCTCAGCCTGCTCCCTTATAGCACCCAGGACCACCAGCCTAGGGAGGGCCTCATACACAATGGGCTGAGCCCTTCTCCATCAATTAACTAATTAAGACAATGGCTTATAGCTGGATCTTATGGAGGTATTTTCTCAACTGAGGCCCTGTCCTCTCTGATGACTCTAGAGTCTATGTCAAGTTGGTAGAAGACTTGTCAGCACAGAAGTGCTCATCGCCATCTAAGACTCATAGGTTCGGTATCACAGATGAAAGGGGAGTGTGCTCAGTGACCAGAAAAAAAACGGAGGAAGAATATTGGGATGGCAGAAGCACTGGATCATTACTTTAAGGTGCTCCTACAAAGATTCACAATTTAATTACATTTCAGGGAAATGGAAAATCCATTGCCTACTGACAATGTTTGCTTGTTTTGATGCTGTGAGATAATAGGAGTGTTTTTAAATAAATCAATTATTTAAGTCCTTGGGACCTCAAAGAACTCTTTGTTGTTTCAAGACAACTGAGCCCTAGCATAAAAAACAATAAGGGTAAAAACTTCAGTGTTCTTGTTCCCAATATATCATCTCTCCCTTAGAGTATGGAACTGGCACCAGGAAGAGTTCGAACTTCATGACTCCAAGTCAATCACTCTACTCCCAAGTCCAAGAACAGCCTTCATGGATTCAGATGATTTGCACAAGGGACTCCATGATGTGGTACCAGAGTGGCTGTAATAGAGTACCTAGGATAATGAAACCAGGGTGACCAAGTTTGTCATCAGGCATATACTATAGGCTTAAGTTATTGTTCTTTATTTTTCTTTGTCCTGAGAAGATATGAACCTTTATTTTGTTTGGAATTTTGTCTACCTAGTAAGCCATCACAGCTAAAATCTATTTTATGTCATATCCTTCTTTTGGTAGTTTTCTTTTTAAACTTTTCTTAGTATAAAGAAGACTATT